>NW_021939798.1:10847966-11251673 GCF_001715985.3 Manacus vitellinus
GTGGAAGGTGTCCCTGCCCATGGCAGGGGGTGGCACTGGATGAGCTTTAAGGTTTCCTTCCAACCCAAACCAGTCTGGCATTCTGTGAAATTCTACCCAGCCAATCAATCTGTAAATCACAAGTGTGCAAAAATACCCAATATTTGTTTGCAGATGAATCAAACAGTTCAAATGTCATCTAGTGTATTATGTTTCTGCTTCAGATCTGTAATTGGATGAACAAGAATTAAGTAAGAAGGTTTTTTTTTTTTAAATTGATACCTTTTTCCAACCAAAATAGGTCCTATATTGAGCTGGAATCTCTGTGAACACATCAGAATTATGGTTATTTTATCCCAATTAGTTTGTCCAGCCCAAGCAGTTCGTTCATGTCCTCTCCCTTTTTTTTTAGGCTGCCTTTTAAAGAGTACCTGAAGCAAATCACTGAAATACAGTTTCCAAAGCCCTGTTTATACAGCCCATGTTGACTTAGCACTTGAATTGCCTGTCTCATTTAACTGATTCATGGTTCAGGAGGATGCTGCCTCTTGATTTGTGGCCCAATTGATATTTTGCTTGCCCTGGGGCTACCACGACTGCTGGGGCCTGGTTTGCATTGAGTGATTAGTCCTGACAGCTGCAGGAGACAATTACCCTGCCAGGCTCCCCCGAAATGCCTGTGCTGGGCTGTTCCTTCCCCAAGGCCTGAGCCCCAACAAATCCCCTGTGTGGGGCTGGAAAGTCGAGTCCCCAAAGATGAACTGTGGGATGTGTGTAACCACCAGGAAATGGAAGTTAAAAAGTGGTGAGCGGGGCAAGGTCTGCTTTAAGGAAACCTCTTGCACCTAATTCTCTTTATTATTAGTCAGTTTATTTATTTTTTATTTCTGAATTTCACTTAATGATGAAAATCTATTCCCAAAACTTATTCCCTTCGGTTGCATCAGCACTAAATTCCTTCAGCACTGTGTTTACAAGCAGCAAATGTTCTTTCTTCCCACTGATTCTGCAGGAGCACCTTGACTTTTATAGGAGTTCCATAATTTCACTTTTCTGCTGTCAATCAGACTTTCTTTCAGCTCCTTTAAATAATCAGCTGTCTCCAGCTTCCAAAGTCTTTGGTTTTGTTGGTTGGTTTGGGTTTTTTTGTAGATAAAATTAACAAAGTGCTCATGAAGACCTATTTATTGGAAACAGAAAAAATATCTTGTTACTTATAGACAGTACAGATTGCTAAAATAAAAATAATCATTATTTTCTCAAAGAGAATGCTGAAGAGGGGATGAATTCCTTAATTAGAACATCACAGCAGCTTCCTTAGTGAGAAGTTAATTTTAAGGAAAAAATGGTGTTCAAAATCTGGGCTGTCTGCAATAATTAATAATCACACATGAACAACCTAGAAAAACCACAAACCCCATGGGTGTCAAGAATTCTCATCCATTCTCAAGACAGAATAAAAACAAGTCGTGATGGGATCAGCTGTAAATCCTTAGGGAAGGGCTGCCTGGTGTTCCTTGTGTGGCAGAATGAGGGACAACGACAGGCTGGAGAACAGGGAGTCTTCAGGTCCCCAGAACTGATCATGGCAGAAACTGGTATTTCCAAATCCTCACAAATTCCCCTCTTTAATGGGCACCCCCAAAACTTGCTTCAGGCAAAACCCTTGGGCAAAAGGTAGGTTTGGTCTCCATAGACCATTGAAGCTTTAGGAGATGCAAATGACAGTAGAGAAGACCATAATATATATTTTTAATTTTAATGTAACTACATCCATAAAGAACCATCCCTTTAATCTCCATTTTTTCCCCCCATAGCCTGACTGGAGCTCTTGGAGCAATAGTAGGAGAGGTGGGTTTATAGGGGGGGGCCTAGAGGCAAATAACTTAATTAGCTGTTACCAAAACCTCTGAGCCATATGGCCACCATAAAAAGGGGATTTTAATACACTGTTCCATTTTTATGTCATCAGTTGCAAGCTATGGATTCACTCTCACCCCCAGTAACTCATGATTGCACAGAAGAAAAGCTCTGAAGTGAAAACACAGCCCATCTGTTAGTGATAGGGGCGAGCCGTGTATTCTCTACGTACATATATACATTTCCTGCATTGCATATGATTTCAAATATTTGCTCTTGGAACTGCAAGGTGTCCTACTGTCATAACAGTCAAGTTATTCATTAAGCTGTCAGCACCTTTGGTGCATTGCTCCCACACAGGGTCCATTTCTGATTTTTCCATTCCCCCCCGGAGAAGCCCCTCACTCATCGCCGCGCGCGGTTCCTCTCACGACGGGTGCAACTGAGATCCTCATGTCAACATATGTAAACCAAATCTGTACCTTTCCATTGCCACGCTTCCAACTCCCGAATTTCCCGGGGCACTAATGGATTTGGAGGGCCAGCTCGAGTTTTTGCGAGGGTTTTGTTCCTATCGACGTGATGCAGTTCTTGGCACCGACTTCTGAGCCCGGGGCCGGGGAGTATTAAAAGCTGAGAAGTCGAGCAAAACAAGTATCAAGCAAAAAGAAAACCATGATTGATGCCCAGCCCCGGTGTTTGGAAGTGAAGCTGAGCAGATGGTTTACAACAGCAAAGCCCAGGCACCGGAGCTGTGCAGAGCTTTGCCTGAAATTGTGCTGTTGTGCTGAGCCTGACCCAGAGCCTGCCCACCTTCAGCAGGAGGGCACTTTGTGTTTAGTGCTCCAGTGGAATAAACAAAATATAGAGGCTTCAGGCTTCTAAAGGGTGACTTCGTGCTGCTTTTTTTCTAAATCCAGCTATTTCTGTGTGTTGTTTGTGAGCCTCTCAGAAGCCTGAAATGGAAAAGCTGCCTCATCACTGAGATAAAACATCATACCTGGCTTTCCCTGTGGTTTGTAGTGATTAGGGGGGACTGCACTGTGAGTGGGGAGCAGCTGGCAGACAGTTCATTTCTCTGCTTTAGGGTTGGTTGGTAGGTTCAGATTGACTGGATTTTGCTGTCTGACCTTCCGAGGTGCCCTCAGCCCACCCCATCATCCTGCCCCTGTCCCCAGGGAGCAGTGGTGTCCCTGACCATAGGAAAGGACAACCCAAGGACCCCCAGCAGACCTCAAAGGGGAAGAGGCTGGACTGTGCATCCTGGGTAAGGGCAGTGATGCATTTGTGATCAAAGCTACCTTAAAAAAGCCTTGTCTGTAGTTAGTCTTCCATACCTGGGGTGCTTGAACTGTTTCCTTGGCTTTCAGTCCTGAATGATCCAGTTTTTGCCTGTTTCCCTCTGGTGAGTCCAGACTGATGAGTCACAGATTGATGGATAAATCAGGCATCAAAATAACATCTTACTTTGCTTCCATCATTGCCCTGGGGTTTAACTCTGGCCTTTCTTGTTACTGCTGCACTTAGACTAGATGGTTGGCTTAGGTTCCAGCTGAAGGATTCTATTCTGTCACTGTAGAATTAGGACACATTCTGTATTCTGTTCACATCCAGCCGTGGCAGTGGAGCACATCATCAGGGGCACAGCCTGCTCTGTGCACCCCCGGGCTGCTCCTCCGCTACCAGCCTGGCTCTCCAGGCACCAGATGTTCCTCCCAGCCCTCGTTCTGTGCCATCCCTGCCCGTTCCCATCCCATCCCTGTCCCGTTCCCGTCCCGGTCGGTCCCCGCCTGCATTCCCAGCTCTTCCCGGCAGGTGCCACCGTCGGGCCGTTCCCGGCGCTCCCGTTCGTAGGAATAAATTCCTATTTTCGCTTAATTCCCAACCATTTTCATCGATTTGAGGGAAGGAGGGGGAGAACCAGGCTCCGGGCAGCGAGGAGCAGCTCCCCGCACAAAGGGGAAGGGACAGGAGGGTAGTAAAGGAGTCCCTTGGACACCCCCCTGCCCTGCCATAGGTTTGTGGCCAAATCGCTTCTTTGCCACTAATTTAGAAGAACTCGTGCCCGTATTACCCCATAGGGAGGTTGGTCGCTGTGACCTGAGATCCCAGTGGCACAGGGAAAGCTCTTGGCATCAGTGGAGGTAACAGAGCTCCTCTGGCTGCAGCTGTGTCCCCCCATCATCAGTGGAGGGGCTTTGGCTCCTGAACATCTCTCCCTAAATGTCCCCAATAGGGACAGAAGACTCACACTGAAAGAGATGGACTGAGAGTCCCAATATTCCCTATGGAATTCTGGGCAACATCACATGTATTCTGTCCTGCAACCATGGCACGGGGCTTCAGGCTTCTAGGGGTGATTTCATGCTGCTTTGTTTCTAAATAATGCTATTTCTGTATGTTTTTCAAGAACCTCTCTGAAGCCTGAAGTGGAAGAGCTGCCTCACCCACTGAGATAAAGCAGCAGACCTGAGTGGATTTTGAGGTCCCTTCCAACCCAAACCATTCTATGATTAAATTAATTTAGGCTCCTTTTCCCAAGAAATGAGGCAGAATCCTTCCCCAGGCCCTGTATCCTGGGGCTCCTCTCACAGGGGAGTGCTGTCCACGCCGTGCAGAGGAGGCTGAGGGTGTGGAAGGCTTTGCTGCCCTGTCTGCACCTGAGGCTGGTTCCCTCTCTGTGACCATTACCTGTAGAAACAACCCATACCACTCACCAGCAACGTGCTCTAAAAGAGGTATAAATAAGGTCTGTGCCCAGAGTTCACAGTGAAACGTGTTATATCTTTCCCCATATTTTAGGCTGAACTTTTTTCCCCCCCAACCCCGTGTTCTCCACGGGCCTGTTTTTATTTCTTTCATCGCCGTCAAACGCCAACTCCTAAAGCTCTCGGTGCTCCCCAGCCCTCCCCGCAGGTTCCCGGCGAGCAGGGGGATGTTTGCAGTGACAGGAGCTCTCAGCTGGCTCGTTAGACCCTTCAGCAGGTGGGGGAGCCCCGAGCAGCTCATCCATCTAAACACAGACGGTATTGCGGCCGCCCCGGGGCTGGGACGCCCGTGACCTTCTGCAGCCCTTAACAAACAGCTCCGATGATTGCAGGGAGCAGCCCCACGCCGGGCAGGCAAGATAAGAGCAATGTCACGTCAAACATTCCACGGGAGTTTGTCAAATGGCATCGGGGAGGGGAGATCAAACCTCAGGAGAAAGCAGCTGATTCCCTGATCCCGGCAGAGCGCCGGGCGCAGCGCTGAGGGGAATCGGGTTGGGGAGCTGGAACCAGCACAGGTTTTGAATAATCCTTTTCTAATTTTAGCTTCACCAGAACGTTCTGCTGAAGCGAGTTGCTGCTCAGCCTTGTGCCACTGCGTGTGGTTTGTGTTTGGAGGGTTGCACGGACGTGGATCTCTGTCTTTACGGGCCAAGAGGAAGAAAAGTGCAGATCCAGCGACAGTGGCTTTGTTTTCTCTGGACAAAATTAATCCCCAGAGTAGCAAAGAGTGAGTGGCTTTGCAGAAACAAAGAATAATCTTTTTTATGATTTCCGTCTCTGCTTTGGTTTTGGGAAGCCAGGAGCTTTGAAATATTGAAGTGGACCTTCAGTGAGGGGAGTTTTCCCCGCCTGTACCGAGGTTGCTTTATGCCTCAATCTGCTCTGCTCATGAGCACCAAGGCAATAAATAAACCAAATCAGCAAACTGAAACAGGAGGTGCTGCAATATCCAGGGGGAATTTACTGTTTTTCATAACGTTTTTAAGCTCATTTCATTTTTAAGCATCAAGATAAAAGCATTGGGGTTTGATTGTTTTTTATCTTTCTGATTGACTCCAATTTGCAAATACTTTTGGCTGACCTAAAACAGGACTTTTTGGAGGAAAGTTCTAAGTAATAATATTGGCTCAGGCCACTAGACATTCTTGTGTCATTAGGACTGAAGGTGATAAGAGCAGAGATTTCTGTTTTCTCTGTCACTGGAACGAGCAGCAAAGTCTTCTTTCAACACAGAAGTCTCAGATTAAAATCTTGGCCCACTGAGATCTGTTCCAATCTCATTGTTCTTGTGTGATTGTTCAGAGGTGACTCACTAAGACCTGGAATTCACCAAGAATGATGTTCCAGCCAGAGAGTATTTGGAAAACCTCATGTAACATGTCTGTGATAAATGTAGGACACTGCAGGAGAAGTGGTCCTGTTTCTTGGAAGTACCCACAAATCTGTGGTGGGATTAGTAATAGGTCTGTTCTCGCTGCCTTTGCCTGGGTTTGTTCTGTCTGAAGGCCAGTGATGTACAGGCAGCCCTTGGGTGTGAGTGTGGGATTGAAGTATGACGTGGGACTGGCTTTTTAACCGCCCATCTCGACCCCAAAACAAGGCAGGGAGACAAATTATGTTCTCATGAAGCTCATCCGGTAGAAACCTGGTGTTCCATCATCGCAACAAGGGTCAGAGATTGGTGTTTGATGGTCACATTAAAGAGGGAGGTTTCTTTCCTTGGGTTTTGGCCATTTTTGTTCCATCTCTGTGTGGCCAGAACGCCTCCAACAGTGGGAACTCCTCTCTGCACAGCTCCCCTTGCTGCTCCCCACGTTGTGATCTGCTCCTGCTCCCTTGGAGGAAAAAGCCAAGGACTTTGGAACCTGGAAGAAGTTTCTCCTCTGCTCTGAGCAGAACAAGAAGTACCAAACTGGCAGAAGAAACATACACCACACAGAGTGGATTTCTTATTATTAAACAAGTAAAGTAACAATGTTTTCTGCAGTTTGCTTTCCTTTCCATGCCTTCACCTGAGCTTCACACGTGGTGAAAGCGAAGCCACAGCCACCAGTGCATAAATTCCAGGACCAGCAGCCAACAGCTCTCAGCTTTGTTACTCTTCCCCTTTCAACAGCTCCATCACTCCTGTGTGTTGCAGCCACACAGACAAAGAGGAGGTTTAGATTTAGGAAAACAGAGTGAAACCCGTGCTGGTATCAAAGCCTGTGGGCTCAGACAGTGTCAGGGTTGTCTGCAAAGGGAGCAGGGAGAGCAGTGCATCCATCTCTGCTCCCCGTGTGGATGGATATCCCAACCCAACCACAAAAGGACCTACTGTGCCCGTTGTGATCGTGTGCAGACCTCCATTTCCTTCAGCTGGTCTGTAAATACTGTCCTGGAGAGATGAATGGATAAGGAGACAGACGAGGTAACACAAACACCACCCACTGCAGATAATGTTATCCTGGAAAGGGAATGTTTTCTTCGAGACCTTTCTGCAGAAAGTGATTGAGCTCAGTGAAAATGTCCTGACAAAAAGTATTTGGGTGAAAAATGTGGAGTTCAGAGGTACTTCTAGATTATGTACTCACCTTGATTTTGATTAATTATTCATTGGATTGATATACACTGGGAATATTCAGAAAACTCAGTTTTAATGTTTGACAGTGAACCATTTTTGCTTCTCTCCCTGACATGACCTGTGCTTTCCAAAGTTTCTTGTAACTCTATTTAAAATATAACTAAGCCTGAGTGGGAATGAAAAGCTGGGCATTGTTTTACCTCCAAGAAACATGTTTTGCTGTATGGATTTGTGTTAAAATATTTTTGTAACGGTCCAAAAAGTCTGTGCTTGGCTCAGCAGTAAAAGGAAGAGCCAGTTACTCCCCCAGCTCCATGGAGAAATGCTAATTACAGCTGGTGCCGCTCATGGAGCGCGGTGTGTGCACGTATGAGTCAGGGATACATCACCCCTTTCCCTTTTGAAGAAATGCAGGAGGAATTTTAACTGCAGAGATGAACAGAAAGGACCCAAAGTTAATGGTTCACTTAGGAATAAATAGTTCCTCTTCTTGACACTCGCACGCCGAGCGCCAGACCTCAGCTGGGCTAAATCAGTAAATCATTAACTTTAATAGGGATTTGCCAGTTTACACCTACGGAGGGTCTGGCTCCCACATTTCAACAACAGTTCTGCTCAGACAGAGCCAACACATCAGGCCAGGGGTCCTGTCCACGGGGCTCAGGGGCTGCACATCTGCTCTTCCACTCGGGACGCTGCAAACCCCCCTCTCCCCTCAGGACAGGCCCTAATGCAACTTTCCAATCATACATCAGGGACACGGAGAACCAGACTTTTTGTGCCCACAGAGCTACTGTATTTTTTTAATGAATCAGACAGGAATAGTGCTTAAACTGCTTACCACCAGCTTTAATTTACAGCCTGTGGTAATATAGTGACAGTAATGTTGTCATCATTCGCTCTCTTCCTCTGTGGCATCAAGCCCAGACTTCCACATTCTCGTTTTTGGGACGGTGTCAAGCTCGGTTTTACCCCCACCCCTGATGAAATGATATGTTATTTAAAAATAAATAAATAAATGGGACCTCACTGATAGCTCCAGAATCCGCTGGGTTCTCTCTTCTGCCTTAATGTGCTTTTCATCCAGGGAGCAGAATGAAAATGCATTTTCTATGGTAGTAACTGGCATGTTCTAAATGGTGTCAGAATTCAGGAACATGACAAGCAAAATACAGCTGGACTGGAGGCCTCCACCACACATAGAGTAGGAAATATTGCATTCCCATGCTGTTTTCATGCATGCAAGCGATCAGCCACATTACAAACCCTTAAAAACATGGTGAGAAAACTTGACATTTCCCAGATGGGCGGCTTGTTTGAGACTAACCCATCTGACTTGCCTTTCTCCAAGGGAGTTTAACCCCTTGGAGCTCCTACAGGGAAGCTGCCTTTCCTTGTCATTCCACTGCAAGCCCAGCAAAGTGGTGCTGGTTTTTCAGGGCTGTTGGAGCTCAGGTTGGCACCCAAGTCTTTGTGTGACCAGAGCTGCACCGGTGGCTCTTGTTTTTTGGTTTCTGGAGAGCAGCTTGTGCCAAAAAAACCTGCACAAACCACACCAAGGGCTGTCATGGGACCAAAAATCAGCAGCTGCTGCTCAGCCTCCACCCTCTGGAACCCTAACAAGCATCGTGGCCTTGCTGATTTTAAACTGCTGAGACCTCTCAAGCTTAAACTCAATATGTTTCCAATAACACCAGGGAAAACACATGAGCTTGGCTTAGCTGCAGGGCAGAGCAGCTGGGCACAAACTCACCAGCAAGACTTTTTTTGTCATTTCTGATGCAGATGTGATTGGTGTGTAACCAGTGCTGAACACTGTGCAGGAGGTTTCATGTTTGGTAGATCTCTCGAAGCCCTGAAACATATTGATATATTGATATATATACTTACTGTTTGCTCCTTGATTCTGTAATAATCCTTCCCTAATTACCCCATCTTTTAGGGCTACTGGCATTTTTGTAAGACAGACAATTTTTCAAGACCTGAGATGTTTTTAAGGTAGGCAGAATCTTGCTCACTGTTAACTGGCTGAAAAAACAGCCTTTGCTTTTCAGTGCCAGGCTGGTTTTTTATTCAACAGGTCGACCAACCCAAAAGCACAGAAGCAAGTCTTTTTAAAATCAGAGCAATAGCACAGGGGGTATCCCACTGTTAAACAAGTGAATAATGTCTGACCAGAGGCTCAGATGCAAAAGACTCTCAGTGCAAAGATGATCTACCATCTAATAACCCACACGATGCAAATCAGAGATTTAATTGTTCTGCATCCACTCTCTTTTTCTTTCTTCCCTCTTGATCTCTCCTCTTTTGTTCCCCCCCCCCAACTCCTTTATCAAGAAGAACTTCTGGAAGGAAAAATAAACACTGGAAGACACTCAGCTGTTTTGGCAACCATGTGTGTGCAAGGAAGGCCTTTTCCCCCTGCTCTGTCCCTCCAGACTGAAAGGAGCTGGAGCTCCAGTTTGAGGGCAGACAAGCAGCCTGTGAAACTTCAGCCAGTTTTCATCACAGCTGGCCCTGCCTGTGTGATTTCAGACAAAAGACTTCCGTCTTTATCTGGCTCTTATTGAGACATCTCATTCAGGCAGAGATAAAAGGGAAAAGATGTGCTTTGAAATCGACCCATTAGGGCGTCAAAGAAATCAGCATGCAAATGCCACACGCAAATGGCTTCAAGATGAGGCCGGAGGATCAAATCTCTCGGTGCCAACGGGAGTTTGTCCTGCACAGGGACCCAGCAAAGCCATTGTAGGAACCTCAGGGGAGTTTGGCCCTGTGTTTGTTAAGGGAAGGAGGTGGGAGCTGGACGTGGAAGCGATCCTAAAAATAAGTTACAATGGGACGGATTGTTTCCGAGAAATTTCTGGTTTGGTGAAGGCCGGGAAGGTTTTTCACCAAAATGACTCTTTGACGAACCTTGGAGAGTTTCCTTCTGAATTCCCACCTTGCAAATACTCACAGAGGTCAACGTGCCACTCCCTGGGTGTGGGTCACTTTGCACAGGATCCCAGAATTGCTGGGGTTGGAAGGAGCCTCTGGAGATCCTCTACTCCAACACCACTGTGTGTGTACTGGGGCAGTGCTGACCTGCCATGCACAGACCTGGTTTGTGGTATGCAAGGACTGTATGTCAGACACAGGGTCTGAGAGGGCTCCTTGAAGTGTTTGGTAGCTATTGCAGAAAGTGAATGTATTTTTCTCACTGTCTATAAAAGGACTGTATCAGCCAAAACCTCAAAGATCTCTGATGGAACAAGCTTTACTGTCTTTGAAAGGCTGTGTGATGTCTCCCAGCAGAAGAAAATCAGGATTCAGCTGAAATGGCAACAAAAGAGAGCCTTTGTTGAGGGTCCTGAAGGTGGTCATGCTTTGAGCTTTGCCAGCTCCTTCAGCAATTCTTCACAGGGTCATGCAGGCTGCTGGCGTGCCCCGTGCAGCCCAGGCTGGGATTGCTGACCGTGCACACCCCCCATCCTTTTGAGGTCTGTAATCACCTGTGGAGACCAAGCAATGCTTAGCAGAGCCACGGGGCTGACTTCAGAAACCTCTGCTTGCCCACAGCCCACGGGCAGGCACGAGGAACAAACTTCAAAAGGTGTTTTCCCCTGATTTCATTTGCCATTTACGCCCCTCGGCCGAGACGCGTCGCCGGCCCTCTGAGTGAAGAATGGAGCGTTTGGGCTCTGCAGCAGGAGGAACCTTCCCCTGCATGATACCTTTCCACCCACTGAGAAAACTACCACTTAATAACGTGCAAATCTCTGGTTAAAGAATTACAGAGATTAGCCTGAAGCCTGACACTCATCCTGCAGGAGGGAACCCACCAAAACGCTGTTGACAAAGGGAAACTTTGTTAAGCGTGTTTAGTTCAGCTCTGCTATTGCAAGGATCCCCTAAGCTGCTTTGTTTTATGAGATTTAGGGCAGAGGATTTTCTTGAAGCAAAGGGCAAAGGATTTTCTTAAAAAGCATATTCCCTCCAGAAGGGTGCACGGTCTCGTGGGATGGAGGGATTAGGTGTTCATTTCCTACACAAAAGCTTCTTAATTGTCTAAAGGATGCCTGGATATGAACCAACCTCTAAGTGAAATATCAAGTAGACTGTCTGAAAAAAGAAAAGAGAATAATTTCACTTATTGTTACCTGCACTGGGAGTTCTGTACCTGAAAGCAATGAAACTCAGGAGTGTCTCCATGGACTTTGGAAAAATCAAAAGGTTTTTAGGATCTGAAGAGAAACCAGAGCAGTGTGGAGAGGAAACTATGCAGAGAAACTCTGATTTGATGAATCTGAGCCTGTAACAAGGGAAAGTTCCTGCTGGATATGTGTCCTATCCCAAACATCTCCCATGAGGTACCTGGCCTTTAGTGATTCCCAGGATTAACTCCCCATCAGAGTGATGCTGCTTCATAGTCTGGCTGGGGAGCTCAGCAAGAGGGACTGTGAGGACTGAACTGGTGAGGATTGATCCTTCCAGAACAACAACTCTCAGAGGACACCACAGGAACTTTGAGTTTCACACTGAACTGACTCAAAATCAACAAAAACTACTCAAACATTTTGTGCCATTTGTACTGCAGTGGTTGGTGCCACCCAGGGCTGTTCAACCAGCTCATCCTCCCACTGGAGATCAGCTTTTCCCCCAGTGACACTTGATATGTCACCACGAGGTTTCCCTCACGGGAACATTCCTGATTTATGTGCAGCCAGAGTTTCATGCAATGGTATCTCCCATATCTCAATTTGGGAACGTGGCAGCTTAGCACAAGAGCAGCTGTTCTACATTTCTTGCTTTGAGTCCTTCCTCCAGGCCAAGCTCCAGCTCTTCTACTGAATAAACTGTTTCCTGGGGACCCCAACCCTGCAGATGCTTCCCCAAAGTCGTCTCCCTCTGATCTGATTTTCTGTTATTTCAGTGGTTGCTCCCAAATAAAATGTGTCCTTTATTACAGGGTGAAAATACTCTGAGCTGAACTGTTCAGGTCTCAAATTTTTGCAAGTTTACTGAGAAAAAAAACCAAACAAAACCCATCCTTGAAATCATCAACTGATTTCAGAATATCTTTCTTCTAAGCAGCAGGTACAGTTTGTGCACAGAGAAAGATTTGCACTACACACTGGTGCTCATTTTGTCTCTATCAGTCCTTACAATGATGAGTGTTGTTAAATTGGACTGTAATAATAATTACTTTGTTGTTGTTATGGATGTTATATTTATATTACAGTTATATTTATATTACAGTTATGTTTATATTACAGTTTTAATGTAGGAATTATTCCCATTCCCTCTCAGCAAATAAGATGTGTTATTTTCCCTCCCCTTGGCCCTCTAGTGATTCTCCCACTTTTCACTGGGATACTTTCTGGACAGCCTGGGATCTTTGTAGCCCTTGTCCTTACCTGAGGTGAGGTGACAGTTCTCCTTTATCAACTACACGTGCAGGGCAGGACCTCAGTGCAGCAGAGTCCCCGAGAGCATCAGGCAGCAGAGTGAGGAATGTGCATTTCTCCAGCATCCCTTTGCTATCAAAATGGATTTTACCACCAAAACCAATAAATATCCATTGCTTAAACACTGCAACAGCTGAACTGCTCACACACACACACCCCCAACAAAGAGCAAGAGCAACAACCCACAGCCCCACGTGCCCCTCTGCCCATAAAGGTTCAGACCTTTCAAAATAGCCTCGTTCTCTTTTTCATTTTATTTTTTTTGTGTGTTAATTCTTTCTGTCTCTTTTTTTTTTTCCCCAATAAACCCTTCACGGGGTTTGCCTCTTTGTAAAGTGTATAGTCTGCACTTGGTTTTGGGTGGCTACTCCCTCTATAGGAGGGATTCTCGTGACCATATGGAGCTGTCTGTGCTTGGCTGCACTTGCACACAAACCATCACCAGGGGGGTGGGCAGGGACGGGCTGTTTGTTGCTCTCCGTTGATTTTGGGCAAGAATTGCCCTACACAGCATTTTTTTAGAGTATTCTGTGGGGGTTTTATCATCTTACCCCACAGTAAATATTATTGCTCTATAAGATGCGACCTTATAGAGGGAGCTTGATGTCACAGTTTACTCCACAGGGAATATTTAATTGCCAGGGAAGATGTTCCAGAGGAGTAAAAGATTAAAAAAAGGGGATTTTTTTTTCAGACATTCCTCTGTGAGAAGTGCAGTCCTCTCCTGACTTCAATTCTGGCACCTCAGATTTTTTCTAGTGCAACAACAGCAATTTTTTTATAAAATTAAAGCTGAAAACTAATGGATCTGGTTTTCTCCTTCGTGCTGATGTGGCCAAATTTCTGTGAGCTGAAGCTGCTGTCTCTGAAACCCAAATTGGTCTCGTTCACAATGATATTTTGAGCTGTAGATTTTTCAGCTACTGCTGTGAGTGAAAGTGAAAATAAAAACACAAACAGGCTTCTCTTGCTTTCTCTGTTATGGATATTGAGCGTTATTGGTACAGGTGATCAAAAAGATAATAAGAGGGTTTTTTTACAAAAAGCTCCTCCAGTACTGAGGCATTTGGGAAAATGACCCCGAGAGGCAACCCTGGGAAATGAAGGGGCTGACTCCCAGCCCTCTCTGCCTTTAATTACCACGAAGCCACTGATTAAGCCCAGGAGCTCTGCTCCTAATCCCGAATTCCTGGTTTGGAGCCTCCCAGGGCTGGTGTGCCGGAGCCCTGCCCGTCCCCCCGGGGCTCCCTCCCTGCCCTGGGGGAACCAGAGCCCCGCAGGTCCTGCAGGGCCACCTCGTGTCCCCTGAGCAGCAGCCCAGGCAGGCTGGCCCCGATGGAGCTGCTCACATTCCACGCTCAGTCACTGTCTGCTGGCCCGCCAAGGAACAAAGGAACAGCCCCTTCCTATTAAGGAGGGTAATAACTTAATTAAAACCAAGTTCCACGCGCTGCAGGACCTGGTTTGTCATCAAGAGGCCTTCCCTGCCTTCCCCTCTAGTTTTTGATAATCTATGCCAGATATTTAATCACTGGATACCCCCGGTATAAAGCTCCTTGCCTCCATAACCAGCAGAAAGCTTGTCAAAATAAATTTTAACTTCTGACCGTGGTAGAAGAGCAACTAGAAGGAATTAACAGAATCAGAGCTGTCAATCAGAGCTTGGGCTCACGGTTTATATTATTAATTCCAACTCTGGTGGCATGGGCTTGGGATAACAACCATCCTAAGCTGCATCGGTCCAAAAAACACAAACCAAGAGTGGAATATATTTCGTGCCGAGGTGACGTTACCGAGTGTCCAGAGAAACTTCTTTTTTTTTCTTTTTTTTCTTTCCTTTTTTTTTTTTGTCTTTGAAAGGTGATGTTTTATTAGATTATTCTCGCTGCCAAAAGACACAGCTACTGTCTGGCTTCGTTTGCTGACTGTTTTTTCCTAATGTTAAAGATTTATTCCACACCCAAAAGCAAACTCAACAGAAAAAGGCAGAGGAATTGTTGTTTGTTTGTTTGTTCCTGTGAATTTGCCTCTAATGAATGCAGCATGTGGGAGTGGAGGCTGTGACTGGTCCTTGGTGGGTTATGAAGTGAGGCTGGCCTCACAAATTGAAATCTATCTTGGAGCCTGTGAGTTGGAGGTATTGTTACAATGCAAACCAGCGGGAAGGATTCCAGGGAGAAAGAGGAGAAGTGTGTTAATTGAGAACAATAACACGCTGCAGCCCTCCAGAAGCTGGTGGCCTTAATAAAACCAGACAATGCTATGTTGTTGCATAACCTGAACTTCAAATTCAATCCCAGTTTTAGTGGAGCAGAATTGATGCAGGGCTGCCTTTCTTTTCTTCTCTTCATTTCTGGGGCCATCAGAACAGAGAAGGTGTCCTGGGTCACCTTGACCTGGGCTTGAACTGGGTCTCTCTCTCCCAAATAAAACTTCTGAGCATGGGTTCAATTTCAAGGACATTAAACACACAGAAGTTGATGTTTGCAATCAAAGGAACATTGGTGGCACAAGTTTCCATCCCATCTTATCGTGGTTTGAGTTGCCCTGTGTGGTTCTGCCACTGCTGTGGCTTAAACTGGGGTGGCAAGAGAAACGGGCTGTTGGCACTGAGTTGGTTTTGGAGAGCCCAAGACTTTGGAGTTCATTTTAATCCCCTGGTTTTCTTCATCACTGTGAATAAAACTAGTCTGAACTTGCCTGGAGTGGGTGCAGAACTCCCCATGCCCAGAGTGTCCTCCTTGGTCACCTCAAGGGAAAAGTTGTGCCCTGAAGTCGTGTCAGACACACAGGCCCTGTCCAGTCAGGCAGTGCTGTGCCTGAAATCTTTTTTTCCCCTCCTATGTGGGAGGTTTTGCCTTTTTGTCCCCAATAAAAGCAGTAATTAGGAGCAAGAAGCTGCCCTGGAACTCATGAGAAAATTCATGAGTCCCTTTGCACAGCAGTTCTTAGACACAGGACAGATCTGTGAGTGTCTTCAGCTCGAGGTGCCCGAGGACATTTCGTGGCAGTGATTTCTTATGTGCCCAGAACTCTTTGGCAAGATTTGTTAGTATTATTTTTTCTGTTTATCTCTGTGAATCCCTTTCCCGCTGATTTCCCACCATTTATTTTTATTCTGTCTTCCAAATAGGCTTTTGATTCTTTTTTTGCTGGATGAAAATGCTTTTATCTGTAGAAGGTAGGAGAGTGTAATACACCACTGAAGAGCCTGAATATATCCCTGATTGAAAGCTTACAGGTAAAACCCTAATCATTGTTGGGAGCCTGGTTGGTGTTCAGCAGTCAGCAGCTTTACTGGGAGAATGGAAATTCATACCAGTGATGAATGTGCCTCAATTTTTAATAAATCTGGTGTGAATAAGACCACAATATAAATTCAGTCACCTCTATCTCCTCCTATCTAAGCAAATAAATGTAGAGCAGAAAGCAAATACAAGCTTTAAGATATTGTAGATCCCAGGGAATTCTGGAACATGTTATGGAAAAAATGGTGGCTCTTTCCCTTCCTCCTTTTAGTCTGGGCAGCACAAATTCATCATTCATGAACTGGCACAACCTTTCCTGAGCTGTGCATGTATTTCAAAGCCATTGTGAGGGACAAACTACAATATCCATTATAGTTTTCCCCCTCTCCAGCTTAGTAGTGTCCAGGGAAGTGGTGCTGCCTGCATGGGGTACCCAGAGCTGGGATGTGTTTGTGCATATCAAAAGCAGCGACTCTCTCAATCATTCATTGAAAGTTCCACTTGGCTTCGAGTCTTCCTGAAAAAAAAATATGTTTATTTTGTCTTCTTGACTTACTTCTCCTCGTGTCTGAGTATTGTGCCTCCAGGAAGAAAAGCTTAAATTGCTGAAGTAGGGCTTTTTTTCAAAGCCTGCCAAGAATAAAGTGGCTTAATAAGGAAGCACACAGATTTCACTTTCTTACGGGGAAAAAAAAATAAGGAGAAAAAAAAAGGAGTAGCTCATTTTGAATAAGGCTGGAAACTTTAGGAGCAGTGGGTATTTTCTAAAAGTGTAAAGATAGGAGCATTTTGGGAAGTAATATGGAGCTAACTAGCCATGAAACTTGGAAAGGACTGGGACCCTGCCAACCAAATTTGATCTCTGAACACGATTCATGCTGGAAATGATGTAATGGCAACTCACCAACAACGGGGTCACAGAGCTGGGGCTGAGCTGCCATGAGGGACCTCTCACAGCATCCCAGAGTGGGTCAGGCTGGCAGGGACCACTGGGGGGCTTCTGGTCCCACCTCCCTGCTCCAGCAGGGCCATCCCAGAGCACAGGGCACAGGAGTGTGTCCAGAGGGGTCTGGAATATCCCCAGGGAAGAGACTCCACCCCCTCTCTGTGCAACCTGTTCAGGGCTGGGTCACTGCCCAGCAAAGAAGTTCTTCCTCCTGTCCAGGTGGAGCTTCCTGGGCATCAGTTCCTGCCTGTTCCTCTTGTGCCAGGGCTGGGCCCCCCAAGCAAAGCCTGGTCCATCCTCTGCCCCCTCCCTGTGTCTCCTCTCAGTGTGTCCCTCTCAGGGTGTCCCTGTGCCCCTCTCAGTGTGTCCTCTGGAGGCTGAACAGCCCCAGCTTTCTCAGCTTTTCCCCACAGGAGAGATGCTCCCTCCCCTAATTATCTTTATTCCCCTCTGCTGGAGCTGCTCCAGGAGCTCTGTTTGCCTTGGCCACACCAGTGCCTGCCCCTTCTGCAGCAGCAGGACTGTCACCAGTGAGGGATGTCACCCTGTCCCTGCCACCCCAGCTGGGGTGAGACAACCACCAGACTGGGAACACCAGTGCCAAGGCTGCTCTCCCAGCCTGGATGGCACCTCCATCCCCTCAGGGTTTGGGGGTAGAACTCTCCCAGCCTGGCCCCCCCATGTCTCTGCCCGTGGGGTCACTGCCAGTCCCAGGCTCCAGCTGAGGTCACTTCTGCCCATTCCCAGCCCAGCCACCAGAACAGATGACACTTCCCTTGCTGGGGTGGCTCAGGAGGCTGCCGAGCACTGATTGTCTTGTTTGCTTAGTCTGAGCAATGTTTGTACAACAAACACCGTGGAGGGGCCGTGACTCACCTTGGGAGCTGCAGGACATATGGAATTTCTGCTCCCTCCACCAGCGAGGCTTGTAATGCATCAGAGATCATCCCTGCTGCTGCTGTTCACCAGGGAAAAGTCAATCCAGGCTTCAAAGTCCAGCCAAGCCCTCAAGATTTAAGGCTGCCTGGAAGCAGGTAACACCCAGGTTGGGATGTTCCAGCACTCCCATCTTCCCGGGGTCTCCGACAAAATATTGAGTAACTGAGTCTTAAGGGCAGCTCATATTTCCTTCTTCCATCAGCCTTTCCAGCAAGATTCGCTTTCACAAGTGCAACCTTATGGAGTGGAACCTGAGAAAGGTGAAGAAAACAAGATTCTATATTATGTATGAGCCACTGGAAGGTTTTCTGCCTCGTCTGACCCAGGCACCAGCCAGAAGACATCGTGTCCCCACTCAGTGCCAGACCATCAACACAGCATTGACTCCACAGGCCTGACGCCACCTCTGAGTCACTCAGCATCACTTCAGACACCTGGGCTGCCATTTATTTTTGGAGGTTTCCAGCCTAAGTACAAATAAACACATCCAGCCCATCTCAGACCACAGCCCCAGGCGGAGCAGCTGCAGGTCTCCCAGAGATAATGCAACGCTGGGAAGAGACGGGGAAAAAAAACAACAAGGCAAATATTTCTGATGGATTGGAAGAGTGAATCGTGAAATAAGCACGTGTTGTTTTTGATGAGCTGATTGAGGGTATTTAACAGGCGGAATTGTTTGTTTGTTTTTGCCTGTCAGAGGTGGATGAATGCACTTGCTGCCTGACTACAGGACTGCAGTGCTCATTCATTCTGCTGGGATTTATCAGCTCAGAGCCCTCTGCCAGGACTGGGCAGGAATTCTGTCAGGAATTCAGCTCCTGCAGGATCTTCAGAATATTCACAAGCAGGAGACAAGTGCTGTGGAAGCAGCACCATCAGCTTTATAGCTGTCCAGCAGTGTGTGATCACTAAAAGGGGGTTGAATATTCACATGATTTGCAGAAATTGTCCAGGCCATTTGGAATAATCCAGTGTAAGAAGGATGCTGGGTCAGGGTGGAAGAGCTGGAGCATCTCCTGGGGGCTGTGTTGCCACAGCTCTCAGATTCCACGTGGTTTCTCAGCACTGCCTGTTGCCTTCAGTTGGTCCCACACACAGAGAACCCATCAGCTGCTTTTTCACTCCTTTGAGGGGTTTAATCCCCTGAACATGGTTCCTGTGCCCCTCAAGTTAAAAATACTGTGTGATCTTGGGTGAGCTCTGGACTAGACCCACAATGCAGAATCTCTGACAGTGGGTGGGACAACTGGCCCAAGAAAATACTTCAGAGGAATGTGGAGAATCAGCCTCATAAATCCTAATTTATTTGGGTTCTGCCATGACAGTTTTGTTCAGGGTCTGCTGAAATTCATTGTATTGTGTAAGGATTTCCAAAGCTGAGCCTTTGAGCAGAGGGAGGCTCAGGGCTCCCATGTCCTCATTAAACTTTGCTTGAGATTCATCAGCTGCACAGATTTCTCAGAGCTCTCATTCCACACCAGCAAAGTCACCTGTTTTCAAAGAGACACTCTGGAAAATGTGGGCAGTCGGATTTCTCTGCGGTTCAGCCACTCCTCTATTTGAAACACTGCTCTGAAAAAAAAAAAACCTGAGGCTTCTCAGACCTGGAAAGTGCAATTTGTCTTAATCTCACCCCTTTTTTCAAGCACTATCATTTCCTCTGAGTCTCTTATTTTATATAAAATCAATTTAGGTCATTTTTTTCACCCGATGACTTCGGGCTCCTGCCCCTTCTTTTGCCAGTCTCTGATTTAAAAATGGCTTGAGCTGGCTCAGATGCAAAGTTCAAGCTCAGCATAGGATGGGGCAAAGCAGCTGGTTGATATTTCAGAAATGTCTTGTGGTTAATAAGTTCTGCTCGAGCCACAGAATTCCTGCACTGGCAGCTTTTGGGACTTTTCATGTGGAAATTCCTTCCTTGCTTTGCAGAGTAAGTGCACCTTGGGTTGTTATTCAGGTGCGAGGTTTAGGTTTTGAGAACTTCACAGGAGGGATTTTGGAAAAAAGTAAAATAAAATAGAATCAGGTAGAATAGAATTAAATTCAATTAAGTTAATTGAATTATATATATTCTTGTCTGTAAAATCAGCTGCCACTATGACCCACCAGCCACAGCCCTTCTTTAACACCTCTTCTTACATTGTGGAAAATAAATATCTTGAGATAAACTTGTCTGTCCAGGACGTGGTTTCAGACAGACCAGCCAGTTTTCAGTTCTGACTGTGGCACTTGGGAGTGAATACAATGCACTCCATGGTTACAGGCTGGAAAATTGCTTTAACTCATTAAAAAAAAAAAATATTAAGAAAAAAAGGAAAAATACCTACTGTAAAAAAAAAAAAAAAAAAAAAAAAAAAAAAGGATTCCTGGAACGCAAAGAGCGAGCAGAAATCCAAGGAAAAACCCCAACCTACGTCAGGCCTAATATTTATCAAGAACCTGACACCAGTGTGGTCATTTTCTGCTTGTTTACTGTTGAAATGAAGTTTATTCGAATTTGTAATCTCCAAACTTTCCTTCGGGCTCCTGGGCTGGAAAGGGCACGTTGGGTTTGGATGGGATGGGGGGGAAGGAGGAGGAGAAGAGATGAAAGGAAAGGGGGGAGGTGAAGGATAAACCCTGACTTGCCAAAAACATAAGGGACATAAAGTGAATTTCTGTGCTGATCAGGGCTCCCTTTCCCAGGGCTGTGAAAACTGAGGGGTTGAAAATGAGGAACAAATGAAATTGTGGAGATTTTGCACTTCTCTGCCACTCAGGAAAAACTTTTCAGAGACTCAGAAAAACCAGTCTGTAACCTAAGCATAAAGAGCTGACAATGTGCATTATCCAGGGGACTGGAAATGATCCCTGGATGGTCCCAGAAATGATCCCTGGATGGTCCTAGAAATGATTCCTGGATGGTCCCAGAAATGATCCCTGGATGGTCCCAGAANCCTGGATGGTCCCAGAAATGATCCCTGGATGGTCCCAGAAATGATCCCTGGATGGTTGTAGGAAGCAGCAGTTGCCCATTTCAGATTTTGGCTCATACCTGTGCAAAGTGCAGAGACAATCACTGCAAATTTACCTTTAGGATCTGCCATGTACATGAAAAACATCCTCAAGGAGGAGCTTTAAGGGGTCATTCAGAGGTTTTGTCACTGAGATGGTCTTTCAAGTCTTAGTGAGGGACATTTATGGCTGAAATTAATATTCTCCTTTTAGCAAGAACTTTTCAGAACGTGTTTTACTTCCCTGCAGGATGTCCTAAGGCATCTGACTGCATGACTGCAGCACTGTATATATACAACTGTAAAGGAGAGGGGACTTTATTTATAAATACAGAAATATTTATAATGTTTATAACACTGTAAATAAATAATGTGGGATAATTCTTCTTTTTAAATAATGCACAGCACAATCTTGCACTGGGAAATAAAGTTATTTCCTTTGGAAAAAAAAAAATAGAATACAAAATACAGTCTCTCCAGTAGCTGCTTGCCTGAGGTACAGATGAAATGTGAAGAGGGACAGTAATAGATACATTAAAATGATGCTTTTTGGCTTGAGCTGTTCTTGGAAAATGATTGAACTTCTTTCTGATATTAATTCATTTCAAGGGGCATCTCACCTGAATGTGTGTGCTGAGATAACTCACTGAAGGAACCACAGAGAAAGGAATACACAGAAATTATTAAACATCCCCAAATCGCTCTAATGAGACCTAATTTAGTCAATTTTAAGCTTTGATTAATTTTATTTTGTCTTCCAATGGCTCCCAGCTAAAATGTGTGTCCCAGCCATAGCTGGAATGACAAACAGCTTGTGCTCTACCACCACCAGGACAAATTTATAGCTGCCCACATTACTTGGCAAAGGGAGAGGATTTCAGAGGGATTAAAAAAGTTGGGAGGAGGCAGGAGATGGAGTAAAGGCCCCACTGGGAAAAAGAAGTTGAGATATCAAGGTCCATATTGTGTGAGACTGCCAGCGAAGAGTGGGACAGAAAACCACCGAGAACTGCTGTTATCTCATTTTCATGAGCACAGAGACCTTCTTCCTTTTCATCTCTCATGGTTTTTTCCCAAACCAATTTACTTCCCTGTCTCCCAAGGGGTTGCATCCCGAGGATGAAGCAAAACATCCACCCGGGAGCGAAGAAAATCCAGACTTTGGAGCTGGAGGAGTCGAAACTGTGCCCAAGTGGCCTCTTTCCAAGCTGCAAATCTCTCAGCACGAAGGCTCAGCTTTTCTGACAGCCGCCCTGAAGTGTAGCTACCATCTCCCCAAATATTTATTGCACAGTTTGTTGCTTTAGGTTTTAAAGAATGGGAAAACAGAAAGCTCTGTGGCAAGTTAAGGGGAGGTTCCTCGTCCAAAAAAAGTGTGTGCTGTGCTCAGTCCAGGAGGAAATGGCAGAGGGAAGTCAGAGGTGTGGGACACATGGAAATAAGCCCCATTTCTCACTCCTCTCCAATAAACCAGGAGCAGTGATAGCCACTCCATCACCTCAAACAGGGATGTATAATTTATGGATTGTCCTGTCTTGTCCAGGAACCTCAACTGGTCCTACAGAGATAATGAGGAAAAGATTATAATCAAGAGGAAAAGACTATAATCAAGCCTTTGTGGCCATTTATTTGGGCAAGAAGGAGGACTTCATCATTATCCTACACACCTTGTTCACTTTTTTGGGAACATTGGCATGAGTGAGAGGAACATGTTGTGAAACTAAGCAAATACTTACATAGGAATCCTCCTGTACCACGTGTATTTGCATAAATATTCATTTGAGAAGGATTTAATGGCTGCTTTGACAGGCTATGTGCTGAAAAGGGCTGAAATAATACCCTGTAACCTGGTAACCAGCTGCCCAGGGTAAATTTGGATCCAATTTATTTGGTTAAACTGGAGCTGAGAGGTGCAGGGAGAGCTGTGCTGGGAGCACCCCGTGCCAGGGGGGTGAAGGAGGAGAGGGGCTGTGCTTCCATAGGAGAGGCCCAGCTGACAGAACCTCTCCATCCTCAGCCTGGATACTCCCCCTGTGTGCTCCAGGCAAGATTTGGCCCCCAGTGCACTCAGGGCACACACACAGGACCCGGGGTGGATGTGTGTGAAATGTTTCAATTACCCCTAAAATAATGTTTAACATGTTCCAGACATACTGCATTAAGCAAATACCCGAGCAGTATTTGAAGCATATTCTGTTTTTCATTTTAATAGATTGTAAATGTATTAAACACATGTTAAGAATATATTTCATACACTGCATTTGTAAAATATTATCAAATTTATATAGGCGGAAACCACAGAGCCACCACAGGATCGGCTCGAGAGCAGGACCATTTGGGAAGTTAACCTCTTAGCACCACTCCATCAGGAGGATTTGATTTGATTTCACTTGATTTCACTCGGTTTAGTTTCATTTTGAACCCCACCTCATCATTAACCCCTTTAGCTCTAAACTTGGGGCCGTATTTAACATTTATACCCCAGTCATCTGCAGAAGAGGCTCTTGAATCCCCTGATTTTGTGCAGAGAGAGGTTGCTGAGTGTCAGACCTGGAAAACTGCCCTGTAGCTACAGGAGTTGTTGTCTGCTCCTCTTTTGAATACCCCCTCAATCATTTGATAGCATTGAATACAGCATTAAATAAAGGGAACATCAGGAGATATTTCAAAGCTGAAAACTGAGAACTTGGTTTCTTTCTCTCTCTCTCCCTCTTGCAAACTGAGTAAACTGGAGCTGGGTTTTGTTTTCTGCCCAAGCCAGGCAGAATGGTTTGGGTTTGCAGGAGTATTCTGAGGAGGATTCTGAGTGCAGACACCCTCAGGTTTCCTTGAAAGCAGAATCTAGAGCCGGGTCTGCTCCTTGGAAATGAATCCCATCTCCTGGCTGAGCTCGGCCAAAATCCTGGAAATCAGCACTTAACACGAAGCAGAGCTTGGTGTCTGTGAGACTGCTCAGCTGAAAACTGCAGGATTTAGTCCCAGGTACCCCTAAAGCTCCACTCCTTCCTGGAGGGTGTCAGAACCCAGCACATTTCCATCCTAATCCAGGGATAATTCCAGTGGCTGGCTGCTACATCCGATTCTCCTGCATTCATGGGGGTTAAAACAGCAAAGCCAGCCCAGACCCAGGGTTTGCTGGTGAGAATTAAGATTTCCAGATTGGAATTGGAATGAAAATCCCCAAACTTGGGGAGGGTGAGGCCCGAGGGGAGCAGAACTGGTCACTCCAGCCACTGGCTGTGCCTCTTTGCTGCTCTTGCTTTGAGAGCAGGGACTGCACCTGGAGAACAGGAAACTCTCCCTTCCAAAGCTGAGATGATTTTTTGCTTGGAGGAACTCTAGAAAAAGCCACTGGTGGTTGATGCAGAGGAAAGTGATTCTTCATAACACAGTGGGATTTATCCACAGTGCTCAGATGAGCCAGCCCAGCAGCTCAGCCCAAACCCAGGGACTTCCCAAGAACAGGGAGCCTGGCCCAAAGTTTAGAACTGACCCGTGGCTCCTCTTTCTGGAGCCTCCATCAGCTTACAACACAATTTAATAATGCAAATTTCTTTTCAGCTGGAAAGCAGATTTTTAGTATTAGGTGTTTTTCTACTCTATCAAGTATTAAACACAAATGCAATAGATAAATAAGGGGGGATTTTTAAATTGCAGATTGAGGTTCTGCAGCTGTAGTTGGGAACTTGAACAAGTGGTTGCTTTTCCCAGTGTGCTCAGCTGGTGGCTGCTCCTTTGGAATTGCACTTGGGAGAGAGGCTGGAGTGTCACATCACCCCCTTCCCACTGGCACCATTTCCCAGCTGAACTGAAGATGCTGGAGCAGCATCAGGCAAGGAGGTGAGCCCTGAGCACCTGGGAGGCCAGTGTGGCATGAGATCAGTGCCCATCAGTGTGGGAGGCAGAGACAGGGCTCTGGGAACACTTTCCTCCTGGAGCTGTGCATCCTGCCTGGCTTCCCTGGCTCCTTCCTCACTCCCCTGTCCCACTGCAGCCTCCTGGCACAGGACAGCCCAGATTCACAGCAGACTGGTTTGGCTTTGTTTTGGTTTTCCACTGTGGAAAATGAGATGCCGGTGCTGTTTTTCACCTTCAGTTTGAGCATTTTTAGCTAAAATTCCATGCTAGGACTGTCACTGAGAGTGGGAATTCTTACTTCATTGTCCATGGAAGCAATCATCAGCATCACAGGACTCTGGTGCTGTCCTGGCCTCATTTAGGAGCTCTCAGAGAGTTCCCAGCAGGGCTGGGGTGTGGGCAGGAATCAGGACTCTCATCTCGCAGTGTGATGCCAGAATCCCACCGAAATCCCACCGAAATCCTGGTCTCCTCCAGGAAAAGGAATCGTGAAGCTTTCTGAGCCGGTTCCCAGGTGGGAAGGAAGATCCCTCGGATCAAGCTGAGCCCTTGGCACTGTGACAGGCTGCATTGGGAGTGCAGCCTCTGCTGACACTGCACAGCATATTAGCACTGACCTGCGGGTGTTGGGTTTCCAGGGGGCTGCTGCAGCTCAGGAGATACATTTCAGCTCCGAGTGGGAAAGATCAGACACATCCTGAAGCTCCCCAGAAGAGTTATGACAGATGTGTCATAGTAACTTACCCACACTGCGAAAAAATATTAACTGTGAAGTGTGTTGGTTTTTATAGGCTGATTTCACACCATTATCCACTTAACTCCCCAATAATGTCCCAGTTATGGCCAACCAGCAGCAGGAGATATTTGCCGTGCTTTGACTTCCCAATTATTTTGTATGGATGGTCGAGATGAAATAACAGCCAGACATCCTGAAAAAAAACGCTCAGATATTCAGCAGGGCTGGAAAAGAATTCCCTCCCTCTCACTTTTAATAATGTGGGATTTACCTTATCACATCTGATGAACTTTTGCTGTGTCAGTTCTCGGACGGGGAAACGTGAAGCTTGAAAGGAGCAAATTTCCGACTTTCTCGCCTAAAATGTGGGATTTGGGTGTTTTAAAAACGTTTGCTTTTCAGGCAGGAGGAAAATCTTAGTCAGCAGTGCAGCTGTGGAGCTGCCACCAGGCATTGCTCTCATCTGGATTTGTCCTTCCCAGCAGCTACTGTGTGACCTAGTGCAGGAACAGCTTCTGGAAGTGATTTCTCCCATATGAGAGCACTTTCCTCTCTGGTAAATGTGTAGAACAGCTCAGGCAAAGAGAGAGATCCCAGGCTGCCTTCTCAGTATAAAAATCAGTGTCTTTCCTAGCCAACAGGTTCTCCAGGAATTCAGAACCTGTTGAGGTTTTCTTGTTTTGCCTTTGTTCAAAAGCCACTGATGTGAATTTAGTGAAATCACATCAATACCTTTGCAGGACAGGGAGGCTTTTAAAGCTCCTACCAGGTCTTCCTTGCTTACAAACATTAAATGTGTGAAAGATTTTGTAGGGACACCAAATCAGATGCTTTCCTAAGGAGAGCAGGAAAGGGACATGACCAGAGACAAACAGGACACAAGAGAACATAATATTTACTTACCTGATCATACACAATCTTACTTTTGAAAGCAAAACATAAGTTCATCTTGCTGGTTTGTTTCACTGGATGCCCTTGAATTTAACAGATGCTAGGTACCAAAATGCTATTTTTAATCTGACTTTTAGTGACTAGAAGCAAAAGCTATGGGGATTTTTTTTTTCCCTATTCAAAATGGAAACGTATTTGATGGCAAAAAGAACATTGTCTTTTTCACCCTTCATTAAACAACTGCCATTGCCAGGAGGTTCACACTGATCATGATTTTGGAGAGATCTGCACACATGGCTTTGATAGAGTTACCTGAGAGTCTTTCTGCACGGCTGGGAAATGTGATAAGACACAAGGCCTGACCTTAAAACACGCGGAGATGGAGATATCTGAGCTTTCCAGCTCTGGTAGGAGTCACGTTGGGTTCTGATAAGTGAGATTTGCTGGAGCAGCACGTTGTGCTTTTGTGACATGACGAGATAAACCTGACCTGGGGATTAATCCCCGGGCTCCACATCTGCCCCCTGCACACCCCACTCGGCTCCCAGCCCTCGGAACAAATTCCGGGCAAGGGGCCACTGGGAAGTTGTCCAGTTCTCTGTACCCCATGCCCAGCTCTGTCAGACTGGCTGCAGAATCATTTATTTCGGGCAGTTCCTGTGGCCAAGGAAAACATCTTTGCAGCTCGTGGCAGTGCAGGCTCTGTGCTGCACGTTTGCACCCCGGGGCTGCCCCGTGTCCCTGTGCCCCCGGCCCGCAGGGAGCTGCCACAGGACACGGGGGCAAGGAACTCTCCTTCCTGCTCCTCAGGCCTGCAAAAATCAATTTACAACCAATGGGGTGCGTTACCTTCCTCTCCACTTCACAACCAACCCGTGGTGAATTGATTTTGTTCCTTTTTTTTTATTTACAACTGCGAGCAAGGTTAAGTTTGTTGCGAAAAAAGCCAGAGAAAGGGCCCTTTAAAACGAAATATCAAGGTGTTGTTTTATGTCTCCGAGTGAATCTGGGCAGGGGGGAAGGGGGAAATGGCTGAGTAGCCATTCCCAAACTTAATTGCCTTGTGTTTTCCCTGGAATGTGTTTTTTAAAGGTGTATTGGAACACCTTTTCATTGGAAACAACTCCCCAACAAGCTCCGTTCCTCGTTCCGAGACCCCCAGGAATGGTTTACCTGGCAGGAGCTGAATGCATCATTTTACCTCAGTTTATAGAATCATGGAATTATGGAATATGCTGGCTTGGAAGGGACCCACAGGGATCATCCAGTTCAACCCCTGGCCCTGCACAGACACCCCAACAATCCCACCCTGTCCCTGGAGCTCTGGCAGCCTTGGGGCCGTGACCATTCCCTGGGGAGCCTGTTCAGTGCCCAACCACCCTCTGGGGGAAGAACCTTCTCCCAGCATCCAACCTAAACCTCTCCTGCAGTGCAAAATTGTCACTGGAACCCAATTTGGGGCAAAACCATAACAACTTAGAGGTCTGTGAATGTTGCCACTGAGTTCAGTGGCACCGGGATCTGCCCTTCCAACTCCTCCTTTGGCTGCTCTCCCTTTGCTCCTGCATTCCCAGGGTTCTGGAGCTGACAGCTCACTCTTTAGGCTGGATGAAATGTCCTTTATTTCCCTGGAATACCAGTGTGGGATGAGTGTGGCACAGCTGGCTGGGAAGGGTGTGTGCTCTGCTGGAGCAACAGCAGTGCCTGAGACAGGGATTGCCTTCCTTGCTGCTTCCCAGGGAGCACTGAGGGATGAGCACCAGGATTGTCTGAACAGGATGGATTTCTTTCTGAATTGTAACTTCCTTCACAGCTTACGTGTGATTTTAATGCCAAATAGTTCAGAGGAGCCCAAAGTTTGATCTCTCACCCGACTCTGAGACCACCACAGTTTGATTTTCACATCTTTTCCAGGCCCTGCCACCCCGAGATTTTCTCCTCTACAGATTTCACCAGAAATCTGTTTCAGGGTCTCTCAGCTGTCACTTTTATCAGCTCCTGGCACATTATCAGAAGGGCCCAATCCAGCAGACATTCTTCTACCTGAGCACAGGGAGCCAGAGCTTCCCCTGTGTCACTCAGGGTGGCTTCAGCTGCAGTCCCAACATCTGCTGTGGGACCATTCCTCACTCAAATGTGCAGCACAGGAGCTGCTCACACCAAGAAAGTTACTCGTGAATGTCTTGCAGGACCTCATTCCTAATGATCTAAGACACCATATTATTAAAAAATAGGGCAAATTAAGCTTTCAGTTGCAGCAGTGCCAATGTGATATAACTCCTTTGACGACTCTTTGTATTTACCTTGGCTTTCCACGAGCCCAAGTCCAGTGGAATCACTGGAGTTCCTCTAGATTTACAGTGGCATAACAGAAATTGGGGCTCTGGGTGTGGAGAACCCGGGGTTGTCTGAAGACATAATAGTTCCCAAGAACTGCTGTGCTCCCCCTCCATGAAAGTCCCAGACAGAGCAATTTGAGCTCGTGTATGTTCTGATTGGAAATGAAAATGTTGCAGTCAGAGACAGCCTAGAGTAGACATTTAAGTCATAAGATCTTTCAACCTTTGGCTGAATTCCAGGTGTTAAATTCCTCTGTCCCTTCGGATGGAAAAGCCAGAGGATCTTTCTTGATAGAGTGAATTTGATTTCAATTTTTTGCTGGGCATGGAGCTCTGTGCTCTGCTGTCCTCAGGGCTGCTGTGAAGAGTTTGGGATCACGTTCTCTTTCCTCCATGTCATCCCTCTGACCCGTCCTGCTCCTTTTTCTTCCAAGTTTGGAGTCAGGAGGGTGTCCCAGGAGGAAGGCTGGGAGCCTGGATGGAGCTCTGTGGGCTTCAGGTCATGCCACAGGGTGGGGGTATGGATCTGTAAACCAGGGAAAACACATTCCTGAGAGACTCCACACACCGTGTCCTGTGGGGAACCAGCAGCGTGTCCAGCCTGGGAGACTCAGAAACCACAGCCTTGGGAGCCACTGAAGAGCTCTTTTATGCAAACTGGGAGGGACAGTGCTTTGAAATGTTGCACAGCAGTTTCCTACCTGAGGGAATGTGTGAAAGCCTTGGCTCAGCTCCCACCAGGACTCAGCCCTGTTATCGAGTATATTTGGGTTCAGTCAACTCGCAGGAAAACAACATTTCAATTCCTGGCTTTGTTTAGTGGGTCCTGCTCTGCTCCAGCCCCAGGAGGCTCAGAGAGGCTGAGCAGGACAGGTTTGTTCATCCTCCTCCTCCTCAGCTCCTCTTCCCAGCTACATCTGAGCGTGTGTCCCATGAAATCTCCCAGGATCACCTCTGCCCGTGGGAGGGATCCAAGGCACACGAGTTTCCCTGTGCTGCTCTGGGGTTGGATCTGCAGGAACTCCAGCTCCCAGGCAGGCTTTGGGAATTAATTCCTTGCTGCATCCCAAACTATGCCTTTTGGGTTGAAATTTTCTGGTGGAAATAGGGAGATTCCTCCTCCTTATTCCCTGCTTTGTCTGTGACTTCCCTGGTGCTCAGTGAGACCCAAGCCCTGGAGAGGAATTGCCTGAAATTGGGGCTGGGAAGAAAGGGAGGTTTTGTGTGTAGGTGTGGGGCTGGGGAAGGAGGTAGAAAGGGGAGCCTACCTACATTTTTAATAGTTTCTTTATGAGTGTGATACAGGTATTTTCCTATAATAAAACAGTAATGTTCCCAACCAGCAAGTGCTGTTCTTGGCATCTCATTTTATTCCAATTTGCTTTTCTTGCAACTGTGGGCAAGATTTGTGCGAGGGCCACGGCTGACAGGTAGGTAAGAGAAGGCACTATTTTTTATACAAATAAATGTCATTCCTAAATTATCTGCTTTCTGAGTCCACCATATGGTCCTGGCCTATCCCTGCCTCTCTCCCACCTTCTAATTGGCAGCTGCCATGAAATACAGAAGGGGATCAAACACTGACTTGTTCCACTGAATATGCAGCTCACCTCCTACCGAGACTGAAGACAAATGAGTGCTTGCAAATATTAATAGGTGGAACTGATTTAGAGCTTTCCTTCGAGATGAAGAAACTTAAAAATCCCAGCTTTAACTTTTTAAGAAACGAGTGTTAATGTTTCCTAACAATTTCTCAGTAAAATGCTGACTTTTCCCATCTTTTTCAGAGCACGAGCTCTCATCTTATTTCAGAAATATTCTTAGAAAAAAATGGACCATAATTCGTGGAATAGGAAAAGACCTGTGAGTTGGAAGTCAGGGAATAAAAATCTGTTTTCTGTGCTTTGCTCAGTAATCTCATGTCATGTTGCTGTGCCTCTTATTCCTGTAAGGATCACGATCAACCTGCCCCTTGCACAAACCCTGCAGGAAAACATCTGGAAAGGAATCCAGCTGGGTCTGTACAGAGGCCTGGAGAGACACCTGGGTGAGCTCTGTGCTCCCTCTATGTATCCTGAGTGTTGTTATTAATGATATTATTAATGATATTCTCCATTTATCCCCTCTTGTCAGCTGGACCACTTCTGATGAGGCTTTAAATATTCCTACCGAGCCCAGGACATGTAGTTCTAACAACAGTTTAGGTTCCCAAACTCATCCTTAGTTAGAGATTAATTCTGAATTGGATTTTTGTCCATTAGAAATTGAGTTAGATCAGTTTTTATTCGGTTTCTCAATGAATGGTAACGCCTAGAACTGAGTGCAGGGCAAGACATCACTTATCAAAATGATGTGGATGCTTTGTAATAGTGATGACAGTAATGAAAAAAATGTCATAAGTAACAGAAAGGACTCAAAAGTCACTGCCAGACTTCTCTTTAGGCAGCTACGAAGGAAATGTTCTTTCATTAAGACAGTTTCAGGGGGGAAAGAAAGGATTATTTAGTGAAACCCGAGCTTTGAGGATGTTCAGCCTGTCTGCAGGTAACTGCTGAGGAACCAGCTTTTGCTGCTCTCAGGAATCTATGGAATTTGTGTTACCTGGGCCAAAATTTTCCTCTTTACCTGTTAGCAAGACCCTCCTTTAAACCTTCCCCTGCTCCCTTCTGCCTTTGGATGAAACGTGGAAAGGCTGTTCCTGGCTCATCCGGTTCTAAATCTTTGGGAAAGCTCTGTACCAGTGCTGGACAGCACTCCAACCTTCAATTATTCTACCCCAGGCTCAAAACCATCACTTTACAAATTAAAATCACATTGGGAAAGGAGGGATCAAATCTCCCCTTTCAGAAGGCAAGGAAGTCAAAGGTTGAGGGGCATCCCAGCTCCCTTTACCTGGGAGGGATCTTGGTCCTGCAGGGACACTTTTCCAGGTGTGCTCTTTCTCTGCAGCAAATCTGTGCCTTGGAGTCCTGGGAGAATCCTGGGGATGACACTGAGCCCACATCCCTTATTCAGCCACACCCCCCAAAGGGGAGCTTTTCTGTAGGAAACGTCTCTGCTTTCTGAACCAAAAGCAAACTTTACTAATATTCCTGAAATCCCTCCTTAGACTGATGGTAACAGTAAACTTCCCACCTTGCAATTCCAGGAATAGAGCTGCTGAGGTTTTCCTGTACCAGCTCCAGAGGGCCAAGACAAACCCCAGTGCTGGTGGTTCCTCCAAAATACCTCGGTAAGAATAGGATGTTTCCATCCACCACTGTATATTGACTCTTGCTATGCTTCTGACCTTAAATCATTTGATGACATCACATTGTTACTTTGAATCCATGTACAAATAAGCTGTATTTCCATTAGGGAACATAAAATGGCCCGTTTTGACTCACTCTGCAAACTGTTTATGGGTTACTCGCAGCTTTCAGGAGTTTTACAAGAGAACATCCACTGTTCATTTCCTGGCTCGGCTCCAACTGGACATGTTAACTTTGCCTAATTTCCAAGACGTTTGGTGGGAAGGCTCCATAATAGAAGGCATGTTTTTCCACCAGGGAACTTACACCACCACTTTTTTATTTTATTTTTTTTTCTCGAGTCTATTTTTCCCAGACAAATTAAACCTACTTTTTTTATGAGCTTCTTCTAAGGGGTAGAACAGTAGCTGGCCTTGTTAGATATTAGTGCTCCTGTTCGGAAGGGTGATCGTGTAACTGCAGGGCCTCAGTATTTTACACTTTCTGGAGTTCATTAACCAGAGGCTTCTGTATTTGAACCTGTAAGGTTTTAGCTGGACCAGACCCAGAGAGGGAAATCAATCCAGTCCCGCAGCACAGAACTAATTGTCATCATATCCAAATGTGCAAATATACAAGAAGTCTGCAGGAGCAGAGGCAAGGGGAAAATTGAGGGCTTCGCTTTTTAGGGTATTATGTTGCTGAAAAGTTTTTACATGCTTCCTCCCTGACATAAAACACAAAAATTGAAAAATATGTTTCCTATCTCAAAATATCTCTGTGCAATTGAGGGGTTTTATGTCCCTACATCCATCTAATCAAATGCTTTCCGCTGAAGTCATAGCTTTGACCACATATTGGGCTGGGGAGGGGTTGGAGGAGACTTCCCTTCTTGTCAAAGCTTGTAATGTCACCAGATAATTCAGGACAAGAGGAACTTTTTTTTTCCAGCACCTTTTTTCCAGCTGTGGCACGTGGGGAGAAGGTGGAGCTGTGACCCAGCTCCTGCTCAGGGCCCTGCAGGAATTAGGGGCTCTCCACCTTTAATAGTGAACAATCTCTGATGAATTTACTAAGGAACAGGATGGGATGTCTGGGAGGGACATCTGCACGCCTTGATGAGGTCTCTGAGCCCATTTGAGCCCCACCTCCCTGTGCTGGGTCCCAAAAATGACTTTTTGGAGGGATCTTTGTGCCTGGGGGGGCTGTGAGCCCCTCCTGCCTCCCCAGCACACCCAGGGAACCCCAACCCCAGCTCAGGGCTGGTTTGCAGAGCTCCAGGCGAGAACTGTCACTTTTTAACCTCCTATAAAACCTTCTGGAGCCTTTCAAATGACACTGCAGAGCGTGGAGTCTCCTTCCAGGGACAATATTATTACATCAATTATCTGGGCTGGCAGAGGACAGCTCTCATCCCCTAATCAATTTAATAGTCTGCACCAGAGCCCAGTTTAGCCAAAATTAAACACATTATTCAGCTTAGAGACGAGGAGTCTATTAATAGAAAAGCAATCATGAGGTTCTGTCCCGTTGTGACTTTGGAGCAGCAGCACACTGGCAGTTTAATTCCTGGAGCAGGAGTGAGGGGTCTCTGGCTAATCCGAACAGATCCTTTCTAAATAAATAGGACTATATTTAATTCACATCCATTTTGAAAACTCCAAGGATGCTTCCAGAAAAGGGCTTTTTCTTTTTCTTTTTTTTTTTTCTTTTTTTTTTTTTTAAGGTGTTGCCATATGGTTTTAATTTCTCAGAAATATACAGACTGTCTTGTTCCCCTGGAAAGCCGTGCCAAGTACGGCATGTCAAGATAGCTGAAAATGTAATTTAACATCTAGTCCTTTCCTATAGTGACTCTTTACCAATACAGCAGCAATGCCTCCAATTGGGAAGTGAAATGAACAGCGAGAGGATGAAATCTAAAATATTTATTATTTACTGGACAGGGAAAAGAAAATATTTTTGATTTCTTGTATTCGAGACACTGATCTGATATCTAATAATTTTGACAAGCCTTTTTTTTTTTAAAAAAAAACAAAAACAGTAAATAGCGTTTGCTGCTGCAGTCAGAAATTTAGCAGAGTTAGACAAATAAACCACACAGATTTAAGGGCATGAAATATTCTCTGGGAAGATAAAAGCTCAGAGCCCCAAATGACCACCCTGGCAACGAAAAGCCGTGGCTGTGCTGCCTCAGTTAAATTAAGAAAATACATCATTTGGGTTTTCCAGTCAATGATTTCATGACCACTGCCTTTCGTATCCTTCTCCCTATCTCTGTTCTGTGTTTATTTTTTTTGACTCAGATATGAGTGTACTGGGTAATTAAAAGTGAATCTTACATTAGGGACCCACCACTTCAGCAAAACATTTTCTGTGTAACTATAAACTAAAAGGCCGATCCATGTATTTGCCATCACTGCGGTTGGTCCATTTTCACACTATTATTATTTTGTCTCAGAACTCCTGTGTTTATAAAATAGGGACAGAAACACAGACTAAATATAAATCCAATGGGCTTTGCACCAGAGGAGCTAAAAAAGGAAGCCTGAATATTCAGAATATTCCCAAATATCCTGTAAGGTGCCTCAGAGATAAACTTGAAATAGTTTTTGTCGTTGGAAGGGACTGGGGAGAGTGAAATATGTTGTAAGGATGATAAAATTACTTGTGATTAGTCTGGTGATTTATCCCTGTGGGATAAATTAAAGTGTGCATCACCTTCAGGGCTGGATGGAGGGAATTGTCCCCAGCAGGGACCAGTCCATCCAAGGGTGCCCTCACTGAGGGATGTGGTGGCCAAAAGGGAAGATAATAATTATAGACACAACAGGAACAGCCTTCACAATTGAAAGGAAATGATTTGTGGTAGTTTGAAGGGCTCAATGAAACAGAAAGACAAATTTAAAAGAAAAAATCAGGAAATTCACACAGTAAATTGTCCCCCATGCAAAGAAAATAAAACCACCCCAGGATTTTTTGCCTTACCATGTGTTGGTGTGGATTAAGTTGGAGTTGGTTTAAATTATGTGGGTTAATTTGACATGAACCTCAGCACCAGAACAGTCATGATAAAACTCTGTCAGCTTTTTATTCCTGTGAGGGTCTGAGAGCACTCAGGTCTTGGGTGGCTCTTCCCATAAGAATAAAACAGATAAAATCCCGTGAAAAAAACAGTATTAAACTTTCTCTGTAATGATGGGAGAACAAAAAGGGACACTGAGAAAACTGTTTACAGTGGCCAAAGAGTCTGGAGTGCAGAAAAAGATTTGTCAAGTCACATCAAAGATAAATAGCAAAATGTTTGATGTTCCTTTCTTTTAAATACTTCATTAACAAATGGCTACATGCAAAGCACAAATTTAAATATATCTCCTGCTGTAACTCTCCACATTCCACATATCTCATAATTTACCTAAAAATGCAAAAACTTGCCTCTGGTATTTAATCACAAAACCACGTTGAGAGAACAGGAATAAATGTGCAAGGACAGACTGCAGCACGTTGGCAACTCTCCCCCATTTCTGGTTTGTTTGTTGGGTTATTGGGAAGAAAGGGCAAGTTGGGTTTAATGCAGGGAAACAAATAAATCTGCAGAGGTGTTTTCGCCACCCTTGTGTTGATTTTGAATCCTGCTGTTTAAAGTACAACGTCAACAGGTCAGCTCTGCTGTCTGCTCCTGCAAAAACACCCGGCTATTCCCAGCCTGTGGGCACCATTTGGGTACAATAGCCTTGCCCTGGGGGAGCTGGTTTCCTCCCAGCTGTATATATATAAATATATATATATTTATATATGTATGCACAGGACTTTTTGTACTTTCTCAGCCACCACAAGTTTGGTGCAGCCCATAAGCCTGATCCAGACTGGGGACAGGATTTCTGTGGCCAAGGTCAGGGCATGGCCTTGGAAGTGCAGCTCTCATGGAATCACAGGCTGGTTTGGTTGGGAGGGACCTTAAAGCTCATCCAGTCCCACCCCCTGCCATGGGCAGGGACACCTTCCACTGTCCCAGGTTGCTCCAAGCCCTGTCCAGCCTGGCCTTGGACACTTCCAGGGATGAGCAGCCACAGCTTCTCTGGGCAGCTTTGCCCCTGGCTTTGGTCCATATCTCAGGATGTATCTGCAGCTCAGCAGAAAGGAATAAAATCCAGTAAAGGATGGGAAAAACCTCCATGTAATTATTGAGCCATGTGTTGGAGTAAACATGGAATTAATCAGCAGCAAGGATTAATCACCCCTGTGTGTTTGCACAGTCCCATGTGTGTTGTCTGGGAGGTTGTTGTGAGTGCAGGAAAAGGCAGCTGAAGGAATTCAGGACTCATTTCCAGCCACTGCCACTGGGTCTGTGCCCTCCTCGGGAGCTGGGGGTACCTGGCACTGCCAGGACCAGCCCAGCCTCTGGGAACTATTTTTCTAAACACTCTGCATTGGATGAAAATTAAAATCCCATCTGTATTGTGATCTGATACTTGTTGCAGCTCCTTATCTGGGTGCTGGTGGGGTTTTGTACCCTGGCCTGTGTGTTTTCTAACACTGCCTGGGGTACTGGCCCTGGGATGAGCTCAGCTGGTCAGAGCCTGCTGCTGATAATGCCAGGGTTGGGGGTTCAGTCCCTGGATGGGCTGGACTTGAAGATCCTTGTGTGACCCTTCCAAGTCAGAATATCTGTGATTTCAGAGGTCAGATTAGATGTTAGGAAGAAATTCTTCCCCGTGAGGGTGGGGAGGCCCTGGCACAGGTTGCCCAGAGAAGCTGTGGCTGCCCCTGGATCCCTGGAAGTGTCCCAGGCCAGGTTGGACAGGGCTTGGAGCAACCTGGGCTAGTGGAAGGTGTCCCTGCCCATGGCAGGGGAGCTCGAAATTATGTGATCTTCATGGTGCCTTCCAACCCAAACCATTCCAGGATTCTCTTATTTTACCCTCATGCTGCCTGGTTTCTGGGGCTGTGCTCATGAGCACACTCAATCATTTCATCCTGTTCTGGCAGACAGAACTTTTGCAGCCCGTGGGTCAGCCCACCCCACGTCCTGCCTCGTGCACCACTCGCGCTTCACCCCAAACCCCCGTTTTCCGCCCTTCCCCTCCTCGCCCTTGGCTGCCGATGGCCAAACCCCCCCATCTCTTCCCTTGCCAGCCCTCCTTGGAAAGCAAAAACCACGGGAGCAAACCGAGACAAGGCAATTTGCATGTTCCTGCAGCCTCCCATGGCGCCTGCAAGAACATAGAGGGCTTTCTACAAAGCCCCGGCAGCGGAAATCGCCGCCGCTCTTAATTCGAACCAGAATGAGATGGCCCCGGCCCCGGGCTGGAGGCTGCACAAAGACAGCCTTCTCCTGTTCCCAGGGTGCTGACAGTGAGGGCCACAGTCCATCCTGTGCAGCTGAGGGGAGGAACAGCACATCCTTAAATCTCAGCACCTGGGCAGCGCTCGGGAGCCCCGGGCAGAACCTGAGAAGGAAGGTCCGTGCCGGTGGCACTGGGGCATCCCAGGAGGGCTCTGCAGCTGGCTGGCTGAAGAGCTGCTAAAAAGGGGGGTTTGAAATGAACTTTGGGATCTCTAGGAAGCTCATTTATCAATGTAAACATGGTTTAGCCATTCAATAAATCTGTTTTCTTTCCTCCTTTTCATCAGTCGTCGCTATTAGGGCTGATGGGCCCATAATGGGATCAGCTGCTGTTTGTAGGTACCGTGTGCCACTGGCCAGATGAAGATGAGCTAAATGCTTTTTTTTATTATTTCTATTAAATAATAGCTCATTTTGGCCTATGTGTGCTTCAAATTCCTCTCTTTATTCCATTTCAGAGCTGCATCTCTTCTAGGGACGGGAGCACTGCTATGGAAAAAGAAGAACTGGCCAAGCCAAACCTCAGCCCAAACACTGACATCAACCCAAACATTTTTGAAGGTCAGTGTTCGTTTGGATAACTAACCCATCTAGCCAGTTGTAAGTAGGGCTGGTTAGCAAATGGATTTTCCACCTTCTAAAACATTTGGAGATTTCATTTCTCTGTTTGTCATCACGGGTTTGGAGAAGCTGAAATTTTGATGCTCTTTTCCAAAACCGAGACAAATTAATTTGAGTGGCAATTTTAATAACATTGTATCACCTCATTTTTTTTTATTTGGTTTCTTTTTGGTAAATTATAATCTAGAGAGGAAAAAATGCCCACAAAACACAGGCAAAGGAGTGGTTGGTTTAGTAAATCCACCCCCTCCAAGCTGGCTGGTGATTTCTAGAGTAGATGGAACTTCATCTCTTCTTCTTTTGGCCACAGGTTGGGGCAAGGACAACCTTGCAGCCCCTCAGCCCTGTGATTTTAACTGGAATAACTTGCCCTTAGGATTGGTTTCTTTTCCATACTGTGTTTGCTGTAAAAAACAGAGGCATTTGAGCAACAAGTGATTCCACTGAGCAAAATGGTTGTGATTTCCTGTGTTTTTATGAGCAGAGTGGTTGTCATCCTAAAACACAGGGCAGGCTACTGAAGGTTGACTTTGGGCAAAAGGGAACTGCAGAAAACTTGGTAAGAAAAATATTGGCTTTTTTTTTTTAGCATGTTTGCAATAATATAAAAGAAGGTTCTTCAGCAGGTCTCTCTTCACTGACAAATTAAATATGAGACCAAACCAATCACGAAGGCAAATTCAGACACTTCCCTGTCTTTTTCCAAAGTGTTATTATTTTATTTTTAATGAGCACTTAATTAGAGACTGGAAAAAAAAAATGCAAACAAATGAGACCCCAGCAAGTCAATGCTGAGCTTTGTGCATAAAGGAAACTTCATGAAATGTGGATCAGGTTAAATAGTTCAATTATTGTCCATTGTTTACGTGTTTGAGGAGTGCAACTGTTTGGAATTGTTTAAGTAGTTGGGAAGGTGATCGTAACATTTACCAGCAAATGACATAAATCCAGAATTAATTATAATGGCTTAAAAGGTTAAAAAGAAAGGGGATCATTGGTCCCATGGTTTATTGTGAACTGTCAGGATAATGGAATTTTAATCAGCGTGTTTATTTTAGGAAGGATTAATTGCATGGCATGATGCAGAAAATACAGGGACCAACCTTGGAACCTGAGCCCACTGAGTAATTTTATTAAAGCAGATCAGTTGTAGCATCTTAATTTCCTCAGACATGTTTATGGGGAGCCATTTGTTTTGTCAGGATTCTTTCCTGGCTGTTCAAGTTGCTGAAAATGAGTGTGTTTGCTGGGTGCCAATCCCATCCCACCTGCCCTGGAAGCAGATTCAGGGGGTTCCCATGGGAAAGGACATCAGGGAGCTCCTCAGGGCTGGGATATGGGATTACCTGGAGGCTTTCACTGGAAAAAAGGGGCACAAGGGAGGGTCAGCTTGGACATGAGGAGGAATTTCTCCCTGGAAAGGGTGGTCAGGCCTTGGCAGGGGCTGCCCAGGGAGGTGTCCAATTATAGTGATTCCAAAACCCCTGTGCACTTCCATCTGCAAATATAAGGTTTAGGTTTGCACTGAAAATGAAGTTCTTGGTCATTTACTTGAGCTCCAGAACTTGCAACTGCTCTGTTTGAAAGGCAATTCTTTTTCTAGACATCGGATGCCATTTTCTGGTATCAATCATAGAAATCATCTAATCATTGAAAATGTTCATTGTGTGAATGAGAAAACACAACCCAGAATTTCTGGCCAGTCTGAGAAAGCTGAATTTGTTGGGAGAATGAGGCTGGTTTGACATCTTTTATAGCTGGATAAACTGGAAATTGAAGAGGATGAGATTGGGATGGAGAAGCCAAAAGGATCCTGGATTAAATCCCCATGACTTTTAGTCCTTCAGTGCCCCCCAGCCCAGGCCTGGTGCTGTTCAGTGCTCTGTGACACTGCTCCCCACCATTAATATGAATAGAGCTTTGTCCCTCACTTTTGGAGTTTCCTTCTCACCACAAATGTTTTGGAAAGCAATTAAGTTATTTAAAAAGCAGCCAACATGCCTCCCAGTTAACAGGAGTTAACATTCAAAGGGAGTAACTCAAACAGTGTTGTTTTTTGTAAGATCAGCCCTCAGTCAATGGCCACTGATACTCGCAGGACACCAAACCGTGTTTTCATTCTAGCATTGCTTTAGCATTCAAAAGGTCTCTATCCTGCCTCAAATTAGCTATTTACAGGTTTTAAAAGTGAGAGAGAAACGGGCAAAATTGAAACTGGAAGATTAGATTTACATACCTGGAATTTCACTGCAATCAGGGACCGAGTGGGAAAACCAGAACCAACAACCCACTGTCAGGGTCAGCTTTGTTCTTGTGAGCAGTGAGACTTCTTAACTCCTCCACATACATTCCCACATGTGCACAGACACATATTTGGGCATTCCAGGGCTTAAACCCTCATGTTCTGCACTATCTGTCTCTGCCTGGGCAGGATCTGGAGGATCTTGCTGCCATCATCTCTGTGCTTTCTCTCCAACATCCTCAGGGATGGCTCCTCTGGACAATGACTCTGGGAAGGTGGGTGTTGTTCTGATCCACTCTGGGAATTTCTACCACCTTCATCAGAATTAATTCCAGTTAATCACCTTTGCCATTTCATTAGCAGGAGCCTGTTTGTACTGAACCATGATTGAAATCAGTGAAATTTAATTGTGAAATCGTGAAATTCAATCACAAAATCGTGAAATTCAATCACAAAATCATGAAATTCAATCACGACATCGTGCCTGAAATAATGGCAGATTGCAATCAATATTCATGAGTTGGTCTACAAAAAAAAAAAAAAAAACCAACCTCACTTTATTTTTTAAAAATGTAGCTTTTTAGTAGATATCATCCATTGTTTTCACCAGAGTTGCTCGGACAGAGAACGTGACACATTTGTCCCAAACCCAGAGAAAACAGAGCTATGGGGAGCTGGGGTGGAAGGCTGACACATTCGTCTTCTTTCTCTCTTTTAAATGAAATTATTTGTTTAGTTTGAAAGACAATCCATGGCTGGGCAGGAGGGATTGTGCTCTGTGAGCTCAGGAGGCAGCTGGCAGAGCCACAGCCAGCAACTGCACCCCTCCAAGAGGAAAAAGGGCTCAGATGACAATATAAGTTACTCCAAACAAATAGTGATGAAATGGAGTGGGAGAGAGTCCTCCACTTGGATCACTGTAATGTTCCATTTATAGTTTCAGGCTTCTCCCAGGTTGTGATTGTAAAATGTTGGCTGGCAACTGCAGAAAGGAAAGAAAATATTCTCCTGGAGGTAACGAATCTGCGTTATCAAGTGGGATTTTATTTGATATCAATAATAAATCATTACTGGGCTGATTTTATTGTAGCCAGAATGTAAAACACACCCATCAGCAGGGCTGTGGTTGCTAAACTCACCCTGCAAGCTCCCTTCTCTGCACAGCACCAGCAAGTCTGTCCTTGTCATGATCTTCGGGGGCCCTGCAGTCACTGATGGTGTTTGACACCAGTTCAGATTCAAATCAAAATGCTGCTTTAGACCAGAAAGCAGCACCAATTGTTCATATTGTGATAAAATGGGGCATTTTTTACACTTTTGAATTATTGCTTCACCTTGAGTGTCTCTTGAATGAGGAACCTCACCGCAAACAACTCCGGCAAAAAGACTGGAGCTCAGGAAAATGGGATTAAACCATTGAGAACCCCTTAGTTTGGACAGTCCTCTTTACTCTTGATCCTTCTGCACTGGAGGGAGCCTGAGGGAGCCAAGCCCTGTCCTCTGGGCCAAGGTGCAGGACGGTGGAAGGAGACACAGAAAACACTAGAAAGGTAAATGTTTGAAAGCAGAAGTGGCCTGGAGAGCAATGACAAAGCAGATGCTTTGGTTCAAAACCAAACCAAACCAAACCAAACCAAACCAAACCAAACCAAACCAAACAAAACAAAACAAAACAAAACAAAACAAAACAGGACGGCTACAGTTCTTATTCTGGTCAGAACTGCTGTCCAAGGGGGAGAAGTTTTTGATAGTGTTCCCTCCAAGCCTGTAAACCAGGTAGGTGGCTTTTAGACAATTTAAAGCCCCAGAAATCTCCCCCAATGCCTGCTCTGGATGCTGCCAAGGCTGCCCCGAGCTCGGTAGCACTTGGAAATGATGCATCCCCTTCCTGCAACACGATCAGCAGTTAATCCCTGCCAGGCAAACAGCGGGGCTGCTCAGCTGGAAAAGCCAGTGCTAAAGGAAGAGGAACACCCCGGTGTTGTATGTGTGGAATAGATGGAATAGATGGAATATACGGAATATATGCAATATGTGGAACATATGGATGCTGTGCTCAGCGGCTGGCGGCTTGGGGACCATCCTCTCCCTGCTCCATCCCTCTCCCTGCTCCATCCCTCTCCCTGCTGCATCCCTCTCCCTGCTCCATCCCTCTCCCTGCTCCATCCCTCTCTCTGCTGCATCCCTCCCCCTGCTCCATCCCTCTCTCTGCTGCATCCCTCCCCCTGCTCCATCCCTCTCTCTGCTGCATCCCTCCCCCTGCTCCATCCCTCTCCCTGCTCCAAGCACGGGGTCGTTGGCGGCTCTGCCAGCCCAGGGACCCCCGCCCAGGAGGGGCTGAGTTCCCCTGCCCCGTGCAGGCTGTGGTTTGCTCTCCTTGGCCCCGTTCCCCACAGAGCCCCCGTTACCTGCGGAAACCCAAGGGCCCCGTCTGCGCTGGCTCCACGGCCCCTGTGTAGACAAGCGGAGCCAGAGGGCTGATCCCCCGGCCCCAGCACACAGCCCTCCTTTCAGCACCTTCCCCTTACACAAAGACTAACTTATCCCACCTTTCCCCCCCCTCTGTCTCTGCTCCCCGTAGCCCTGGCCATGAAAAGCCCTCCACGCGCAGCCTAATAAAAAGTCCCGTGCCACCTCCTCTCCCCCTCCCTTCCCATCCACGATGGCGCTGCCAAAAAAGGGGGGGGGGGGGAAAGGGAAAAAAAGAGGGGGAAAAAAGGGAGAGTGAAAGCTGGGGCTGGGGGGAGTTAAACCTGGAACTCATTTAGCAAAAGGGACTTTAGTTAACAAGAAAGTTACCCATCATGAACTGCCAGTAACACCTCGAGTGATCCTAAATCCATTACCCAGAGACTTAGCCCTGGCTGAGTTTGATTTTATGAACTGTGAGGCTGCTATGTTGAAAGTCTGCAAATTGGACATAAATTGGGCTGCAGAAGGCTGGGGAGCTGAAAGGGTTGGGGGTTTTTTCTGGCTCTGGTGACGTAACAGGCTTTGGCCACAGACACTCCGGGGAAGAAGCTGCAGATGAAAACCCCAAGGGCAGCGGCTGGACAGGGAGGGAAAGCTCAGGAGACCTCGGGCCTGTGATTTTTGGCTGTGCTGCTGCATCACCTGTGTGAGGATGGGCAAGTCACTGCACTTGCTGAGCCTCAGAGGCTCCCTGAGAGCTCTCACTCCTTCTCCCCACGTGCTGCCTTCATCACCTCGCTGCGCTTTGTTTTCATTGCAGCTCAGTCTCCCAAATACTGTGAGGCAGAGCAAACTCTCATAAAAAGAGCTGGATTTGATGAAAGCAGGATGGCAGGGGCAGTGCCTCGATGGGATGCTGCAGCTTTTGCAGCTCTGTTCAAAATTAAAGGGCTTCTTTGGGGCTGCAAGTGCAGCCTCAGTGGGCTCACATTTTCCTGTGTGTGATCTGAGCCTCAGGTAACTCGTGCAACCTTCAAAATGCAGAAGTTCCAAACTTTTTTTTTTTTACAACCTCAGATAATTTATCCAAAACCAGAGGATGAGGTGGGGTACAGGTGAATTTTGGTGAGGAAGAGAGAAGGCTTCAGGAGGTCAGAGGCACAGGCAGCAGGGCTCTCCTGATGCTCCAGCACTTTGAACCACCTGTTATTACTGAAATTCAAAGTTTTGATCGGTTTGTGGTTCATTATTCTGGTTTTACTATTGCTTAAAACCCCTGTTATCTGCAGGAGTTGTACTTGCTGTGATGGTCCTTTGTAAATGAAGGGAAATAAATGTGTCATGGCCGTAGAAGCAAAACTTAGATCTGTCTTTAGGAGGCCTGTTCCCAGCAGGATTCCTGTGGCCATCACATTCCAAAGGACCCTGACCTGGCTGCAGCAGGAGGCAGATGAGGTTTGGTGCTGATGGCTGGTGGCTTCCCCTTTGCCTTCTGCAAAGAAGGAACCCCAGGGTAAAGGTACACCATCATCAGCTTCCACTCACTGGGGCAGAAGAAATATTTTTTACACATAAATCTGTATGAAAATTTGACTTTTCACCTCAGTGGCTGAACTAATTTTTCTTGTTGTTGTTGTTGTTGTTGTTGTTGTTATTATGACTTGGGTTGAGCTGAAGCAAATTATTTTGGATTCCTTAGTGAAATAGAAAATAGAAACAGAACTCAGAAAGAAAATCCTTTCTCCTTCCTCTGATTTACCCTTTATTTTACTGCTGATGTTCTGAAATGCAGGCAAATTTTGAAACAAAGTTTTGAAAAACGAAAAAATCAAGATGGTTCTGCTAAAGAAGGATCTCTGCAAAGGTGCATTTATCAACGAAATAAACTATTTCTCGAGCCCATTCCGGCATTAAAACTTCAACACAATTCAGCAAAGACCCGAGCTTGCAAAGCCATAAAATCAGAGGGTTTCTCTCTAGCTGAGAACCACTTTTTATCTTCAAATCCAGCACGTGCACAGACCCCTCTCCGTGTGGGGAACGCGCGGCCACCACAGCTCAGCACGAACCCCTGGAAGATTTGATTGAAAAGGTCGCTTAATAAAACTCTGCAAGGTCCTTTCCCTGCTCTTAAGCATCTCCAGCAGTTGGTGGGGACCAGTTTTGGAGGGTGCTGTGCCCTGCCCCTGTGCAGCACAGCACCTCCTCTGTTCCTCCACAAGCAAAGCCAACACGGGGCTGATTTTCCCAGCAAGGTGGCAACAATTCCGTGTGTGATATGTGAGGGCGAGGCCCAGGCAGCTCGTTTGGGTAATTTCTTACCCTTTCTGGCTTCTGCAATGTTTCTTTAGGGGGCACTGAATATGAGTGATTGAGTGAGAGGGAGCCCGGCAGAATTAGCACACACTGGATCTTTTGACCAAACCCCCCAAAACAAAACAGTCTAATGTTGGTCCAGGGGCACGTTCCCTTAGGATTTGGGAAAGAAAAACACCAAAGCACGTTAGTTTGGTGCTCCTCGAGCAGAGCAGAGCCTTCAATTAAAACCCATTTCAACAGAATAAAAAGACACTTAATCTTGGATCCAAACTAACTGTGGGACAGCAGCAGCACCGCCCAGCCCGGGCTGGGGGGGCACTTCCAAGGCAAAGGCAACTTGCTGATACCACACCATGGAATGCTCCTCTGAGAAACTGCTGGCAGTGCCCTCCTGGAGCTTCCAGTGGTTTCCCCTCTCGGTGGGAGCACGTGGGCACCTCCTCAGGGTCACTCCATGGTGTCACCCAGAACTTTCCAGCAGGTCTGTGCAAAGGGTCTGCTCATGTTTGTCATATAACCTAAACACAGGCAAAATCCCTTTGCTCTCTTCCTATTTTCCCCTTTTGTTCTCTTCCTATTTTCCCCTTTTACTCTCTTCCTATTTTCCCCTTTTCTTTCCTTTTTCCTTTTTTTTTTTTTCCTTTTTGATTAACTCTTGTTTGTCAACCAAAGTGTTCTGCTGCCTGAACGGAAAAGTCCTTTTTTTTTTTCCTTAAAAATAACAAGCACAAGGAGAAGTGATCCCTGACTTCAACACCAGAGGGTCTGTCTCACAAACCTTCACGTGCCTTTGACTTGAGGTGCTCACACTGCCCTGGGGTCCTTCATCCCCAGCAGACCTGCAGGAACCCCTGAGGCACCTGGTGCTTGGAGGAGCCTCTGGGCTGATTTTAGGGTGAGTCAAACCCAAACACAGAACTTTTAGGGTTGCAGCTCTGGATTTCAACCACTGAGGTCCTGCATTCACTTTCCTGGATTCACTCCAATTTTTTTTATTATTATTATTATTATTATTATTATTATTATTATTATTATTATTATTATTATTATGTGCAGTTAAAACCTGGGGGCTTTTAGGGCTTAACTTCCAGAAAGGCTGAGCATCCAGGGCTTATCTTGAAGCCACACAAATCATGTGTAGATGTGGCCCCAGGACCAGCTCCATGGACCTCTGGAGCCTGGAGGAGCAGGATCACCACGATGCAGGGTTGCTGCTCAAAGCTCTGCATTTTCACAAGGGGGAACAGTGTTCCCTCAGCTCCACAGCCAAGGTCCTCCTCTCCTGCAAGCTCCAGCTCCTGACTCACTACCAGGAGGGCATAAAAAAGCATTTCAAGATAATTTATTCTTGCTGAGCAACAATAGCAATAGTTAATCTCTTATATTAAACCCTTTAATGACTTAGGGGACTTATGAAACCATCGGGGCCCGTTCAATGAGTGCCTGCTCTGGCCCACACTTTTCAAAGCTTAAATCCTGAACAGAGCAGAAAAGAAATTTCACAACAATTTGGAGGAGGGGAGGGGAAGGGGGGGGCACTGTGCTAAAATTTATGGAGCAGTTTGGTTTCCAGGACTCCTGTTCCTGCTGGGCAGAGCTCTGGTGATGCATTAGGGTAACATGTCATCGGGGCCGTGGAGCTTCGTGATGCATTGCAGCAATAAGTCCTTTCTAATACATCACCAGGGCAGCTGCTGGCCCAGACTGGGAGCCAAACAAAAATTAGGCAAGGAGTTCCACATACACACACACCAAAGATGCTTTTTTTCCCCTTCTCCCTTTCCTTGCCTCTCTCCAGGTCCTTCTCTCCTCCTCATTCCCGACCTCCCCCTGCCCACAGCACTTTGCTGGGGATTTATTCATTGTGGCTCCTCCGTGGAAATTCCTTTCTGGTGGAACCAATGGAGGACAATGCTGTGCTCCCCAGGAACACACCCTGAGGAAGGTGAGGGTGGCTGCAGGAATTAGATGTGTAATCCCTTCAGTCTGACAGGGACCAGCACCACGTGTTTGAGGGGGGACAGCTCACGGTGGCAAGTTGTGGGTGCAGGGCAGTGGAGGCCCTGTTTTCTATCCTTAATCCAGAGTTAGTAGTTAAGCTTCAATTTAGCTGCACTTAGTTCTCAGGGTTTTGTTCAGCTAATGATATTAACAATTGTCACCAACCCATGGAAGTAACTTAATAAACTCGAGTAGGCTCTCAGCTAATGCAGTGACTGACTCAGGAGGCTTTAGCAAAAGGCTCCATCACCTTCCTCACCTTTGCTCAAAAGCTGAACAGGTTCTGGTGCCAGAGCACAGGTCAGAAAGGAGTTACTGGAGTGTCCAGGTAGCAGTCTTGTAGCATCTCCAGCCCAATAATCTCACTGCCACCCTTCCAAGCTTCTTCTGTCCCTTCTGCTTGGCTTGGCCCTTTACACATGTGGCAAACAGACCTCTGGAAACTCAGCAAATACACTGGAGACCCTTTTTTCTCAGCCTTGAAAACTCACTTCACTCTGTTCCTCTCCTGCTGGTTTCTCCAGAGGGAAGCCCAGGTGAAATGTTTCAGACCCGACTCTCACTGTTCCCCAAGATGCTCAGACTTGGCAGCACAACCAGGGAGATGTTTCCATATGGGGTGGAGGGGAAGGACAACTGGGAGCAGATGTAGCCCTGGAGAGGGTGGCTGGCTCTTGGAGCTGGGATTAGGATTTGCTCTGGAGTTCTCTGCTGTTCCCTTCAGTGGGGGCTGGCTCAGGAGACAATATAATGTTCAGTGGGGAAGTGCTGGATACCCTGGCCATGCACACAGGCTGCAGAGTTTGGTGTGTTCCAAGGGATTGTTTTGATTCCTTAACTTCTTTTTAGTCCTCCTTTAGCATCTAATGCCCTGCACTTATTAAATCACCCAGCACAGCGGAAAGAGAGGGAGGAAAATCACATCCATGGCTTGTTACCATGCATGAGGCATAACCAAGTGCCTCAAATCCCTGAGGGGATTACTTGGGAATCACCAGGCCACCTGGAGTTTCATTATGGCTCTTACAAACAGGCTTTTAGCAAGAAGGATGAGGTGGGGGGAGAAGGGGTCTTCCATTTAAGCCCTGAAAAGAGATAAAGTTCACAGAGCTGAACAATGGCTCCCAATGGCTCAGCCCAGTCAGCTGAGCCCGGGCACTGGAAAGGATTAATCAGAGCGAAAAATGTCAGCTCACAACAGAACCTTTAGCCAAGTGTCCAAGCCACAGAGCTCAGCAGAGACCAGCCTGAGTCATCCTCTGATCACATCCTGCTTTTTCCCTTGCTCAGTCTGACTCAAGAGTTTGGGGTTGAGCCCAGCTCCCCTCTGCTCTGTCATGAGCTGCTCCTCCATCCTTAAGTCCCGTCTGTAGGAGACCCCCCCTCTCACTCCCATGGATTTCCTTGGTCACCCCTTGTATCCCCCTCTGCCACATCTTGTGCTTTTGGTTACTCACAGGAGCTCTGACACAGAAGAACTTTGCATTTTTGGAGCACCCTTAACGAGGTTGGAGAAGGATCTTGCTTTAGTCTCTATGAGCACCATCCTCCTCCTAGGTCCAATATCTCTTCGAACACTGGGATGATGGTACTGATATCCAAGTGCCTTGCTCTGCTTTTAGCTAAAGAAGAATTAAATTCCCCACTTTTTGACACCTTTGTCAATTTATTTTATTTACGATCCAAAAATTTAGAAGAAAAAAGTTAAAAATATTGAACCTCTTCACCCTTGAACTCCTCTGCTACCTCTCCACTCTTTGCTCTTTCACATAATGCCAGGACTTTGGAAGGACACAAGGCATGTTTTTGTAATATTTTGCAAAATTGCAAGAAGGAATCAGCAGGTAAAATCTTCTGGCCTGCGTTAAGAAAACAAATAACCGGCTCCGAGGATTGTGGTGGACGTCACTTTTGATTGGAGTTAATCCCAGGTGGGGAAGGAATGGATGACACATCTCTTAGAAATGCTGGCTCTGCTCTCAGGCTGGGCAAGAACAACTCAGGGTTTGCAGCTTAGGAGTTTATCTGTAGGGATCTATTATATATTAGACTTATAAATATATACAGTAGCTCTTCTGTTCTCTTTTAAACAACGTGTCCCTATTACAAAATGTTTGTTTGCTGACCTAGACAAGAAGTCCTGGAAGGATAAAAGGAATTGCATGGGATACCCTCAGCAGGGTTATGCAGAATGAACATGCAGGACTGAGGATCTGGAGGTGGTGGGGACATCCCTGCTCTCCCTGGATCCTTCCTTCACAACCAGCGAGGATTTTCATCCCCCTGAGCTCTGAGCAGCGTTGGTTGAAGGGGGGTCCTGCAGCATTTCACCTCCTTCCTTCCATGAGCAGCACAGGGCTGTGCTGACTAACTCCTGTCACACAGGCCTGGCAGCTCAGGAATTCAAATCCAGGGAACCCTAAGGTGACTGGAGTATCCTTTTTTTCCTCCAGCTCAACCTTTATCCTGTTATTGAGGATAAAAAGTATGTCATCAAATACCTTTACTGTGGGTGCTGGAATGAAAGCCTCTCATCACAAGCTTTCAACTGGCTGCCAGTTTGAAACCTTTAGAAAGAAACCAAACCTAAAATTCTCCTTCTGCATTTGTTCTGTCACTCTGTTAAAATAGAACAGCTGAACAAATTATCAACATTTTGGGAGGATTAGGAAAATTGATACAGGCTGACTCACTGCATGCCTATATAACCCCAAGTCATGGTAAAACCCAGGAAATGAGACTGGGACTGGAAAGGGTGAGAGAATTATTGTATTATTGTAGCATCCTAGAATGCCAGATTACTGGACTCGCTTTTCCACTGGCTATTTATGCCCTTGGAGATGTCAGAACATTCTTGCTCCAACCTGATCACCATTTATTCCTGAGATATACTGATGTTCCTCTACAAGTTTTGTTACTCTACAAAAGCACAACCTTAATGAAATAGTTAATTCAATTTAAGCTGCATATATTAGATATCAGAAATAGATTAAAAGTTAAACCATCATTACAGAGCTCAGGCTGCTGGAAAAGTCTCACCTCGGCACCAATTTTCAATATTAGAGATATAATTGTAATTAGAGAGCAATCTGAGCACAGAGGTCACTTTGGAGGCTGTGCCTTCTGACAGCTGGCATTTCTGACCCAGCTCCTGAAAACCTCAGCCTTCACCTCATCAGGGGAAGGAGTAGGCACCACATCCTTCCTGCTTCATCCCTCCTGCTTCATCCCTCCTGCTTCATCCCTCCTGCTTCATCCCTCCTGCTTCATCCCTCCTGCTTCATCCCTCCTGCTCCATCCCTCCTGCTCCATCCCCCGAGGCCAGGGCTTTGATTTGAGCCCCAGTGCCGGGTGAATAATCGATGGATCCCCGGTCCGTGTCGCAGGGACAGAAGGATCAGGGAGCATCAGAGGTGTCCTGCCTTTGATCCTGCCCTTTGCGGGCTTTGTGCCTGGGGCAGGGATCACCTCTCCAAGTGAACGCCTGCAACCTTTCCCTGACCGTGGGGGGCCTTTTGATGCGGCGGGTGTTGATAATTAGGGCCTAATTGAGTGATTAACAGCCCCAGCAGCTCACGTCTTGAAGGGCACGAGAGGAGCCGTGGGCTGGTCCCCGGTCCCAACCCTGGAGATGCGTTTTTCCAGCCCCACGTTCCCCAGCAGGTCACTGGATGGTGACTCCAGGCCGGGCTCCTTCTGGGATGAGGCTGAGCACGATCCAGCTCCGAAATGTGCCGAGCCAGCAGAGCCAGGGAAGGTGATTCCACTTTCTCCCGAGTGCTGTAATCACTCCGAGCCACTCTGGACAACAACTGGGGCGGGAATGGGCTCCCGTTTGCCAAGACACAGGGGCTCCACAGGCAAGGAAAATCCCCCTCGATATACTGAACTTAATTAACCGAGCCTATTAAGGCAATATTAAAAGAAGCCCATCTCAGCAGGCCCTCACAGCGGGGAGAGCCAGCAGAGCTTTCAATTTAAGCCTTATTGCAGGTCTATCCCAGCTCCGTGGGCAGCCTGGGAGCTGCTTAATCCACACCTTGGGAGCGGGGAAAGGGGCTTGCAAAGAGCTGGGAGGGGAGGGGGATATCAAAGGAACTCAACCTGTGATATATTAAATGCTCACTTTGTGGATGGAGGGGAAAGGGCTATAAATGAGGTGGTTATTTAGCACTGAATGAAACAAATGACAGCGTGGACATGGTTAAAAATTATAAAACAGGGCTTGGGGAATCCAAAACTAAGCTCTTGTTGAATAATTCTGGTGAGCTGCCGTGCAGGAATAAGCAGCTTCTCGCTAAAAAGTGCAAGTTTCTGCATAAAATCAAAGAAATTATTCCCTCATCTCCTATTTTCCTCTCCTCCTCCCTCATACGTAAGTTGGCGACTAGTTTTTGACCCCTCTTTACTTCTCGAGGAAAATAAGTGTCACAATAGAAATCCCAGGGGTTTTCACTGAAAAAAAAAAAAAAAGGTCTGTTTAGGGTGGCTTGTGTAGTAATGAAGGATTTCTACTTCCACATGCTGGGCTGGTGGTCAGCAAGCACTACCAGAGTGCCCTAACTCTTAAATTCCCAATTAGAACAAACCCCAAATTATTATTTGCATGGATAATGTACCCCGTGTGTGTTTGCACTGCCCATGTTTTATTTTTATACCAAATAACAAGGGGCTGTAAAGCCTGGGATCCTTCCCCAGCTTATTTCAATAGCTGAATTAAAAATAGAAGGTCCCACTGAAGAATGTCTGTGCTGTGCAGCCCAAGGATAATTGTGTGTGGCTTCAGTTTGTTTGGGTAGGAAAACCCGGAGTAACTCGAGAATTCATTACGAGAAAAGTGCAGGACTCCTGCCATGTTCTAATGGGCTCTTACAGCTGGAAATGCAGAATTTACAGGGAAAGTCTTAAAGAAATGACAGGAAAATCTGAGGAGATAACAAAACTGGCAGGGAAATTAATAGAAGCCTTGGGTTCTCTAATCCACAGTGATTAATATCTTTTAGTTCCATGATCCTTGGTTTCCACTTGAATTGATAAATTAGCAAATGTGGCTTCTCTGCTTTAAATCAATACCCCAAAAAATTCTTAGTTGGCCTCGCTGGCCTATTTGTCATCCTGTTTCTAGCTGAAGGCTGGACATAATACTTATTAGCTGCTCTTTTTTCCAGTTGTATTTGAATTTCTTTTTTATTTTAACTGTTATGCTCAGAATAAGATGGTGTGACCAGCATTCGAGATGCTAATCATGTTCAGCATGTGGATAGAGCCAAAAGGTTTAATAATGGTCTTGCCAAACTTTTAGGATTATCCACCCTTTAAGCATCATTTGGCTTCAAAGGATCAGCACAGGCTCTGAATTTTCCCAGAAGTCCATCTCTTTTGCAATTAAAAAAAAAAACAGCTGGAAAATTTGTGGGAAAATCAAATAAGGAAAATGGAAATGATGTTACATTGCTGCTTAATTGTAAAATAAATTAAAAACCTGTGGTTATTGAACAGTTTCCATGTGTGCTGCATTGCAAGGGTAATTCTCTGCTCTTTCAGGTCTTCTAATTGTCATGGAATCACAGAAAGGTTTGGATTGGGAGGGACCTTGAAACTCATCTCATCCCACCCCCTGCCATGGGCAGGGACACCTTCCACCAGCCCAGGTTGCCCCAACCCCCCTCCAACCTGGCCTTGGACACTTCCAGAGATGGGGCAGCCACAGCTTCTCTGGGCAACCTGGGCCAGGGCCTCCCCACCCTCCCAGGGAAGGATTGCTTCCTAATTAATTACTATTGACAAGCTGTCTTTAATTGCAGTGTGTAGGACAGAGGTATTTCCAGCCCTGAAACGCGAATTCTCTGGCATTTCTTTTGCTGTGAATATTATTTTCCATAAATGCCCCAAATACCTGCTTAAACCCTCCGTGCTGGGTGCAGAAATTTATAGCACATATAAAATGTGATGAACTCCCAGGGAGAGCCTCTGAACATTCCCCATGGCGAGCTGAGTCTCTGTTTCAACCCTTACTTTTAAATGTGCCGCCGCCTTCTTTGGGGAAAGCAAAAAAAAAACCCCAAATCTGCTGTGCCTTCCTGTGTTTTCGCTCCACGCTCCCGTCCTCCATTTAGCTGCGCTCTATTTTCCTTCACACTTACTTGACATCATGGAAATTCAATTGATGCCAATAATTTATGGTGCTGTGTGGGGGGGGACGGAGGTGTTTCTGTCATTAGAGCATGAGATCGCTTTCCCAGCCCGCGCTCGGGAGCCAGATCCTTCCCCTCCCAGGCTCCAAAGCCATCCCAAACCCGTGTCTCGTGGAGCTGCCATGGCTTAACACCGCTCCTCTTGATGTGCTGTCACTCACTGATATTTAGACTCTGTTCCACAGCAATTATTCCTCCCAGATCCCTCCATGAGAGGAGTCGCTCGCTCGGAGAGCGAACGCGTCGCGATGAGCTGCCCTTGTGTAAATACATCTCTCTTTGTACGAAACAAGCCCATAATTCAGACATAGGTTGTGTTTATTTTTGAACATGAGGGGTTTTTTTTGTCAGGGAATGTGCAGCTCGACCTCGTGCTCGACAGGAAAGTGTTTATCCAAAGAGTTAATGCGGATGAGTAATCCGGGACGCTCCTGCCAGATCCCGGGCGGTGGGATTCCCGTAAACAGCCAGACACTTTGAACCCAGGGGTTTGATTTTGTGTCATACTCCAACCACTAAAACAACACACCACCGTGGAGTCCTTCCCTGCTAAACCAAAACACAGATTAAGCCATGGAAACTTAGGCTGGGAGTATCATTTGGGGGGACCTTCTGTTCATCGTCACGTCCTCTTTAATTCACCCTGGCTCCAGATTGGCCAAGTGGTGTTTGTGCAGTGGGGGGGTCTGGTACAACACTGGGAAAGCTGTCCTGGGTCTGTGCAATACCCACAGACATGGAGATGTAGTGACATAACCAAAGATGTGAAAAATGAGGGAGAGTGGACCTTGGGGCTAATATTTGTGTGCATAAATTTCCCTCCTGGTTCCTTTCCCTGGAAATTTAATCTCGGGCTGGTTATTCCTTATCTCCCTTCTTCCAGTTTCCCCCCTCCCTCTAAACTTCCTTCTGTGAGGGACCAGGTCCCGGGCTGGTGGGATCACAGCTCTGACCCTGCTCAGTAACTCTGTACAGATCAACATTCACCCTTTTATTGTTGATATCAATTATCAGTGCTGCCAGAGAGTCACTTTAAAAACTTGATTTACTGAAGCCGTGTTCATCCGTTGCAGGATACACTTTCACGTGCAATAAATACCAATAAACATCTAATTCTCAAGTTGACCCTAAAAGCCCAGTTCTGCCCAATTTTAGTGCTAGTCATGGACTGGATATGGGAACTGTATCAGTAAGACTCTGGGAGCTTTTTACTGTGGATGTTATGAAGCTCAAATTCCCCTGGATAACTGCTCAATATTAATACCACGCAGAGTTATGAGGCTGAAGTCTCCAAGAAATAATGAGAATAATGTGCATGTTAAGGACATTACATAACCATCCTATTAGCCTGGCATGAGTCACTGCTGAAGGGCCCTGTATATCTTTCAGGGTGGATTAAGGATAGAAGCCACTGGGTATCATGAGGGCTCCTACAATGCTCCATAACAGCTCCAAAATGTGAAGTGTCTTTTGAAAACAACTATGAAAAATACCCATTTGTCGTGTGCAGTAAATAACTTGCTCACTGGGGAGGTCAATAGCTAAAGGCTCCCGTCCAGGTTGGGGATTAATGACCTGCAAAATACCAGTTTAAAAATAGGCTCTTCTTCCACTTAAAGACACTCAATAACGAAGCATCTCCTCCCCTTCCTTAGCCAAGTTCCAGGCAGAAAAATGGGCTTTTGCAGTGGATGCACAGAGATGAGTTAAGCAGTGATAGAAGGAACACGATGTAAATCAAGGGCTGGTGGCACTACACCCTCTTCCTGGCCTTGTCAGGATGCGGCACGAAGGGCCAGAGACATCCAGGAGTCGTTGGTTCTGTCAGGAACAACTGGGAGGGAAGAGGCTGGGATGCACCTCCCTGCTCAGGATGTGTTTATGTTGGTCCAGCATCCTGTGACAAGTCATAAACGTCCCCGCAGTGGACAAATTTCCGTGGCAGAGGGGGAGTATTTATGATGAGATTCAAAGGTATAGAAGGGTGAGAGGGAAGGCAGAAACCCAACCTGTCCTGGGCTGCAGGATCGATGAGGTGACTTTAGTCCCCCGTGCTTTGTGCTGTAATGTCCCTGTGTGCACACCCACGGCTAATGGGCTGGGCTGGGCTGCTCAGAGTCATTTTTCAGAGAATTTGGTGTCTTCCAGTTTGCCAGGATGGTTTTGCAATATGTCAGGATATTTAGAAGAAAAAAAAAATAAATTAAAAATTCCTCTTCTAGCTCTGCTTCGAGTACCTTTTTTTCTTTTTTTATGGGGCTAAAAAGCCATGATTAGAGGGACAATTTCATGCCTCAAGTGGTAAAAGTAGGATGAAACACATTCTGCCTTGCATGACCCCGCAGAGGTGTCTCCAAGCTGGGCTGATTTCTCTGGGAATATTAACCCAATAAAACATGGCTCAGGGCCACTCAGTAGCTGTGAGGTGGTATCAGATATTTTGAACTTCCAATCACTTGTAGATTGTTCCTGCAGTGTTGACTATCCCCATTCACAGCGTTTTCACCAAAAGGAGCAGCTGAGCCCATGTTCCTGCAAGGCTCTTTTCTCCTTATTTTTGCCTTGTGTTCCTGTTTCCTTCAAACCAAGAAAACCCAAAGCTAAGCTGAGGAACTGTTCAGCAGACCGAGCCCTGCTGCTTTCTTACCCCGAGCAGTGCAGGACAGATGCTCTGGATTTCAGTCTGCAAAGAACAAAGCTTCCTCCTGGACTCTTTATTTTAAACAGGACAGGCCACCCACAGCTCCAAACACGCCCAGCGAGAGGAAAAATAAATGGCTGAGCTCCTCTCCAGACACGGATGTGCAGAGCATGTCTGCGAGGAGGAACTGTTTGGAAAAAGACATTCCCGTCCCAGCCAGGTGCTGCCATGGGATGGGGCTGGGGGCATCAGCACCTCCCAGCAGTGGGGAGAGTGTGCTGGGATGGAGGTAACCATAAATCACCCCGGCCCAGGCAGGAGCAAGGGAGAGCTCAGCAAGCCAGGCCCGTACAGATGTTGGAGAAGGTAATTTGGGAAGGTTTCAACACGGGAATGCCAACTCCTCTGCTTCACAGGAAGGCAGAGTCAGCAGTGCTCCACTGGCTCGTGGCCATAATACCCCACCACCATCCTGAAGCAGCAGATTTTCTTTCTGAGCAGGAGCAGAGAAGGGTGGTTGGACCTGCTGCAGGGACCAGAGCCTTTGGTTTGTGGTGGTTCCTTCTCCAGGCGTGTTGGCCATGGGGTTGCTCGTGGGGAGGTGGAAGCAAGTGCTGCCCCAGCCCCTCCTGGTGATGCTGAAGGCACAGGAGGTGCCTCAGCCTGTGGAAAGCACTCATCCACGAAACAGAAGAAGGAATGAAAACGAAATGAGGAGCCAAGTGTTCCTTATTTCCACCCAGCTGGCTCTTTTCTGAAGGTCCCCTCCCCAGCCGGGGCAGAGGTGACCCGCGAGCTCTGCGTGTCTGTCACAGGGTGTCAGGAACGGCCTCTGCGAGTGCTCTGGGCTTTTTGTTTTTCATAACCCTTTTAAAACATGTAGAGCACGAGGAGGATGTTGGATTTGGAGGTTTCCCATGCCTTCCTAATTGAGCAAGGAGCAGGACCCGGGGCAGGCTCCCTCCGAGGGCGGCGTTGGCTTCGCGGCTCCACTGAAACTTGAGAGTCGTGTTTGAAATTGTGAAACACTCGTGGTTTTCCAAAGGCTGCATTTTCATGCCTCGCTCAATAAAAAAATGGCTTTTCCTTCTAGTGGAAAGCTGAGACCCACCTACAAAATGTCCTTAAACTTGGGCTGCAGTCGGTGGAACCGGCAGCACAACATCCCAGCGCTGCCTCTGCCATCACATCCCTTTCTTCGGGTCAATATTCAACTGTGGGCAAAGTTTGTACCTGAGACCTGAGAGCAAAATTGCAACACTTCTGTATCAGCCTCTCTCTGCAGGCAGGAATTACTCAAAAACATCCATGGTTTTACTCATTAGGGGTGTGTTTCAGGCTCTGTGCGATGTTTGTAGTTATTTTAATCCACCTGATGTTTAAGGTTTCCTCTAAAAAAGGCCAGATCCTGCACTGGGTTAAACTGGTGCGGGTCTTGAGAGAGCAGTGGAGCAATGTCAAAGCAGATCAGCTGCAGCTGGACCTAAAATCCCTGAAGATGAGTACATTTGACACTGACATGGGGCATGTTTTGCATTGAAACAGGTTAATAGCAGTGGGCAAAGGAAAAAAATGAGTGCACCTCGTGCTGAATTAATTTGACAAATAATGTGCACGAAACTGAGCCTTGGAGAAGGGGTTGAAGAAACTCCCAGGGGAGGAGCAGGTCCAGAACAGGCCCAGCAAGGGCAGCTCATGGTGTTCTGCTCCAGCCCTGCTGTCCCAGGCTGTTTGTTTTTCCTTCCATTCCTCTCTCTCTCTGTCCCAGAGAAGTGAACGCTGGATTTCAGCATTTCATCCCTATCAGGAGCTGCTGTGGAGTCACCTGGCAGCCTGAGAGCAGCTCAGGGCCAGGGATCAATGGGTTGTTCCCTGCTTTCCAAAAGCCCCTTTTATTTTCCCCTTACTGGCAATAACTAATATGAACACAGTAAATATTGTGCAATTTAGCTTTTTTAAAAAATAAGTAAATAAACTGTTGATTAAGGATCGTGCCTTGATAAATTAATAAATCAAATTAAAGCCACATGAAAGTGTGGAGATGGAGCTGAACAAGCTGTGGCACTCAGAGGCCCATGGATGAGGTCTGTGTTACTCACACGAGGCTGTAGCCAGAGTTCAACTCCACATTTCACGTTCCCTAATGAAACTCTTAAAGCAAATCTTGAGCTGAAGTGGCTCACTTTCATCAAAACCAAATTTTGTGGCATGTTTTCCACCTTAAGTTAGACTAAAATCACATGAAGCCTTGTCCAGCCTGGCATGAATGTGAACCCCAGTGAGCCTCTTCAAGGCCAGGCAGGGATGTTTTGTGTTGGGGCAAAACCAACTCAGGGCTGCAACACAAACAGCAAAAAAACCCTGTTCTGTTCATAGAATTTGTTACCTGCATTTCTATATCACCATTTCACCAAGCGTGGAGTGGAGAATGAAAAAAAAATCCACTTGGAGTTTGGGAATGTTTCTGCAAGATCCTCTCTACAGAATGTTTTCTCCTCAGGATGGAAAGTTCCTATAGGAAATAATGTTATTTGTTCTCATTTTATTTTTTTGCATATGTCCCACTAACCACATGGGTTTAAACTCTTGGAGATAACTTGAAAAAAACAGGAGCAGGATGTTTCTTTCTGCAGAGCTGCTCCCAGTCCTACATTTTGTGTCTGGGATGATGTCAGAATCATCTGATGGTGGCGTAATGGAGATTGTTGCAGCCAACTGGCAAACGTGAAAATGGACCTTTAAATCATGGCCAAGTCTTTCTCAGCTAATGGTACTTCAAAGGAACTGGATGTGAGTCTCCTCAGAAACACGTTTTTGGGTTTTTTTTTTTTTGTCTTGGAGGTGGTAGTGATAGCCAGGTTTGAGGCTGTACCCAATGAGAGTCTCCCTCAAGGAGTTCCAGCGAAATCTTTTCTCCTTTTTTTTTAATTTTTATTAGAAAGCGAATGTCTGAGGTTTCCAGAACCAGACTGTGGGATTTCTGGAGGTAAAAGGACTAAGGGGGAAAAAAAAAAAAAGTTCAACAAGACAGAGGTTGATAAACTTAGTGAAATAAAAAAAAAAAAAAATCAGCCTATGGAAATGCAGTTTTATTTTTGGAACCTACATACAGCTTCGTTTCATGGGAGAGTTATTCACAGATCCTGCTCCTGAAACCACTCTTTGGCTCTGGGAAGTGCAAAGCCAAGGAGGCACCGGGGTGACCTCAGCCCAGGGCACGTTGGACACATCCCTCTGTGTCAGGGGGGTGGGAGACCACCAGCCTGGCCCCAACCCCACACAGAAATCCCTCCATTTCCACCCCAATGCACTTACTGCAACTTTTCAAGTCGTGTAATTTTAGAAGTGCCTGGGGTCCAAAAATATGACAATGCATTAAAGTGCAAAAATCAAACTGTGGAGGTTCATTTTATTTCCATTAAATTCCACCGTGGATATTGCAGAAGCTTTGGTTTTATTATTGCTAATTCCAAGCATAATAAATACGCTTCAGGATCTGGGCTGATTTATTATCATTTTAAACAGTCTGATATTTGCAGCTTTTCATAAATTTTGGGAGTAATGTCTCTTTCCAATCTCAGCCTTCCTTTTCATTTCACTTGAGACACAACCATTGGTATTAAAATCCAGGATTTAAAATACAATAATTACTTTCCCTGCTTCAGTAGATATCTCTTAACTTACTCAAACTGAGGGAATTTGTTTTTTCTTGTCACCTTGTCAATCTGAAAGTTTTCTCAAAGGCAGTTCAAAATCACTGAACTGAACCCACTGAGTTTTATTCAGGTTTCAGAACCCTTTCCTTTATGGTCATACATTTTATAAGTTCAGATAATAAAACTAGGTGGTCTTTTCATAATCACTTGCACTTTTTGTTTGTAGAAATCTGATACATTTTGCTCATGTTGATAATAATTGATAAGCTACCAAATAGAAATGGTATCATCCAACCAAACCAGATGCAAACTTTTTAATCTGTCTTTATGTTGTCAGTCTTATCAGTCACAGTTGGATTCAATGATCTTGAGGTCTTTTCCAATCTAAATGATTTAGGATTCTAAACGGTCATTTTAGATTTTATAGAAACTTTTTTGACCCACTTGAGGCCATTTTTTATGTAAATAAATTCCAGTCTTATATGCTGCATAAAGAATTCCTCAATTTTTGTTCTGGGGGTAGAAGAACATTCAGAGACATTCACCAAAGGCACGTTCACCCAAAGGCTACTAAAGAACAGTCCAGTCAGAAAATGCCTTAGCTTTTCTTTTAATCAGACTGGTCATAATGAAGTGAAATCTGAACTAACTGGATTGGCCCAGAAAATCCCCAACATGGCTCACGAGATTGGAGCTAAAACCCTGACAAGTTTTGCAAACAGCTTACAAAGGCTCGCTGCTGTTCTACACTAATCAGTTCAGTGTGAAAATAAACACAGGGCTGACCAGGCAGGGCTGTCCCCAAACCTCTGACCTTCTGAGACAGGCACCGACCAGCTGATGCTCAGCCCCTCTGCCCAGGCTGATATTCAGGAGGGAAGATTTCGATGGGATATTGGGAAGAAATTCCTCCCTGGGAGGGTGGGGAGGCCCTGGCACAGGTTGCCCAGAGAGGCTGTGGATCTTTGGTTTATTCTGGTTCTCCCCTCTGTGTGGGACATTTTCAGCACTCAGCCCCTGCTCTGGGTTCTCTGGCTCCCTGAGTGTCCTGGGGGAGCCCTGGGGAGGTGCCCGGGGGTCTTGGTGCCCATCAGTGCCAACCCCACCCGGCCCTGCACACCCCCCTGTGCCCAGGAGGGGGGACAAGGTGGCATTTGGCTGCTGGAGGGTCTGAGCTGCCCTTTGCACTTGTGGAACACAATTTCTGCCGGGCTCCACCCCTTCTCCCTCCGAGGCAGATGAAATATTTATTGGGCTGCAGTGTGAGGGCTCAGTGTTTCGTCTGCAGACGAACAGGGCAGTCCTGGTTCTGACCAGAGATTTCTAAGACTTCTTTGTGGCTACTAAACGTTGGAGGAAAAACCACAAATTACCATGGCAGAGGGGCTGGGCCCTGTGTCCTGGCTCCAGAGCTTCCCCCTGCCCTCCCCCCTCCCCTCCCCTTTAAAAGTGCTCTGCATCTGTGTCAATAAGTGCCCCGTGGACACGGCCAGGGGAGGTTTAATGTGCACACAAAATTAACCACTGACAGGGTGGGGGAGCCAGGGAAGAGCAGAGTTGTAATTACACCCCAAATTAAGCTGTTACTGTGATTAAGAGATTTCTTTAATACGTAGCTGAGGAACCTCCTTTCCCCCTGAACTGCTCACAATCCGTCCCCTGTATCTCATTTTCCGGCTGCTCCTCGAATTTTCCTGTCCCTTGACACACCTGGGGTTGTCCCACCTCTCTCTGCCCGTGGGTGAGGTGTCCTGTCCTGTGGCACAGCTGGAGAGACCCCTCCCTGCAGTGCCCTGGGGGACACCAGGTCCTCCCCCATCATCTTGTCCAGGTTTTGGGGCTCTTGGAAGCTCTGAGCACTTCCCAGTATGTCCATCCCAGTATGTCAGTGTGTCTCATGTTATCTTCTTAACCTCCCCAGAACATAAAATTGAAGAGAGTTTTATGAGTTTAATTAATCCACAGGTGGAGTGGAGCGTCCATAAATTAACAGGATGAGAGAAAATGGGTGAAAACTGGGATATTTTGGTTTATTCAGTGCCAATTTTGGTTTGAAACGGGAAAGTGAGGAAAATGGAGGGTGGGATGGGAAAGGAGAGTCCATCCACCAACATATCCAAGAAGGAGGGAGCAGGGATGGCAAAACAGGAGTTCAGAGATGCCCTTTTGGAACAAAACTTTGCTGAGCAGCTTCTCCTCCTCGTCAGCACATACTCGAGTCTCAGTACTGTAAATAGTGTGAATTTTTGGGATGATTGTTAGAACCACTCAAATCCTTCAAACATGAACTATTGTGCTCCCACATGCAACACTGCTTGGATTTCCTCATGTTACAGATGGCCCTGCTTTACACTTCTTTCCAACATACTTTGTGAAGTAAAAAAAATGTTATAGATGTGATTAATTGACAAAGATTTGGTAATATTTCCAGTAAATTTTTCAATAAACATTGCTTAAAAAAAGTCAATTGTTTATAGGAAAAAAGAGTATTTCAACAATATATCACCACGTTCAGGAAAATTATTCTAAGGAAAAGGTCTTTTCTTTAATGAAAATATTTTCCTTAGAAATAACATTGGTCAGCTGTATTAATGATATTGGAAGAGTTCGAAGTGACAATGAGCAAACCATGAAAAATGGACAGAAAACAAACACAGAATCACTCCAGTCCTGGACTGCTTTTTAGTTATATTGGAGACTTTCCAGGGCTTCCATTTTTTCCACCAGTGTTTAATGGGCTCTCTGTTTGCATTCATGTTTTCCTGATCTTTCAATCTGCAGGAATGGCTGCTCCTGGCAGGACTCTGTGAGCATCACCCCCTTTGGAGTCTGTGGGACTCTTTCATTTCCCTGAGGTGATAGGAAGAAACCCCCAGATATGAAGGTATAACAGATAAATAAGAAAAAGCTTGGAAATCAGGATTTCAGTGGCTCTGTGAGGCTCCATCAGTGGACTGAGCCTGTACACGCACTCCCTGGAAAAAATCCCTGCCCCAGAGGGTTTATGCCAATTAAAATTTTCAAATGACATCAGTGAAATTAACCTAAATTTTGCTTGACCTGGAATTTAGGTCAGTTTAGATCATCGTCTTCCCAGGGCTGTCTGAGATTCCGAGCCCCGTGGAGAGCTCTGGAAGCAGAAACGTTCTCCAGAGCAGGGGCAGGTCCTGCAGAGCCAGCCCAGGGGTGGGAGAGGATCACCAGCACTCCTGTGGTTAAACATGCACATGATGAGATGAGAAACTGTCCAAGGCTTGGCTGAAGATGCACAGTTGGTGCCTGAGGGCACCAGCAGCTGAGTGGGGGCTCGGGGAGGGGCTGTGGGGCACGAGGCAGCTCTGTCTCCTTCCTGCAGAGGTGGATCCCAGGCTGGAAGTGTTGGTCTGAGTGTGGCTGGGGGGAAGGCAGAGCCCCATTATGGAATACTGGAATGGTTTGGTTTGGAAAGGACCTTAAATGGACCTTAAACCTCATCTCCTTCCACCCCCTAACCCACCTTCCACTAACAGAGGTTGCTCCAAGCCCTGTCCAACCTGGCCTTGGACACTTCCAGGGATGGGGCAGCCACAGCTGCTTAGTTGCACTCTTTCATTTCCTGAGATGATGATGATGATGATGATTCCACAGCTTGTTGGATGGTTCCATCACTGAAAATGCTAAAAACATAAAATAAAAGAACACATCAGTTTGTCACTCCTTTCAGTGTGAAAAGAGCCTCTCTGGTACCCTGCTTCCAAATTTTCTTGTAGCAATTCGTGCTGTTTTCATCCTTGTGCATAGCTCTTGGCAATCAGCAGAATGCAAGGGGGAAAAAAAAGCTGGAATAATGTAAATTAAAATAATGGAGATGCTGGTCAGCATATGCACGTTCAGTGTCATGTACATGGGATATTACAGGGACTGCACTTACAGCCTGGCCATATTTGCTTACTCTTCATTCCTTGAAGCCCCCAGGTTGGACACAAGTCCAATTTTATATTCTCAGTGAATTCCTGCAGTAGCCAAAGGCTTCTCCCCCGTGGAGCTCTGCAGGCCTGCACACAATTAAACATTTTCCCCTGCACACAACTAAATATTTTCCCCTTCTCCGAGGAGGACCGATGGCCCTGGGAGCGAGCTCAGGGCTCGGGGGCTGCAGAGCTCCTTCCCATCAAGTGGTGGCAGCAGGTTGCTTTGATAGAATAATTCCTGCCTGGATTTACATGCCCCACCCTCATGTAAATAGAGTCGGGATTTAGAAGGTGTGAGCTGGCATGGCAGTGAAGTCTGCGAAATGTAAGCTGCAGTAGCCCTTTTTCCGAAGGCTTGACAGTGAGCAGGGCTCAGTCAGAGACTGGGATCTCATTCAGTATCTGTGAGTGGGAGAAGTGTTGGGGAAAAGGGAGTCATGCTCTGCTCTAATCCATCCCTCCCTCCCTGCCCGCCGTGCTTTGGGTTGTTGGTGTTTGTTCCGAGGAGAGGGGGGGTTCCTGGCCGTGTTCCACGGGAATAGCTGTGAATTGTCATGGTATCAGTGCAGGGGGGTGGGTGGCAGGGCCTCGGAGCTGTCTGGGTGTGTGTTTCCTAGAGCTGGATGAGCTGAGGGAACCTTTGCAGAGCATCTCTGTGCTGCCCAGAGGGATGAGGCTTCCAAGGACCTCAGTCACTGACGGGCCAGAATACTCAGCACCACACCTGGGAATGTCACAGCCCGATTTAGTTGGATGTTCTCCTTCTTCAGGGCTCTGCCCGAGCTCCAACTCGTTGAATACAGACAGAAAACTCTCTTAGAATTCTGTTATCCTGGGTCTGGCTGCTCTACCAGCCTGCTGCTGGTACCAGTCATGGCTGGGGTACCTGGGCACTGCAGGAAATGTTGTGGTCCCTGCTCTCTGCCCCCAGCTCTGCATCCTCAGAGTGAGCTCCGAGTAAGGACCTTAAAGGGACCTTAAAGCTCATCTCCTTCCACCCCCTGCCCTGGGCAGGGACACCTTCCACCAGCCCAGGTTGCTCCAAGCCCTGTCCAGCCTGGCCTTGGACACTGGGCAGAGCAGCAGGGAGCAAAGGCCTGGTTGCCTGTTTGTGTGACAGACTGAATCACAGAGATTTTTCTCTCTCAGTGTCTGTCTTCCCTTCATGAAGCAGAAATTTTGGTGCTCTTTGCCCCCAGGCAATGCCCAGCACGTCTTTGCCATGTTCACGTTACCAACAGTGAGAACAGCAGGAATAATGCACAATAAACTTCTTCAGTGACTCCAGACAGATAAGGACAATGCCCCACACTTCTGCTGGAATAATGGGACAAAACTGCTGGGATTATGCCACTGGAGATCTGGATGTGCAGCAGGTATTAAGAGATTAACTATTAATTTCTACAGCCCCTCACCTTAGGTGATTTTTCCTATTGTGTTTGACATCCAAACTTGTCAAACTTTCTTCCCCAAGTGGCTTCTTTTTTTGCGGTGCTTAAGAAGATGTGCTGCTGTTTTTCCAAGTAAATAAAAACCCATGTGGGTTGTTCTTAGGGTTCAAAGCCTTGGTCGCCCCAGGGCAAAGAGAGGACAAGGAGCACAAAAGCTGCCAAACTGGCACCGAGTTCACAGGGGGATTTCTCCACTGAGTGGGGTTTGGATCAAACACTTGCAGAAGAAAAGCTACAGCACTGAAATCTGGAGTTGTTTCCTACCTGCAGTGCAGGATGTTGCACAACAACAGGCAATGGGTGAGGTGGGATTTGTCCAAGCCCAGCCACCCCAGCCCTGCAGACTCCCCTGCTAATCCAGGGGGGATGAATCACCCTGTTAGACAGCTCTCCAAGATGAGTGGGCTCAATTGTTTTCTGGATGTGTCTGTCTCCTCCATTAATTACAGTCTTTAGGGGACTATTTTGGACTAGATGCCTAATTTTTAGGTAGCCAAAGTTCAGGAAAACAAACCCAGCCTAAATCTTTCTCTTCCTCAGCCATAAAGTCCAGTCCATTTGTGTGCTTGAGTTTTAAGAGTAAACTCTGCATGGTGTGGAGCTGATGCTCCAGTGCTGGCCAAAAAGGGGATTTCAGTTGGATCCTGTGTTCATCATGACATGAGGAAGATGTTTGGGAGCTGCAGGTGACAGACCTGTTGAACTTCAGGTCATGCCTGTGTGGTGGTTTATTGTTTTCCTGGGGAATAAAAGGAGGGAGGCAGCTTCTTGTGAGGAAATAATGTCACAGCCAAGGTCACAGCCTGTGGAAGCTCCAGAGGGCAGGGGTTGTAGTTACTAAGATATATTATATTAAAGATCAGCAAAATTTACCTGAGGCGGTTTGAGCTTTAAAATTTCCTGATAAAAATCAGAACTGGAGAAGGGGGGCTGCCAAACTTGTTGCTTGTACTTACTTTGGTACTTATTTTCAACTACTAAGGCAACATGGAAACCCACATTCATTTAAGACTTTGCCCATGTTTTTGCTTTCCTATGTGAGCAATAATTATCAGGAGTTACAAGAAGAAAGCCTTCTTTTTTCCAGACGTGATCCTCTTAAATTTGTTACCAAAGCAGGAGTTTATTTTTGCTGTGAGTAACCTCTCAAAAATATTTACAAATACGCACAATGTTACTCAGACATCAGTAGAAGATGTGGGGAAGTTGCCAGTCCAGTTTGGATTCCAAGCACAGAGACAGTTAAGGTGGAAACCCACTTGCAGCTCTTTAGCCAGAGGAGCAAAGCTTTGGTTCGGGACAGTCGGAGTCTTCCTGTGGAAGCAGATGCTGTCTGGGTGTTATCACCCAGATCTGAACCCTTGTTCACGCTGGGAATTTCCATTTCCAGTTTCCATCTCCTCTCCTGCAGACACTCAGGGAGCCCTGACAACCCCAACAGCGACACAGAGCTTTTCGTTCCAGTCGAAACCAAACCCTGCCACTGATGGGCAGCGACACCAAGGGCTCCTGGTCCTCCAAGAAAACCTGGCAGTGCCCTCTCTCTGTACATAACCTCCCCCCTGAGCCGTGGCAGGGACTGCCCTGGGCTCTGGGTGAGATATGACCCCGTTTGGTTTGTTCCTGTGCCAGGCTCTTGCCGGGTTTTTGAGCTGTGACTCCATTAGGCCGGGCCTAGCGCGGCGTCTCCGGGCTCAGCTGATGGATTGGGGCTTTGATCAGGGGGGCCAGGACAAGGCTGCTCGGGGGGCCTGTGCTCTGCAGTGGCTCCACATCGGGCCTGGCTCTGTGATTTGTGTAAATACACATTGCCACATATTCCCAGATTAATGTGCTGCTCTCCCGAGTGGAATAGCCCCCCTTCCCGCTCAGCCAGAGGGTTTGCAGGTAGCTTTGTTTGGATACAGGGCTTGTTCAGTGAGAAAGACTAAAACAAGCAGCTGCCTCAATACCTTGAGAGAAGAACAGCAGACACAACCACGAGTTTTTCTCTTTTAACTGATAAAACAAGACAGAAAACATGGTTCATACGCCAGGTTCCCAACCCTCAGCAGTTGGCAGCTCCTCATTCTCCAGGCAGCTTCACCCATGGTTGGAGGCAAGAAAACGCTGACTCTAAAATACATCTAAAATATATCTGTTCCTTACAACAAAAAAGGTGATTCCCACTTCTTTTCACCCAGAACAACAGGTAGGAACAACGAAAAATGAAAGCACTGCAGCCACAAGAATGTCCTGATTGTTTTGTGCCCATCACTGGGTCTCCATAAACACCTCTCCAAGTTTCTTGGTCTATCCCGTTCTGCTCATGTGTCCATATTAAAAAGGGTTTGTTTTCCTAAGAGGGCCCAAATCCCTCTTTCCAACGAACTGAATTTAGCATTCAGCAACTCCAGCCCAGCCATCCCTCAGCCCATGACGTTTGTGAGTTATTTCGGGGGTTTGGCAGAGCCCTCAGCATCAGCCTCAGAGCAGCCCTTCAAACTGTGTGCTCAGCTAAATCCACTGCACGTTAAAAAAATAGTTAAAAAGTCCAAGCAAGTCGCCCACCTTCCTTTTTGCTTCCCATTCTACGGGATTGTTTTCAACTCAAATACCATGTGGGCGAATATATTCTCCCTCCTCGTCCAAATGGATGTGGGGATGGATTATTTTGCATGATTGTGATTAATTTTTGTGCATTTATGTTCTGCCCCGAGAACAGTGTGGGGAAGGGGAATGTGTACCTGACATTTCACCAGGGAAACTTTTCTACCTTTAAAAATTTAAAGTGATTATTTAGGAATTTGGGGTCGTTGATTGGGAGGGCATCAGCTGAGTCAGCAAGTTTGTAGTGCCCTGCAGTCACGTGATCCACAGTCCAGTAAAATCCAAGGAAATATCCAGAAATAACCACACACCACAAGTTTTAAAACCCTGATTAAAATGCCCAATTAACTACTTACTGTCCTGTGTGGAGTTGAAAGGCAATGAGCAGAACTGACTGAAGTGGGGGGTGATTTTGTGCTTTTCAAATATCTCAGGGAGTGTTTACAAACCTCAGAGCGTTTCCCAAATTGCCCCAAGAGATGGCACTTTAAAAATCATCATGATTTGACCCCCACATGGTGACCTCTCCAAATGCAGGGATTTGCAGTAACAAGTGTGAGGTTTCCACAGCTTGACTGTACAGTTTTATCCTAATTTTTAATGTTTTATCTGAAATTCCAGAGTTCTGAGTTGATTCACAAGATTAAGATTTACGGCTGATTTTAGTTTTATTTTCTCTATTTATTTCCTGTTTGCAGTTCTAGAAGGAACACAAAACATACTTAAAACGTGATAGCAGAAAAGCACTGAACAAAAAAACCTGGATCAACAAAAAGTTTTCACTGGATCATAAATCACTTGAATCTGATTTGATCCAGACTCAAAGGAACATTCCTGGAAACTGAAATGAAGTTCAGGGAGCTTTGGTTGGTTTTTTACACATCCATTCCCTGCTGCTCTTCCTCTCCTCCTTTTGGATTTTTACTTTCCTCACTGTTTCCCTCAGCTCTTTTTCCTGATAGTTCCTTCTCATCCAGAATATTCCTTAGGTTTCCTATGATGAAAACTTTTAGCTAACATATGATTTTATCTGCATATAACTTTGTAGGATTGGGGATGGGATTGTGGGAGCTTTTCTGGAGTTGGGGCTGGATACCTTGGGTTTAAACAGGACCTTTTAATCCCCTGCTGGTGTCATTCCCCAGGCTCTCCAAACACCAGGAGCTCCCGAGGGATGGATGGATGCTGCCTAATCAGAAGGGCAGAAAGAGGGGTTTGTTGGGACTTTGTTGGGATTTCTCTCTCTCTTTCAGTTATTAAGTAGATTAAATAAATAAAAACCATTCCCTTTCACTTGTGGTCCAGTGTAAGCAACCCCGTGACGTTCGTTGCCTTGGGATTTATGCATGAGAATGACCTTTGCTTCCAACGTTTTCCAAAGGTTTGCCAGCAAATATCGCCCTTTAATTTGGATTAATCTGCACATTGTGGAGGATGGGAGTGAAAAACAACAGGACTGGTTCTGCATTGCTCATACCAGTTCACCTTGTTTAAAATCAAGCTGGAACTAATGTAAGCAAGGACTGGGCTGGCATTTAAACCCAGTGTGTTTTCATCCAACATCAGCCGAGAGGTTTCCTTGGCAAATTCCTCCCTTATCCCTGTTTGCTTCTCAGCAGTGGTGATGAGCAAGGAAATCAAGCTACCAGATTTGCCTGAGGGTTTCAGACTTTTCCAGACCCCTGGCAGATCCAGCATTGGATCAGACAGATCCAGCAGATCCGGATCATCTGACCCACTTCGGGCTGTTCAGGATCTGGGGTTTAGTTTGGACCCTTCTTATAATTTAACGTTGTGGTTGACAAGCCCTCCTCGTTCCAAGGTGCAGATTGGCCCCGAAAAGAAAAAAAAAAATAAACAGTGGAAAAAAACTTTTCATATGGACAAAACATGAAACCATTCCCGTGTTCTGCCTGAAATTTTCCAGGCGAACTGGAACCTCCTGAACAGCCCCGTGAAAGACCCCAGGAAATAAAGGAAGTTTTACCCTAAATTTTCTGGAGAGATTCAGCCCTGGGGGGCACAGTTGGGATTCTCCTGACTACAGCAGCTTGTTTGGAAGGTCAACTTGCAGGTTTATTGGTTATATTTTCAGTCAGCCATTTCTTTTTCTTCCCCCTGTCCAGAGCAATCTGTTCTGTGGGTGGTTGGCAGGAACAGGAGCATAATCTTGTCACTCACTGCCTTTGTTCTTTTCCCTTCCTGCTTTTAGTTTATTGCTCTTGCCTGTTGGGAACTCTCCCTTTTTTTGGATTCTAGATCAAGACAAGAGCAATGTGTCATCAATCTGTCTCTTCCAACAGTTACATTATCTGCTTTCCTGCTTGGAGTGTGGGTGGAAGAACAAGTCTTTTTATGGATAATCTCTATGCCAACAAGCAAACACTGCATTATGGATAATAACAAATAATGATTCACTGAGATGTGTTAGAAGGGCTGGAAGTGCTAATGAACCTCAGACAAGCTCCCAGCTCAGGCAGTTGCTGCTGAATCTCTGATCTCGTGCTTTGGAGGGATCAAAATAACACAAAACACGGAGACAGGTTGTGTTTGGAGGAGGGAATGGGAATATTTCCCTTCCCTGGAGGTGACCAGAAAAGCTGTGATGCCTGGGATCGATATAATGTGAGCATGGTGGAGATAAAGAGTAGTAAAACTCCTTTTAAATTTAAAAGTTGCTATTAATTTTCTATTAATTTTTCATCAGCAGGGATGCCTTGTTAGAGGTTTTCTTTTATATTCACATGCATCACACTTGATTTCAAAGCTTTCTGTCCAGTCAATGGAGAAACCTGGGTGTCTTCAGATGGTAATTCTACCCTCCTGTTTTAGTTTAGGAAGGGATAAATCATTATTTGGTAGAGCAGCCTCTTTCTTTTGACTCCAGCTGGGTAGGACTGCCATCTTTGTTTTCAAATTTAAATACCTGATAGATTTGGATGGAATTAGTCTGGATTTATTTGCAGAAAATGGAAAGTACCTTCTCTTGTTTGTTTGGCATCGAATTTATTTTTCTTTAGTTTATAACAACTTTTTTTCGTATCTAGCAAGATAAATCCATCATTTCCTTTCCATCATTGGGAAAAAAAACTTTCCTGAAGCCAAGATCCTCGTCCAGATCTCCATCTTCCAGCACATTTCTCAGCCCTGGTGCCGATGGTGTTCTCCTGGAGACTCTGAGCAGATAAGTTAACACAGATCCCACAGCCACAAACAAAAACAACCCCCATCACAAGCAAAATATTCTTTTGCCACGTGTTTTAGAAACTTTCTGGACATTCTGCTAAACCCTCCACGAGGTGCCCAGGTAGTTTCATGCCGGTGGAAAAGAAGGGAAGTTCTGTAGTCGGTTTGCTCTGCGGTGAGTTTGTGCTTAACGACGACGAGAGGCTGACGGTGATTTCCACACAGTTGGTTTCAACACGAGCCAAACTTGACTTACAAATCACTGCCTTTCTGGTGACAGGACAGCGAGATGGCAAAGCAGTGGGTATAAATTACTCTTGGTTTACTTAAGAAATAAGTCTGCATCATCAACATAGGAAAGACATCCAGCATCACTTCTACCATGAGCGCGCGGTCCAAGGAAAGCAAATAACGAGCGGCAGCGAGCTCCCAAGGAGCCTTCCCAGGGCATTCACAGCTCCTCTTGGAAGGGTGAAAATGGTCCAGGATCCATCACTCATAAGCTCACTGATCATATCAGGCTGTTTATAAGCAAAGCTGGTTTCATGTGGTGCCAGACAAAGATGTAAACACTGGTTGGTGCCGGCAGAGGAACATCCCAACCCGTGGGCTCGTGGGAGTCAGGAGGGGGTTATTTGGGAGTAAAAGCTTCAATCACTGAAAATCATTGCTTTGTATCAATGTTGGGAGAGGCACATTACCCAGAGTAATTGCTTCTGCAAGTCTGCAGCTGACTAAAACTGTCAGCAACAAAAAGGGATGTGTTTGGAAACGGCCCGGCGATTTCCAAAGGCTTCAGGATCCTGGGATTGCTCCCCTAGGTGAGGGAAAACAACTGCTGTCTTAAAGGCAGGAAAAACACAGCCAACAGTCAGCAAGAAGTTTATAATAGAAACGATTGATACCCTCACACTGTGCACAAGGTACAGAAAAGGGGCTTGGAATGGGATCAAAGGGACAGATTTGTAATAACAGTAATAAATGTTTCCACCAACAATAGCGTGAAAGCACCAGGGACTAATAAAGGTATTAACTTCACCCATGTTTTCTTAGACTTAATATTACAACCAAGAGTGGTCTGTATTTCCAAATCATTTAATATCTAAAAGATATGTTCAGCTCTGTACAATAAAACTGCAGGGTTTTAAAAGCTTTCCCAGTGTAGGGATGGAGCCCAGTCATCTCTGGCTCTGCTATTCCCACCAAACTGTGGGAGAACACTTTGTTTTCCTCACTCTCTGAGAAAGACATGACAGTGCCTGACCAGCTAAATATCTATGAATTTATCTCTCTTTGCCTGTGTGTGTCTGGGGTCAAGGAAATTAGGACCAAAAACGTAATCCTGTTTTATTGCAGTGGAAACTCCCTGCTCCCCTTTAATGCCACCGATCTTTTTGAATCAGCAGGGTTTTTTCACCCTTTGTTTACCCGGAGAGTTTACAGCGAGATTGTTTGTTTGTTTGTTTTACTCCCAAGCAACACTAATGTTTTTTCTGTGTACTGTAATCTCGGCCACAGCTTTGTCAATATTTGGTCTTATCTTAAAGAGCTCCGAAGCAGGGTCAGAAGAAAGTAAACTCTCCCTCCAGAAAGCAAATATCAATTATTCAACCACCTCAGCCAGCAAAGGCTCAACAAGGAGGTTCTGGAGCAATGCTGGAGCATGAGCAGGGACTGACCAGCTGCCTTTAGGGCTGAACCCCAAATCTCAATCAGATCAATAGGAATGGATCTAGTGGCTAATTCATTACAAATCCCCTGATAAATCTGATAATAGGTCCCTGAAGCAGAAGGCTGTAAAGGATTTATACACTCCTTTGTGTGGTCATAGCACTGGAGAATCAGTGTGGGTTAAAGGAGCCCATGTGTTAATTCCTCACACTTTTATAATCCCCCTTCCCACCGTTTTTATATCAATAGGAAGAATAATGTTCAGTTTGTGAATATTCCCTCTCTGAGCTTTCTGTTTTAGCATCATTTTCCTTTCCACGTGGTCCTGTTTGAAAGTTCTGATGAGAAGATACATCCAAGTACCTGCCAGAAAGGCCCTACAGATATCTGGGCACTATGAAATTACCCCAAGTTTATAGCATTTAAGAGAGCAGATCATTCAATAAACCTTCCCAGCAACACTGCAGAGCAGAATTAGTCTTTTGAGAACAGTTTCACTTAATTAAATAAAATTTACATGTTTGAAGAATAACCTCTGTAGCATCTGGAAAAGTTTCCATGAGCACTGTTAGATCCATCAGGATTAAACCATGAAGGTCTGAGTGGTTTAGTGGCAGAGCTGAGCTGCAAAGCTTGACCACCCCAGAGCTTTAAGGCACTGGTTTTGCACCAGCATCCAAGGAAACACTTGGATTTCCATGGGGAGGTCTGAGGTGACTTGAGTAGATGAAGCTGAAGGGTCAGAAGGGATGAGGCAGGAAATGTTTTCCTTTTACTTCAGTCCCCCCAGAGTGGAAACTCTGGAGGAATCCCTTCGCCAAGATAATACTGATTGTAATTCATTATGTTCTCTGTTTCAACAAGCTAAAGAGAAGAGAGAAGAATCTGTGCAGTGTTTGGCCATGGCTCACACAGCCCAAGTGTGTCAAGAGCAGGGAGTGAATCACTGGCAGTGGGAGCTCTGTCAGAATTAGGAAATTAGGTTCATTAAAGGTGTGGTAACTTAATTTTCTATGCAAGCATGTAATGGTGAGGGCTGGGCAGAAAAAAGCCCTTCAGACATCCAGTTGAACACAAATCCACCCGAACTTGGCAGGGTAGAGCATCCCCAGCCCAGCCCTGTCCCTGGCTCCCTGTTTGGGCTATTTTGCTCCCTGTTTAGGTGACTTTTGCTCTAAATTGTCCATATTAGCCCCAGACTGTCAACCCTCCTTGCCCCTCCATCAGCAGAGGGGCTCTGTGGGTGCCAGGAGTGTTTGGGGGGGCAGCTCCTCAAACCCCACCAGAGGGGCCCCCGGACGGGTCCCATCTCCAAGAGCAGGAGGAAGATGCATCCCAGGTGGAACCATGGCCCTGCTTTGCCCTCACATGAGGCACTTTCCAAAGTGCAGCCCCTTCTCCTCTCCTGCTGCTGCTCAGGATGGACACAGGCTCCCCATCCCACACCTTTTATCCAGTTGTGTTTCCAAGTATCCACGTCTGTGGTGTTGATCCTTCTCTGACCCTTCTCCATCACCTGAGACTGTGGTGGTTGCTCTTCCCCAGTTGGATTCAGGCTTTTTGCTTACTGATTTGCTTACTTTTTCCATAAACCAATTACCCAAATGTGCTGGAATCATATAATCCTCCAATTAAACATCAGCATTCCCTGTTCCTGTAGATCCTCTGGGGCATATTTATGGATAAGTGAGTGGTGGATGAGCACAGAGAGAGAAAACCCAGAGATGAAATCTCCTTTTCTCTCAGCCTGACTCTCTTTCCACCGCTTCTTGATTCAAACAAAGGCATAAAACCAAAGCAACTCCAGCCTTGACCTCTCTATATGGTTTTTTTACAGCTAAAACTTCACAACTGGCTCCCAAATCACTCTCATTGCCTCGCTTATCCTTAAGATGCTTAAACTCAAATTAAACAAATTTGGTTTCCCAAAGAAATGTTAAGATTTTACTCCTTTCTAATTGCCCAGCCCAAAGAGAGATCCCAGATTAATTTCCCAAAGCCCATGAAATCCCTCTGGTTTATATCTATGCACTTAAACCAAGGATCCTGTCCCTGTTCTTTAATTCTCAGTGTAGGGTTATTCCTGCAGCCAGAATTTCTGGTGGCCTATTAGAGCTATATAAAACTGTAAAGATTTCCTGTTCCAGCCAGCAGCAGGTCTCCCAGAAAATCTGAACTGGATTATTCCAGGGAAAGTCAGTCAAGAGACACTGAGATGCCACCAAAGGTGTTCCTGGAGGGTCTTCTCCCTCCATTCCCAGCCCAGCCACCCATGGCAGGTCCTGCCCTCCCTGTGCTTGGGAATAAGAGGTTTTTAGGAAGCAGCTTCTGGGGGGTACAGGTATTTTGTGGGTGGTGTAGAAAGACATCTAGTGAGATCCTGGGGGATCCCCAACAGCAGTCTCATGGTTTCAGTGGAGCTGCATTGCCCTACATGGATAAGAACAGTGAACAGGGGCTGAAATTTGGGATTTATTTCAGATTGTGCATCTCCTTTTGGATTCACAATGGGGCTCTTACTAATGCCCTGTTACCTGTGCCCTGTGATTAATCCAGCTCCAATTAACATCCATTTCCACACCAGCTAAATCAAACCCTGAGCCTTCCCAGGAGGGGATGAGCCCCCAGTGACCCTCCAGGCTCCATCCTCGCCATTCCTGGCTGATGGAGCTGCCAGGGGGTCCCAGGGAGCCCCCTCTCCCAGCACAGGGAGCGAGGCAGGTGAGTGGATACCCCGGGGATTTTTGACACTGCACATTTCACCCAGGATCTGCTGTGTTCGTGTTTCACCTTCAGAAAGCCGGGAGAGTGAACATTATAAAAATTATTAAATAAAAAAAAAAATTAAAAAAAAAAAAAGGGGCCAAAAGAAAACAGTGAAAAGCAACAAGGAAGGTTTCTGTCCAAAAAAAAGTCCGAAACTGGCTCCAATTGGACCTCAGTACGGAAATGCTGGAACTTGTACCCTCCAGTGGCAAAATAAAACAGGCTGCCATTATTAGAAATTTGCTACAGCTAAAGATGTAACATCATAGCTAAATTCAGTCAGAGACAGGTCGAGCAACAAAAACCAGGAGCCAAGGCAGTCTAGTCTGGTCTGAAACCTGATTCAGGCACCAGATTATGAATAGATTTAACTAGTTTGCCAAATGAAAATGTAGATTTTGGCAGTGTTTGGGCTCCTTTTATTTTTTGATGTTTTTGGTGTGCTATATGTGGAGTCCTATTGCACTCTGTGGGGATATGAGAAAAGAGCCTTTTTATATTATATAACGACTTGACGTGCGTGTGTGTGTGTATAGAACATAAAAAACACCATTAACCACAGAAGTGCTGGAAAGCCTGAAGGAGCTCTGCCTGAGGTCCCTCACTGAAGGAATCTGCTCCATACAAGAGATCTGGACAGGCTTTCCAGAGAAGCTGTGGCTGCCCCATCCCTGGAATTGTCCAAGGCCAGGTTGGACGGGGCTTGGAGCAACCTGGGCTAGTGGAAGGTGTCCCTGCCCATGGCAGGGGGTGGAATGAGATGGGATTTAAATCCCTTGCCACCCAAAATATTCTGTGATTTTAAGATCACAACCAAACCAGTTCCACCTTTTCTTACAAACCCCTCCTGGACCACCAGTGCCACCGAGGAACTCACAGGACTCCACAGAACCTGGGGACATCCAGCCTCACCTGCAAAGCTGGCTCAGGTAGGAATTGTCTGTCCAACCTTTGCAGGACACCAAGACATATCTGGGGCCTTTTTCTTCCTTGGTCATTTATAGTCACAGAATCACAGAATGGCAAAATATCCTGAGTTTGGAGGGACTCACAAGTATCTTCAAAGTCCAGCTCCTGGATTAATCATGTCTTGATTAATTATAGTGAAAAAAGACATTAACCTATCTGTTTGCCATGGAAGTCCTAGGCAGTGTCACCTAATACTGCCCCCAGGAGAGATAGGTGGGTATTTTAAAGTAAAAAAGAGGTTTAAAGTTCCCTTGAGGCTGCAGCCCACATATGTAGAGCAGGAGAAGCAGGCAGGAGGTCCCTGGAGGTGCCCTTTGCTGACAGATGCCAGTTCCCTGCGGTCACATTGCTCTGATTCCGTTCAGGTATGGGAGCGAGGAAGCAGTAAAAAAGGTAGGAGTTTAAAACAGAAAACACAACAAAGGTGGGGGGGAAGGGATGGATTGCCAAGGGACAGGGGAGCAGATGCCTGTTCCCCTTGGCTGTGGGGCTTTTGGAGCGTTCCATGAACGTGGAAAACCCACCTCGGTCCGTGTGTATTTGCCAGATGTCACAGCAGAGTCTGAGCACAAATATCTCTGTCACCCCCTGAGCTGTCAACCAAAGGACACCAATTCCCTCTGCACAGCACAGGGTTTCAACATCTCCTTGTATCACAGAGCACTTGAGTCAACAACTTAAACTGAAGTGTCTGTGTGTTAATTAATTGTGGTGGAGAGGCCGTGAAACAGAGAAGGGGGTGCTGAGAGTTGTGTAAACACATAAATGAGAGAGGACATGACTTTCGAGCTGAGACTCTCAGAACAAATTAAATTTGTCCCTCCAATCTAGTGCACTGCACGGGTTATTTTCTAAGTTGTAATTCTAAAGATTTAATATAAAATTGTATGATATATTTGGAGTAATTTGTAATTGATCTCTTGAGTCACCACATGCATCCCCGAGTTCACTTGCTGATCATCACCTTTTTTGTGCACACACAAAATCACTGGAAATAGCACTGGAATGACATGTTTTACCTTTCTTTACCGTGGAACTGTTGATTAACTTGGCTCTCTAGGAATTGCAGTGTCTGCTGGAGTTTGTGCCAGCTCCAGGATCGGAACAAATGCAGCTTCATCACCACAGTTGTGTCTCTGTCAGAACAGGTTTGGCCACCCTGGCTACTGACACCGCATGGAAATGGTTTTTCCTCAGGGAAGTGCCAGCTCAGGTCCACACAAGGTCACACGTCCTTGTACCTATTGGGATACTCAGGCTATTCCAGCTGCTTCAAATCCTTTCAGCTGCAGTGAACCCAAATTATCCCTCAAAAGTCCATCCAGCCATATGGAATCATCACCTGCCCCAAAGCACTCAGCTGAGCCTCAGTGCTCAGAATCAAACATGGAATATCCTGGGTGGGAAGGGACCCACAAGGATCATCCAGTCCAGCTCCTGGGCCTGCACAGGACAGCCCAAAATCCCACCACGTGCCTGGGAGTGTTGTCAAAATGCTTCTTGAGCTCTGGCAGCCTTGGGGCTGTGACCACTGCCCTGGGAAGCCTGTTCCAACTTATCATCATCTCTCCTAATCCAAAGGTTTGATGGCTTGTTGGGGGGTTGGCAGCAGGACCCCCCTCCACAAAGCCATGCTCAGGGATGCTGCTCTGACAGAGGCCAGGCTAAACCCAAAGGAGACATTTCTCACCTCAACACCTATTTCTGGGCTCTCCATTTTCTCTTACATGTTGTTATTTAAATTAAAAAGCCCCGAAAAGCCCCCGTGGCCAGAACCCACCTTTCCCAGCGACACCCACACGTGCAGAGGAGACACTGCAGCCCAACGAGCAGCAGATTTCACACTGGGCTGGAGCATCACGGCGCAGGATCCACATGCTGGGGCTGATATTCATTAATCATCCAGCTAATTTGTTTTTGCACGGGAGCGCTGACAGCGAACGAGTGTTATTGTAGCAGCAGCAACTGAATAATCCAGACTGTTCTGGTCTCTGCATCACCCAAACGACTGCTCTGTGTTCGCTCCGGGTCCAGCTCCAATTGTAAATATATCTATTTTTATTCCCATCTGCTGAGGGGAACAGACCTACCATCTGTGGCCTGGAGGATGAAAGGATTGCTGCTGTCTTTTTCTTCCTCCTCCCTCTGGTCCTTATCTCAGGAACATGAGTTGAAATCTGGCCCAGAATTTACTGACTGTTCCGAGACTTTTTATGAGGCAACCCTTTCGCAGGCTGATATTGAGAACATATATATTTATATACAGGTACACACACGTATTATTGTGCCTGAGGTTATTTCTCCAGTAAATCTCTTTCGTATTTGTATACAATCTGCACAGGCAGTGTTCACATGAGAGAGAAAAAATAATCCAGTGGTTAAGGTTAACTTGGGATTTGAGAGACCTGGTTTTAATTCTCCCCTCTGCCACAACCTTCCTTTTTAATACAGATATATATATATATATATGCACCATGGAAAAGGCGCAGAGGACATTGTCTACACTGTCCTTCAAATGCAGATCTGAGCCCTCACTGGAGTCTTTTGCACTTCATGGATGGGAACCCACATTCAGCAAAGGGGTTTGATGAGCTTTGACCCTCGTGGGACAGAAATGGATTTGGCCACATCCTTCAGGCCAGGAGGAAGCTCACCCAGCAACGTCTTTCTGCCTTACACGTGTTGGCTTTAATAGAATTATGGAATCTTGGAATGGTTTGGATTGGAAGGGACCTTAAAGCTCATCTCATTCCCACCCCTTGCCATGGGCAGGGACACTTTCCACTATCCCAGGTTGCTCCAAACCCCATCCAGCCTGGCCTTGGACACTTCCAGAGATCCAGGGGCAGCCACAGCTGCCCTCCCCCTGTCCCTTTGGGGGATCACATGAGTGGACAGTCCAAAGGGATCCACAATGATCAAACTAAAGCTAATTAACAATTTTTTCCCCCCTCACTCTGCTGTTCTCCCAGATCCTTTACAGAGCCAAACCTCAAGGCACTTCTCACCAAACTGCTTTGCCATCACAGCAAAGTGGAGGTCAGGGATGAAAATTTGGCATTCCTATAAAAAACCCAGAGTGTTATGGAGGCTTTCACATTCCCTGGGGCATCCTCTTTGGATTAGATGGTGGAGGAGGAACCTCTAAAAACTGCAGAGCAGGAGGCACAGGAGTTGTGTGGATTCTCTGGGAGGGCTGTGTTAGCACACTGTCAGCACAGTTGCTCATATGCTGTCACACTGAATAATGGATTTGCTTCCATTCAACCCCACGTGATTTTAAAGCATTTAAAGCTAAACTACAACTGTAGGAATTATGTTGAACCAGATGGGCACCTGGTCTTTCACAACATGGCAGCTCCCTGCACTCCCTTATTTTGAACAACACACCCATAAAAACCCAAAGGAGCCAATAAGGAGAGGAGAGGAGGGTTTTCGGGTGTTTAGTGGCTGTAAAATTATTAATACCAGTTTCAAATACGTGATTGTTGTGTTATTGCTGATTGTGCAGTATAAAAAAAAATCCTAACAGTAAAATGTAAAACAATGGAAAGCCCTTTGTTGCAATAGTTCCAGAGCTGTGCACGTGGCCTTTATTATACTGAGATTTAACCATTTGGGTGGGTACAGATTGATAACAGAGCCCTGCTCTCCATGGCTGCAGAATGGTCTGCAAGAGTTCATTTTAGCCCCTCCTCAAACTCAGGCTAAGAATGAACCAAAACCCCAAATCTGCTTTTAGGGAAGACCTGAGGAGATATGAGAGACCAAACCATAAATATGTTGACACCCAGCCTTACCTGGCAAACCCGCTGGCCATGGGAAATGAATTGCCCCTTCTCCTATCTGTTTGTCTTCCATTATTTGTGGTCTCTCACACAGTAGGAAAGTTGTGGTTGCCCTGATTTGCTCACTCATTCTGTTATTAGAGGAGATCTTGCCCTGCCCCACGGGGACCCATTTTTCTGTCCTCACTCTCGAGCCAGCACAGGGATCCCCGTTCATCAACCCCTGTTTGTCAGAAACTTAAAACATGTCTATGCTTCTTCCTTCCCATTTTCTGGTGTTCGGATACTGACAGCCAAAAATGTGTTCATGTGCTTTATGCATGAGGAAAGGTGACTATTGATGCCTGCAAATGTGTGGTCATTTTTTTCCCTGTCAAAAAATCAGCCTCTGGAATCACTGATGCCTTGTGAAATTACAGTCTAATGTAACCAGCCCCAGTATAATGTAACCAATTTCTTTACTTTTTAAGAAAATTGTTCTCCTGGAGGTTGAAACACAAAACCGAGAAATATATGAAGTTATTTCTGTCCCTAGTCAGGGGAAATTAATGAAATAGCACCTCCCATTCTGTTGACATTGGCCAAGGTTGCCAAAGTCCTTGGTAATATTGGGGTTCCCATTATGGGGAATACTGTAATCACAGGAGGGACTCGGAATATTATACTGGTGGGAATGTCCACGTGAGAGCCAACAGGAGTATTTAAGCTCAGGCTTAACTTGAAGCAAATAATCAGTTGCAGTCGATAGTTACAGAGCTGTGATAAAATATCTGCTTACACCCTGGATCAGATGTTATAAGGAAAAATCTGTGCCCTGAAAGTCTGATTGAAATATCAGGAACCATCAGCAAACAGTGCCTGAAAAAGCAATGACTCGATCTGTATTCAGGGGTATGTACCCCCATTTAAAGTGCAATATTTTCAGGGGTATGTATCCATATTTAAAATGCAACGCTGAGCTTTTTATAATTGGCTTGGTAATTTTTAATAGTCGTGGCCTCTCCAACACCATTTTTCAGTTCCAGTGTGACAATTTTCCTCAGCACCTTTGAACAATTTGTCTTGTGCTTTCAGCTCCTCGCCACAAGAGCCATTGGTTATGTCCAATATTGCATTGCCACCTCCACGGGATGGATTTGTGAGGGAAATGGCACAGGGAGGCCAAATACACACAGGGAAATAAGGAACCTCAGTAAGAAGAAAACATATTGCTCTTGGCCAAGCAAGCCATTATTCAGCATCTATTTTCAATAACAATCCCTGCAAATACAGCTTTTTCTTTGCACAGATATATTGGTTTGCTGCAGTTCTCCCTGGAAGTTTGGCTTTCTGCAGGACATTGAAACTCCTGGCTTTGCACTGCATCATAAACTCCATCCCAAATAATTGGTACATTAAACAATAATAGTTCTACATATTAATAAAATGTGCTTGAAAAGTTAAACATGCGAAGGGAAATTTTTTTAACCGCGTGTGGTTTTGGAAGCTGTGATTGACATTCAATCTCATTGCTGCTAAAAAATATATTTAACTGTGTAAGTGTGTAATTATATGTCTTGATACAATTAATTTGAAGGCATTATTCTCTTCTCACAGAAAGGAGAGCGATTATGTGAGGTTTCATTTGGCCTCCAAAGACACACTTTCCTCAGAGTATTTCCAGTGAAATGTTTTTCATTTTAATCTCTGTTTATAGAAAACACACCTAATGAAGAGCCAGTTAAACAGCCATCAGACGAGGACTAAATCCAATCCAGTTTCCACTGGTGTTACATGGAATAAACCCCATCCATCACGGTGGAGTGGCTCCTGAGGGATGGGCTGTGTGTGTGAGGATGAGGAGGGGTGAGGAAGGACCTGGATCAGCCCAGCCTTTTCCCCCATCCCAGCACTCCCAGTGCCCCAGGCTGGCAGGGATCCCGGGCAGGAGAAGGATGGGGTGGTGCAGCAATTCCCCCTCTGTGTGTTCAGTTTTCCTTCCCTCTTTGGATCCTGTTCACGAGGAGAGCAGCTGATACCCAAACAGGGATCTGAGCCTCTTCTTGCTCCACAAGCCCCCAGACCAACTCCTGGGGCTTAATGAGGTGTAGAAAACCCCAAAAGCATGGCAGGATCCCAGTGACAAGGGGAAGCTGCACCCAAAATTAAAAGAGCAAGAAATCCCAGCAGGACATCCCAGCGTCGTGGGGCTCCTTCTCCTCAGAGAGAGACCCCAGAAACATTTCCCTTCTCCTCCTCCTGGTACCAACTGCGGCAAACGGGCAGCAGAGTGTGAAACCCAAACCCTGATCCATGAGCAGGCCCTGGCCAAGGACCCCTTCCCTCCACATCCCATCCTGGATGGCCCCTCTCCCCCCATCCCTCCCACCCTCTGTGCGGCGTCCGAGGCTCCCTCATGGAAAGAGCCCCCCGGCCTGTTTTCCACTGCAGGTTAACTCCGGATTTCAGGCTGTTATTTGCCTTTTCCTGCCATGTCGCCCACCACGTTACGATTATTAAGGGTTTGCTTTTGAAGAGTTACCTGAGGTGAAGCCCGGCCGGGGCCGAGGGAAGGTGCCAGGGCTGGGTGCCAGCGCTGCCAGACAGCGAGCACAGGGACGGGATTTGGGATCCAGCCTGTAAGGGGACACCCAGGATAAAGCCTCAGCTCCTGGGAGAGGGCTGGGAGCAGGAACGGAGCCACTCCAAGGCAGAGAGAGCGAGCTCGGAGTGTTTAATGGCCAAGGAGCTGCGGATCAAATGTCAGAATGCAACAAAGGCTCCCCTCGCCAACCCTGTAAGAGTTTCCAGGCTCTGGCTGCTTTGGGGAAGCCACTACTGACACTGCAAAGCCTACCCCTTCATGATCAAAGGAAATTATCTTCTTTATTCTGCATTATTCTGCCAAGGCACTGCAGGCTGGATTCTGCCACCCCAAATTGCCCAGAGTGTGTCTCAGGGGTCGTGGGACAGATCTCAGCTTGCACTGCTGCCTGCAAGGACTTCAGTGGCTCTGCTGACATCGGTGAGAGCTGTCAGGAGGGGCTGGGAGCTCTGGTTTGTCATGTCCTGTCCATGTGTTTGATGATAACTGGATGACAGGAGCAGCAGGACACTGAGGATCTCCAGTGTTGGTGTCACTCCATCAGTTTAGGGGTGTTTTCCCTCCAGTTTCCACCTGATTTCCCGTTTCCAGCTCAGCCCTGGCTGTGCTGACAACGACTAAAGTGTCAGGTCCAGACACAGGGCACTTCCCAGCAGGTCCAACTGACTTTAAATGCTGCTGGAGAAACCACCTTCTTGTGTGCCCATGTAATTATGGGAGTTTATCTGATAACATGGAAACACAAGGGAGGGAAAGGACACAAATACCAGCATAATTCACCTTCTGGAGCTCAAGGACAATCTAAGAAGGCACATCCAGTGTATCACCAACCTGCCTTGGCAGGTCAGAGCGCAGCCACCAGCTGAACATCCACAGCCATTTATTTTCATGAGATGTTTTAAACAGAACGACTTTATCAGGGGCAAGGAGATGGTGGGGGAAAAGGTTTTAAAAAATAGAAATTGAAAGAGCCGAAAAGGAAAAGAGAAATAAAACATTGAAACAAGTTTGATTCTCTCTCTCGTGACTTCTTTTCTTTCCCTTCAGACAAGCTCTAGGGAACATTTTGATGTGGTCTGTGGGGTTGTTCCCTCAGAGATGATTAAAAACCAAACCAATCAGCCTTTAGGGCTTTTGATATGATCATGTTTTTCCATCTGATTTTATCAGCCCAAATGATGACTAAACTCGGGACCAGCACCAGGCGACCAAACTCTCTCCCAAAAAGCATTTTCCTGAGCAGGGCTTGGCAAAGGCTCCCTTAACAACTCTGAGTTTCCACTCCTAAGTGTGCAGCAAACACAGGCACGTGTGCACATCCACACACACGAAAAGAAGAAAAACTAAACCCTTTATTTACCATTTCTTTAAAATCAGATGTTTTAGAGATTAAGAGAAAAGGAGAGGGGGGAGAGGAGGAGGGAAAATCACATGGGAGGGAAGAAAAAAACAAAGCCACGTTTTCTATCTCTTCCTACTCTATTTTTTTCTTTTTTTTTGTTGGGTTTGGGTTTTTTTTCCCTCTGTTTCCAGCCCCATGTTGTGACTTTGACAAATGCTGATGCGTGGAGGAGATTTATGCCGGGTCTCAGGGCATTAGCACATTATCACGAGCAAAACAGAGCCCTCGGCCCACATCTTTGGGGACCCATTGAGAACTTCTTGGAGAGTGATATATGGGCCAAACCCCATGTCAGAGAGAGCTGTGGGGCTGTCCTGGTGCAGGGAGGCCGGGGCAATGCCCAGAGAGAGCCAGGTGAAGACACTGAGCCCTGGATGAGGGATGGTCGGTGAAAACTCATCCTGGAAGGGAGAGAGGAACCCTCTGCTCCCGGGGGAGCTGAGTGTTGAATGATTTAATGGCTACCTTTAGGAAGTGCCTTTTGCTTTATTGCTCTCTTTCCTTTTTTTTTTTTTTCTTTTTTCCCTTTTTTTTTAATTTAAGGAAAAGAAATACAATGTGGGCTCTTCCCTCGTTTTCCCCTCGCTCTCCCAGCTCAGCTCCCTGCAAGGCCACAGCTTGAACTTGTGCTCTTTGCAGAGGCTCCCAACCTGCTCACGGATGTTCTTGTTGATCAGCACATTCTGGATTGATTAGTTGTGGAAAAAATAAACAAAGAACCCCCCTAAATTAACTCTAGGGGTGTTTGCTACAAACAAACGGATTTCTGGGTTCGCTCCGGAGGGTTTCCACTGCTCCAGACTCCATCCTGAATTCATTCCCAGCACGGCTCCAGAGCAGGGCTCGAGCTCCCAGGATTAAGCTGTGCAGATTTTCCAGGGAGGTGTCAGAAACTGCATGGAAAACTGGTGGGATTTTCAGAGCTACTCGAGGCATCAGCCCAATGTTCTTTATCCCACTTTCCTGCCAAAACTCCTTTAAAATCCTTCCCCTTCCCCTGGAACTCAGTGGGAGCTGAGTTGCTGCTCGTGTTCACTGTGCTTCCAGAAACAGTGGGTTTTTTAACATTTCTCTAGAATTAAAATGCTCTTAAATTTTGGGAATTAATATCAGCATTTCAGCCATAAGGTCTTACCCTCCAAGTTGCTTTAAGATTCAAGAAAATCACAGAATTTGGAAGTTTGTATTTTACTTCTGGTTTCATCTGTGACTGAAATCTCAGGAGTTCATTTCATTTTCCAGATTTTTATTATCTGAAATTCCAAGGAGGAATTAAGTTTTCAGAACTATTTAGCTTCAAACCACCAATGTAGAGACAGTTTACAATTCCAGAGGAATTTTAGATTGTTTTTCAGGCATTTGTGTCTCTTTTCTAGGGCTATATAAACTTTAGAAGCCACAAGAGTCTCAGAGAAGTTACTGAGAATCTTGGAGGTACAGTAATGCTGATGAGATAAAAATCCTGTACAGGGATGAAAAACTGTAGAAATTGTATATGTGACCCCGAAAAATTGGGCTGATTAAATTTGTCTCATTGGAATCTTCATTTTTTTTGCCTAAATATTGGTAATACATGTGTCCTAGTTGAAGAATTAAGTAATTTATTTCTTATCTTCAGCACTCTGAATGATTTGTACCTCTTGGAACGTCACCATTTACCCAGAAATCCGAGGAAATAAATTGAAATCCAACAACAAGCTGAAATTAGCAGGAAATATTTAAAGTTTAAATGGGGAAAGTTAACACAAAGGGGTTCTTTATCACCCAGAAATGTGCTGCACATCCCCACTTGGAACAGAAGTGCCACTGAAGGAAGAAAGGCTCAGCCCCCCTGTTTCATACACAAACTCCAGAAGTCAAACCACGAGCAGGGAGCACAAAGATCCATCCCAGGGCTCTCCTGGAACTCCTCTGGGTGCCCAGAGATAAAGAAAACATTTCTGAGTCAATGACTTGGATCTTTTCAGCCCCGTTCCCAGCCCGGTGTCAGGATGATGGATGAGATGAGCCCGGAGCAGCCTCCTGACAAATTAGGGATTCTGACACGTGTTTGAGGCTCGGAGCATTTCTCACTTGAAAAGAAGACTTTGCTGCTCAGGTGCTGCCTCTGCTCAGAACTCTGCCCTGAGCCTGGGAGTTCAGTTATCTGGAGGACAGCAGATTGCTGGGAATACCATCAGAGCACCCAGCAATCCGTGTTTTCCCAGTGCTGCTCCCTGATTGTGCCTAAAGAGGCATGACTGAAATGCAGGAGGGTTGTCAGCACAAAGATCAGGGGATTGGATGTTGGGTGCAGAAGGGATGACAGGATGACTACAGAAATACAGTCACTTCTCAGGAGATGGAGCCCTTTATTGACTTTTTAATTTATTTTTTGCAAATTGGTGTCTCCTGCCATTTTACAGCTTTGTGGGTTTGTCTGTGAGTGGCACTGGACAAGTGATCACAGTTGGATCATCACACCAGGTCTGTTGTCTTCAAACACAAGGCCAACAGAAAATCTGGACCTTTGGTTAAAAAAAAAAAAAAAACCAAAACCAAACATGTTACAAATCTAATCTACAGGAAACACTAATAATCCCAATTTCACCAGCTGCCCTGCTTTAGGAGGAGCAGCTCAGAGAACTAACCAGGATCTGTAAAGTGTTTTTCCCCTCCTCTCTTTCCCTTGGCATCAAGATAACCTTTGCTGACGGCTCAGTGGCTTTGCACAAGCCCGTGTGGCAGAACCAGATCCAATATTTTATCATGGACAGGGAAAAAAAAAAAAAAAAAGAGGGAAGAAAAGGGCATTTTGCCCCAATAATGGTGCTCAGTGTCAGAGATATCAGCCTGTGCTCGTGGCCTTTCCCTGCTGGGCCAACCCTGGTGTTTGGAGAGAGCACTGCTGTAATTGTGGGCAGTTCTATGGAGGGGAAAAATAATGTGGTTTGTCATCAATCTCTCGGTGTGGCACACAAGGGCTGACTTGTTGAAATTTTGTAGGCTGTATTTACAGAGAAAACAGAGACCTGGTGCTGTGCAGGGCCCTATCAGTCCCCAGGTCTGGAAGAGCCACGCCGGGGAAAAAAGGGAAGGCTTGAATCATAACCCTTCAGGAGGATCTAACCCATGAGGGGATGAAAACTGCTCTGCTCCTGTAAGCAAGATCAAAACCTGAACAATTTAATTATTGGGGAGTTCCTTGTGAGCAGAGACAGGGACTGCTTTGAGGCAAGAGCTGACAAACAGCAAGAATTCCTTCTATTGCTGGTTTACAGAGCACAGACAATGGGCAATGAAGGATGGATAATTCCAGCCTTGGAAAATGCTGCACTGGAGTAAAATGATGCCTGCAATGTCAGTGAAAGGTGCAATGCAGGTCTAAGCTAAGAGACATCATTCAGAGAACGGGCTGGAATTCACACTAAGGCACATTTTCCTTCAGTTATCTCTTACACAGCTTCTCTCAGGGTACTTTGTTTAACTTGCCTGTGAGAATTACCTGATGAAATGATGAATGCTTTTTAATTCCATGTATGAAATCACGAAGTGGAGGGCCAGCCTGGTAGATTTTGGAGGGATATTTGGCTAGAAACTATTCACTGTATTCAGCTCACAATTGTGAAAACCACTGGTGGCCTTCCTTCTTCTTCTTCTCCTCCTCCTCCCAGGCTATTATTTTTTGGTTTAATAATATTTTGGGTTTAGTATTATTTTTTGGTTTAGTATTATTTTTTTAGATTGGTGTTATTACACAGAAGAAAAAGACTCCAGTGTGTGGAAGACCTCAGAGCATAAAGGCTTTGTGAAAATTCAACAGCAGCCAGAGCCCTGCTCTGGGTGTTTGAGACAGAACTATCACAGCTACCCCTGTGCTGGTTGAGCACAGACCAGGAGCAGAAAGGCAGGAGATGGGCTGTTTCTGGCTCCATTTTTCCCTGTAAAAGTCAGGCAGCTCCTCCATGGCTGCAGGATCCACTGGAGGAAGGAGCCAGGCAGCTCGAGAGGAAGAGTCATGATGTTGTATCATCACTCTGAGATAAAACATGTTTTAGGCTGAAGAGCTCGTGGTCCTTCCAAGCCTGAGCTGCACCTCCATCTCCCAGGCAGGAACATCCCCAGCCTGCCTTTCCCTTGGGTGAGTTCTCCTCACAACTCACTCTGTGTGTATTTTCTTTTTAATCTGGTTATTCTGTGGAATTAGAAACCCCATCTGAAAGGTAAAACCCTCCCCTGTAGCAAACTGCCTCCTTCTGCAATTTGACCATTTTTCTCTTTCCCCCCAATAATTCTGGAGGAGATTTCAAAATAAAACTGAACCCACCTCTTATTAATCCTGCCAAATGAGTCACCCCCATGCATTGCTCTAATACATAAAAGGAGCATTTTCTTTTGCTTCCATAAAAATATCCAGAGGGCAGTGGCAGGGGGAGTAAATTGAGAAGACCAAAGTTAAACAAAACCAGTCTCATACACTTTCTGCAGCTTCGTTGTCTGCTTTGCCTCTTGCAGGGGAAAAAAAAAAAAAAACCTGTAGGTTTGCACTGAACAAGTTCTAGAGTTAAAGGAATTATCATAAAAGCCCATTGGCTATTTGAAATAGCTCCACACTTTCATACAGAGATTGAATTTTCACATTGTGCCTCGCTCAGTCCCTGGTAATTGCTTGCAATGTCACCCCAAATAATTTGAAATTTTACCAACTTTCAGGTTTTGCTCAAAGCCCAAATCTAGGCCAGATTTCTGGAGTTTTATTACTCAAATGGAGAGGTTCATATATCGAGCTCACTTGCCTGGAGTGCACAAAATTCCAGAGAATAACTGGCTGACCTGCTGGAGAGAAATGTGGGAGTTAATAAAGGTGCTCTCCAGGTCTGACCCTTCCCTCAGTGTGACTCTGTGTCTCTGTTCAATCGGTGGCAAAGCTTCTACAGAGCCCCAAAAACCTGGGGCTTGGCCTGCAGAGCTTTGTTCACACAAGGGGAAACTGTGACATTTCTTTTATGCTTTATTTGCCAAACATTGGAGCTGTTTGCAAATCTTGCATTCCAGCAACACTGCAAATGAAAACAAAAAAAATCAAGACTATCAACATGGGTCACAGAAATTATTCAATATTTGTGATTTCCCTTCCAAAGAGTCCTATATTCAACTGAGGGGGAAAAATAAAATTAAAAAGCGTTTTCAAAATGAGTCTGGAGTTATTGCTGTCATTTTAAAGTGAACTGGAGGCAGGTCTTTTGCTCAATGATAACCAGAAAACCTCGGGCTTGCACAGCTCCAGTAACTGATCATTTTTTGACTGCTTGCATTAATGTACACAAATGTATATTATGTACATAATGTACATAAAAATCCTAATTCTCCTTGCACATCCTTGTGGAAGAACAGCATTAGGGTAACCCTAATAATGATGATTTTACTTTTCACAATCCTTTGATTCCTTTAGTCCCAGATGAAAGATTTCCAAAGCTTTTCACAACCACAATATCCAGTGGAATTTCACTGTTCCTTGAATTAGGGCAATAATTGTATGTGCAGACAAAGCAAGGGAGGATTCAAATCTGGGCACTATAAAGCTCAGGATGTTCCTCAGCTCCAGGGAATGTGGGAGTTTTCCAGCAGGGCAGAGCAAAGGAAAGGGAGAAAACGGGAAGGAAGGCAGAAAAGTGGGATAAGTGACATTAAATATGCTTCTAAAATAGTCAGTATTAAACAGTAATTTATAAAATGTTTTAATGGCATCATAAAATGTTCACTATATAAAACAGTTGTTCTTAAGAGGACCATGAATGGAGATATGGACCATAAATTCCAGCCCTGTTCAATTAGGCCATTTTCCTACGGACAGGATTTTGGAAAGAATATGAATATATAAAATCAGCATTTTCCTGCCTGTTTATTTAGATCAAAATGAACAAACATTTAGGAACTTGCAGGCACAGGACAATGAATATACTGGGTTATCCCACAGCCTTTAAGAGAGACCAATGTCTGCTGTACAGGCTTTTAAACTGAACCTCTGGGATTCGTAATGAATTGGTTCCCATTTTTAGTCTCCCAGAAAGTTTCTCAGCTGTTTCACCCAAAGCCCATCGGAAACAATGGAAATCTTTTCATTTCCAGCATGGGGATTCTGGAATAAGACCCTGAGTAGCCATGAAATAAAGAAAGCTCTATAAAAATGAAGCATAAATATACCCAGCAATCATCTTAAAACTGTTCAAAATTTCATGGAGAATAAGATTGTGTTTTTTCCTTCTACAGGATTTTTAAATCCTTTTATGAACTCTGTAGGCAGGAATGTGATTTCCCATCAGATGTCAGAATCTGGTTTGAAGTGTCTGTACAAAAAAAAATCTCATTTTCTCTGATTTTCTGTGAGACAGAATGCCCATCATTCCAGAGGGGAGACAATAATTCTGCAGGGATTCATTCTGCTTTAGCTCCTGGCTACACAACCACTCCAAGTGATCCTGTTTGCCTTTTCAAAATCTGCTAAAAAGTCCCTGACAACCAACAGTTTCAAACACGTCTCCAGGAGTTCCTGACTCTGATTTAAAGAGTTTGCAGGGGGTTTGTTTCAAGTGCAGGATGTAACGTGGTGCCACTGCAAAAACCTCCTGTTAGGAGCTATTTTTTCACTTGATTTAACATGTTTTCACTCATCTTCTGCCTTCCTCTCTCTGCTCTTCACATGTCTCCGTGCACACACATGTCCTGCTGTGTCTGTGCATCCATATTCTCCTTTTTTAATGCTGAGTGAAAACTCAGCCCCTCCTGGTTAATGCCCAAATCAGCGTCCTCGGGGAGAGATTTCAGCAGCAACCCCCAAAGGACTTGTTCCCTCACTGAAGTAAGTGATTGTACCGTTATTTCTCCTTCTGTCTTGGAGCAGGTGATGAGATCATTTATTGTTTTTAAGGGTTAATAGAGCCTGTCGGGGTCTTTCTCCCTCAGTGCTGCCCCAGGGTCAGCCACAGCTCCGTGATGCTAAATCAGAGCACACTTTGCTGCAGAAAAGAAAAGGCCAAAAGCAAACTTAGCAGGGAGAGAAGAAGCAGTTCAGTCTGGTTTAAAGGAAAGGGAGGAGGGAGCCAGGGGGGAACAGGGACTAACTTTGGAGAGAAAATAACAAACTTTAAGTCCTGAGGTCTTTCCTCTATATTGAAAAGGCAGTTTGGAAAGGAAATTAGTAAAAACAAACAGAAGGTGCCAAGGTTTCTTTATCATACCTGGAGTAGGATATGCTAAATTCCACAAGCCCTCGCCCTGGCGCCTGGTGCTGCCTCGGAAAAAATGGTACCCACGGCTCCATAAAATGATCTATTGGGACTTCAAAGTCGTGGCAGCCCCGTGTGGCACAGGATGTGCTCAATTAATTATGTGATTTTTAAATGACAGGGGTTGGGAGAAGTAAAAATAATAAAAATATATATATAAATATATAATATATAAAAAAGAAGAAAAAAGAAACACGCCGAAGAATTAAAAAAAAAAAAAAAAAAAAAGGTTTTTAAAGAAAATAATATTAGGGGGGGAAAAAAATGGGAGAAGTAAACTGAAAGGCCTTGTTGTCTGTGTGCCAAACAGCAGCAGCAGATAAGGGCTGGAGTTACCGTGGAAACTCAGGCCTGTAGGAGACAGAATCCAATTTCAGAAACCACAAAATCAACATAAACGTGTGCAAAAATAAAAAGGTTTGTTTGGCAAGTAATGGGGAGAAGGCAACCAATGTATAAAGCAGATGAACCGGGGTGACCTTGGCCAACTGAGCCATAATAATGCCCGTGCCCAGGGTGGCTCTGGCACCTCTGGAAGGATCCAGAGCAGGAGCTGCTCCTGCCCCACTGGGATCATCTCATTGCCACCCTTTCCCTTCAGTCCCCCTCCTCCCTCCCCTTTGCCCCTCTCCCTTGAAAAAAAAGCGTGAGGAAGGAGAACTGTTCATTAAAGCATTGTTATAAACTCATTTTCAACCTCAAAAGGGGATTCCGAGCTGATTCCTTCAATTCTGTTCTCACCTATGGACTGTCCTCCTCATGTGTGCAAAGCCATTATATATAAAAGCTGTTTCCCCCACGTGCCACCGATGGAAAATCCCATTGTAAAGCAGGAGTGCAGTGGGGGTGTGAGGAACAGAGGGTCACCTGGCCTTTTCCTGCAAAGCCTCATGAAAACCCTCCTGCCCATAAATACTGCCCAGGGAATGCTCCCTCCATCTCCCCACAGCAACCCTCCAGTGGAGCTGGGTGACCAGGGTTGAACTCAACTGTTTTGCCTGAATAAGGACAATTAACACTGAAGAAAGGCATTTGCTGAAAGAATTTATAGGACACAGTGATACAAAAAAAAGGACCCTATTAAGATTAATGACCTTTAGCTCTGCTGTCCTTAGTGAACAACCCCAGTTCTTTGCCAAGGACTGTCCTGGTCAGCACCAGGGCAGGATTTCACCCTGGATATTCTCCCATGCTGAATTTTACATTGGATATTCGCAGGGAATGCCAAAGCAACACTTGGATCCTGCCATAGGAGCACTGGCTGAGCAAGAGATCTTCCTGCTGAAGATGAGGAGCAGAGTCCCTTCTTGGGACTTTGGCTTTTTGCTCCCCTGGGTAGGGCAGTGATGGCACAGGATAACACACAGCTCCTCTTCCAGGGCTCAGGGAAGAGGAGGCAGAGGAATCAGCAGGTAGAGAATGTAAAGGCTTGTTCTCTAAGCAGAAACAGGCTTTGAGCACTGCATGGAGACACGACCCACTCTGTTGTTTCTTTTGGAAATGGATCCATAAATTCTCCCAGCAGACAGGTTGTAAGAAGGTATAAAAAGGAGTTTTTACCCCACAAGTGCAATTGTTTGTCTCCCCCTCCTGCTGTCCCAGCTTGCTGGTGATGCTCTTTAAAATTAAAATTGCCCCTGAGATATTTCTTCCACTAGCCCAGGTTGCTCCAAGCCCCGTCCAGCCTGGCCTTGGACACTTCCAGGGATCCTGGGGCAGCCACAGCTTCTCTGGGCAACCTGTGCCAGGGCCTCCCCACCCTCCCAGGGAGGAATTCCTTCCCAATATCCCACCTAACCCTGCCCTCTTTTCCTGCAAACTCCCTGGGCAGTGCAGGCACCCGGGGACTCTCCAACCCTGGCCAAGGTTTGTCAGGAAAAATCCTCACTCTGGAGCACAGAGGGAAGAGCTGGGAGGAAAACCTGAGCTGAGACATGTAAGAACATCCCTCACTGTTACCGATAATTTGCACTTTCAGCCCAATTTCCTGCAGCTTTTTCAGAGAGTTTAAGGGGACAGCGTTCCTGTGTCACCAACCAAGCGGGACGAGGGGCAGGGCCAGCCTGGGGTGTCCCTGCCTGGCTGTGGGGCACTCCCTGGGCACAGTGTGGGGCCAGAGCTGCCCTGGGCAGGGCTTCTCTCCTCCCCTTCCACAAGAACTCGCCCTGTCAGCACAATCCAGAGCCGAGGTGCCTCACTTGCCACCCCCGGGCCACATTTGTCACCTGGCCTCTAATGTCCCCGGCCAGGGGAGCGCTGCCAAGTTCCCACACTCGGGTCATGCCCAGCAAACACCAGGAGGGTTTGTTTTTCCTCGTCACCTGGGTGCCTCGGGCTTTTCCAGGAGCTGCTCCTCTTCCAGGCATTCTGTGTTCGGCCGTGCGAGCCCGAGGGATGTGCGGAGCGGCACAAAAGGAAGAGGTGCCCCCTGCCAGACCCTGCCCAGCCTGGTGAGCCGAGGGCTGCTGGTGGAGCAGGCCCAGGGGTTGGGAATAAAGCGGAATAAAGAGGCCTGTGTTCCCATCCCACGGCTGGCAGGGCTTCGCTGCGTGACAGCGAGTGAGTTATTTCGGCCTCGGCTTTTCCAAGGCGCCCGCAAGTTTGGATGCCTCGTCTTCTGCATGGTCAGTTGGGCTCCCCCGCGTTCTGAGGGACCTGGTTCTCAGAAGCAATTATGGCCTGAAGGTGGAACTCGCTCCTCCAAAAAGTAGACGCTCGTTACCCACGGGCAGACACCAAAATTCGGCGACGACTCCTCCGCCGAGGTGCAGGGCTTGGGAAAAGATAATTACTCCTTCTCTCCTGCACATCTGCACCAGGCCAAATATAATGAAGCCCTATATTTTAATGGGCAGTAATGTTTAATATTTGACATTAGGTAAATATACTTTCCTCACTGCTAGAATAATTTCATACAGATTTAGGGTGGAGCCTTGAAAAGCTGCTGGGTAATGGAGTTCAAACCCGACTGTGCTCAAGGCTCAGACTGTTTGGAAAGTCCCACCCTTAATCTCTGATCATTAGAAACTCTTACCAGCCAGTAAATCTCCTCTGCTGCCTTTTCAATAATGGTTATACCAAAAAAAAAAAAAAAAAAAAAGACCCACACCTGAGGTCACATCTGAGGAGTTCCTGAGGACAAGGGGTGATGTCACAGCAGCCCCGAGGGCTCCACGGCCTGGGGGGAGCCACAGGGAAGAATTCCTATTTGTGCAAAAGCCTTTGGCAATTGCAGAGCAATGGAAAAGGACATAAAGAGCGAGCCTATGGAGCTGAAATGTAAATAGCAGTTCTTATGAAATATGGCTCCAAGTTTGGCCATGCCCGACAAAAGTTCTTGAAAAGTATCTGGATATATTGTAATGGCTTTTTTTTTTTTTTTTTGCTTTTTTTAAGTACTTTACCAGCCTATCTATGGCAGCTCAGTGCAAGGCAGCAGCAGCAGTGTTGCATTTAAAATGATAGATATTTTAGAATGGAGCCATAAATCTTTCCAGGCTCACAATCTACTTCCTCCTGAAAAACGTGGTCGTGGCAAATGGAAATCTGCAGTGAAAGGAATTGGTGGTGTTTGGTCCCGAGGCACAAACATGGAATTCTCTCTTTAAGGGGTGATTCTCCTCACTGGCCCCAAGTCAGCTGGGAAAGAAAAGTGCTTTTGGAGGGGATGGACTGACCCAGCTGATCTCAACAAGGAAAAACCCCTTCAAAATGCTGCTCGGTGCATGGGAAGACATCAAATAGATTAAATTAAATAAAGAATTTATTAAATAGGGTAAACTTCTTAAAAAAAAAAAAAAAAAAAAACAAAAAACAAAAAACAGAAACTGTGTGGGATTTTTGAGCATCGAATTAACTTTCCTGAAGTGGTGCCCCGGCTGCAGGAATTTAAAGGTCTGGGTTTGGTGGGACCAGAGTGAATCCTGAGAAACTCCACTGTGCATCCAGGTGCAGCCACAGGCACAGAGATCCTGATCTCCCCCTCTCCTGGGGGTGTTCAAGGTTCCCTTGTGCTTCCTTGGGCCTCTGGTCAGAGGGAAGTGGCAAAGTGCAGGTTTAACAAGGCAGTGAAACCATCCCCTGAGCTTCACTTACCCTCCCATGGCTCAGAAATAACGTCTGGAGCATTCTGGGACAGGGCATGAGGCACTGAAGGTGAGTTCTTTTCCCAAACAGTGACCTCATGACAAGGTGCACCAGCGTTTGCTGAGAGGTTCCCTCCATTATTTTTCTGTACAAGACAATAATAACAAAATAAACTATCCTGAAATAGGATAACAGAGCCTCCTTAAATCACAACATCGAGAACCTGAATTGTTTTTCAAAAGAAAATTAAACAGCCCATTATATGATTTATTCTCTCTTGCTACACATGCAAGGCAGAGCTTATTTTTCCATTCAAAATTTAGCTGCTCTCCGAGCACAAGAGGAAAAAAAAAATGCCTGCAAACACCACATTTTTTAGGATTGGTTGAGCTGGAATAAACTTCAAGCATCACCTTTTAATGTTTAATACGTCTCCCAGTGCTGTGCTGTCTCATTAGAGGTTTATTTTCAGCAAACTGAGGTGCTTCAGCTTCCCCTGCGAGGAGCTGACTCAGCCCCACGAGTGGATGGATGGGTTGGGTGGGTGCTGGGGACATTTCCTGCCCAGTGCCTCGCACCAGGACAGCCCTGAGCTGAAAACCAGGCAGGGAAACCAGCTCTGCTTTCGGTGGGGCTGATTAAGCAAGACAAAATCAATTAGTGTCTGAGACCTCACAGGTTCCTGCAGGCAAATTGTTCCAATTACCAGCACCTGAGAGCAAATTAGGAGCAATTAAAAGGAGCAGCTGGGATTTCACTGAGTTATTCCTGTCACTGTCATACACATTCCATTTTAGGCTCATTAAAAAGGTATTTTGCCAGTTAATTTTTTTTTTTTTAATGGTGGCATTTCTCTTTTAAAATAGCTAAAACACACACTGGGGAACATTTCCCAAAGTGGAGACAGGTGAGGGTATGTGCAGGGGTGTGTTTATGCTGAGAGTGGTTCAGGTAAAAGCTGGAGGGGCTGTTGCTGTTCCTTATTCCAGGAGCTGATTTGCATTCACAGAAGGCTCAGGAAAAAAAAACAGGGCTCTGAGCACAGCATTTGCTTTCCTGTGTCTATCAGAAATACAAACAAGAGATGAAAATCCACTACCTGTCCATCTTCTTGACTGAAGCAAAGCAACACAGTCCTGTTTTACTGGCCAGCACTCCCACAAGCCAGGTCCAAACCATCCTCTCTGGATGTCTAGGGAAGGCTTCAAGGGAGGATCTCAGGTCACGCTGAAATGTGAATTAATTGTGCTTCACTCAGTTCTGCCTCACAGACAGGTAATATGGGAATTGCAATTTCAATTACTTAGCATCACACAGGAAATAGGAATCCCAACCTATAATATTTCCTAAGCAACTTCACCACCCTTAACTCACTGCAGCTGAGACACAAATTCCCTCTCTGCAGCCTCGCACCATCAAATCCAACCTCCCTCACTGACTGTCCCCAGAAATTCTGCTCTGGCTCTGCCTTTTGCCATCTGCATTCCCAAACTTTCTGGACATTCCCTATGGTCTGTGCCTCCAGCCTCAGGGCTCTGGCTGATCCCAACGTGTTTGATGCTTTGGGTGCTGGTGATTTTTCCTCGGGCTCGGAGCTGTTCCGTGGGGAAGGGCCTCGTGCCAAGGAGGGAACGTTTCTGGTGGGTGGGAGGTGGGATCAGCCCCAAGCACGGAAAGGAAAAAGACTCTTCCCTGGGATTTTACCCAGCCAGTGACCATCTCATCTCCTCACCAGCCTGGGGGGTTCCAGCTGGAGCAGAGCCCACTCACTGCTCAACCCAAACCCCCTGGTGAAAGGAGGGACAAATCACACCAGAAGCAAAGCTGAGCACAAATGTCCAGAGTGAGGGGTGTTTTGGCAAGAGAGGCATTTGCAGTCACAGCAAATCACTGCACAAACCCACCTTGTCGGGGACAAAGCAAAGAAGAGCTGGTGGAAATCACAGAATCATGGAATCATTAATGCTGGAAAAGATCATCAAGCCAAACAGTCAGTGCAGCAGCACCACCATGTTCACCATTAAACCAGGTCCTCAAGTGCCATATCCACACATTTTTTGAACAGTTTTAAGGGTGGTGACTCCACCACTTCCCTGGGCAGCCTGTTCCAATGCTTGACAACCCTTTCCATGAAACAATTCCATTAGATATGGCACTTGGCATTACGATAGGTGACGAAAAAGGAGATGGGAGCTCCTGTCTGGCACTGGAGGAGACACACGTGTAAAGAAAAGTGGGAGGTGGGTGAGAGCCCCCCACAGGGAAATGGGAAAGAGAGATCAGGCTGCAGGAATGAGCAGGATTCCAAGCAGGAATAAGGAAAGGATGGGAGGATCCAGACCCACACATTTCAAGGATCCTGACTGCATTTGAACATGGAAAAGCTTAAAAGTGTCCTCAGTGAAACACCGGGTGCCAGCCTGGGAGGTCCCACCCAAGGGGGAAAAAAAAGCAAATTAAAAAATCAGCCTCACACCCACCAGTCTGCAACCAAATGTGCTCCGTCACGCCGAGGGACTGGGGAGGAGAGGAGAGGAGAGGGAAGGGAAGGGAAAGGAAGGGAAGGGAAGTAACTCCCTCCAGCCCTAATAATTGCGATGATTCATCGCTCGGCATTAACAGACCCTCCGGGGACGGGAGCAGCGGGATCACCGGGATCGTGCCGCTGCTGTCGGGATAATAAACACCCCTGGTAAACACCCCTGCCCCGTCCCCTCCAGGTGAGTCACACATCCCACCCCACAGCAGGTCCCCAGAGCTCAGCCCTTCCTTCTGCACCACCCAGCCCCGACCCTCCCTGGGGAGAGCAGCTGGGAAGCCTTTGGGATTTCTGGATTTGGATGGAGACTCACACACCCACACAAACACACACACGTGTGTGCAACACACACACGGACCTGTGGAAAAAGGGCTTTTTTGGGGGGGGGTCTGAGGGAGCAGGGGGAGGCTCCGTGCCAAAGAAACGACACTAAGCGGCGCGTTCCATTTTAGGTGTTGACAGTGGATAATAAATCCAGGCCCTACCTAACATTTACAGGAACATTATAAAATAAGTGAAACGGCGTGAGCTGGTTCCCGGGGCAACCAGACAAACACAATAAACAGGCCTCAGAGGCAAGAGTAACTTACACCATCCTCCTGGGTCTCAAATATATCACTTTACATTAGCCTTCTGCTGGGGCTGCTCCTGAAAGCTCTTTGTTTTATTATTATTATTTGAAGGGGAAAAAAAAAAAACTACCAAAAAAAAAAAAAAGCTGGTATTTTTTTAGTGCAGATCGGCGTGAAATCGAAGAGTTCCTTTGGTTGCTTGTCTTTATAGGTCTTTTACTGCACATTAAAGCTTCTGTGAAAATAATAACGACTATTAATAAATCTTTATAAAGAACTGCGTCCCCCTCCTGCAGAAGAATATTATTAATAAGGTGTCCAGAGCCCAGTGCCTCTGCTGGCCCAATAAAAACCAGTTTTGAGGGGTATTTTTCCTCAACACAGATACAAGATTAAGTGTCAAATACACGGGGTGGTTCAGGAGAAAGCTCCAACTTCTTTTGTAGCCAGACCATGGGGTTGGATCCTGCTGTCACTAATTTTAGGGGAATGTTCTGGACCCAACCAGGTCACTGCAGCTCAGGCTCAGTAAGTCCCACCACGCTCTGTACAAAACAGTGACATTTAGTTCTCCTAAAAAATCAGCCAACAGATTTTCTCTTCACCTGCCTGCGGTGGGACTGTGCAAATGTCACGTCGATATTTGCAGGAACAACCCCTAAACACGGAATTTTGAGAATCAGACTGTCCAAGAACAGGGATAAGGAGCTTCAGTTGAGATGGGAGAAGGAAGGTGAGATTTTTAGAGAGGCACAGAGGTTGTGGGAATGATGTGACAGGTTGAGGGACACGACCTTAGAAGTTCCTCAGCTTTTAAGACCACCCGCATCTGATTTATCCCCTGAAGCACCATCAGTGATGAAGGAACAGATTATTGCAATTTTTCTCTGCCCATCCACTGCTGCAAACCATGTTGTGCTTCAGGCTCTCTTATTTGGGCTTGTTGAGCCACCTTTTTGTGGTTTCCGTGGTTGTTTTGGCTTGTCCTGTTCCAGGATGGGCAAACACAGGGAGGCTCCAGCTCGGAGAAGTGTCCTGGTCATTCTAGCTGGGAATAAACTGGGTGAGTCAAAAGCAGCACATGGAACATGTGAGTGTGGGAATCCTAAAAGAAGCAGCAGGAGTCATTCAGTTCATCTCCCTCCACTCCTCCTGAGCTGTCCTGGAGCCCCAAGGCCCAGTGACCAGAGGGGACCTGCCTGGAGACAAGGGGATGCCAGTGAATAGCCCTAGAATTTGAGCAGTGCCTCAGCAACGACTGGAAGCCTTCCCCGTGTGCTAATCCAAGGTTTTCTGCACAGGAATGACATTTGGAGCCGCGGATCCCAGGCTGGCTCACAAGTGAAGGGCGGGGTAATCACATGTTCCCCATTTCTTTGCCATATTTAGTTCCATCCTCTCCAAACTGCCACCGCTGACGGGCTGAGGTGGAGTGGCCCTGCCAAAAAACGAGCTGCTGGCCCAAACCCAGGAGTGGATGAGGTGGCTGCTGGGTGGGAACACATCCCCCCCCAGCCTGAGAGCAAAGGAGGCAGCCTGGTGTGTAAGGGCTGAGTAAAGGCAGCGCTGGGAGAGTGGAGGTGGCTTTTTCCCCTCTATTTTATGATCTAATCACCGCCCCACTGATGACTAATTAGAATGAGTGAGGTCCAGATGGCCAGAGCCTTTAATGAGGCCAATTAAGGATTCAAATGTTTTCATCCAGTTCCCTTTTTCCTAGAAAGACTAAGCAGCAATGGAGGTCCCACCTTCTGCTCCAGGCATGGCCCAGCCACACGACCCTGGAGGACCTGAAAAATAAAAGGCAAATGTGATAAGGGAGGAACCAGGGCAGGTTTTCAGCAGGGAGGCTTCATGCCGTGCCTCAGCCTCCAAGATTTATGCCAGAGTCCATCCCTGAACACCTCAAAACCAAACTCCTTTATTGGTAGGGTTGTGCAGCCTCACTTTCTCCTCTTTATGGGTTTTTCTGCTGCACACTCTGCTCTCCTGAGTCATGGTCAGGAGGAGCAGAGCAGTAACACTGTGAACCAGAATTTCCTATTTCTAACCTGAGCAGGGAGTAGCTCACCAGGTTTCCACCCTTGTTTTGCAGGTTTGCAACAGGGTGTCCAAGCAACTGCTTTGGAGTGTTTATTTGAGCTGCAGGAGCTTCCTGAGGATCTGTTGTCCCAAGGGCCCTTTCTGTCTGGCCACCTGAGGTTTGCAGGACAGCCATTCCTATGTCACAGCACCACCTGAGGACCTGGGGAGTTTTTAGCCTGGTTCTTTTCACAAGACTCCCACAAAAACACTTGCATTTTGCAGGATGGGAATCCAGAGGGAGAGGGATCATTGGTATGGCACAGGAGGCAGAAAATGAAACAGAGGGAACCTCAAATTTCCAAACTCAGGCTGGAATTTAGGTGCCAAGTCAATCTTCTTGCTACTGCACTTCATGGACATGAGGGAAGAAAACAGACTCCAATTCTGTCATGGGTCAGATACCTGCACCTTCACTCTGGTTGTGAAATGCTCATGTACAAAGTCAACCACATTAAAGTGCTTTCAGTGGGGATGTTCAGATGAAAAACCCCCCAGACCTGCAGCCAGTTCTGCTCCCAAATTACTTTAGAGATGCAAAATTTGTCTTGGTCCTGAACTGGTCTGGAGGCTCAAAATTTAAACACTGGTCTACTTTATAAATAATAATAAAAAAACAAACCACCCAATTTTAAAAATCCTTCTATTCACAAAACATTTTACTTCTACAAACCAGGTTTTTGTTTTTAGCAATCCAAAATTAATAAATAATTTAAAACAGTGCCATTTTAACATTTCCCACCCTGGAGTGATTCCACCTGACTCTCAGCTTGGTTCCAGGGGAGCTGAGAGCCTGAGATGCTCCAGGGCTGGAGACTCCTCAGGTGAGCTCTCCCCTGGGAAACGGCAGCAGAGGAATTCTGAGCATTCCAAAATGTCTCAGGGCTGCTTGGAAAGGAACATGTCTGAGTGCACTGGGCTGGATCAACCACAGGCATTGTGAGGTTTGTGGTGTGTCTGGGTGTAACAAAAGCAGCCCCAGTCTATAGGAGGTTTCCCGGACGTGTGAGGCTAATATGGATTACATATGTTCCATGAAATACCCTGGGAGCTCCAGGAAAGCTGAGCTGGAGCTGGAGGACCGTTTGTGGGAAATAATGTCACTGCTGACAGGATTCCTGACCACGAGGGGATACAGAGACAACACCATTGTCAGGGACACAGCATGGAAAATTGACCCTGCCCAGGTGTCCCAGCAGGTTGGGTCCCAGTCCTGGTGAGGGCCATACAGTGAAAAAAACCAAAACCCAATGTTTCTTGTGATGAGAGATCCAGGTTGTTCATTTCTTCCCTCAAAAATTACAGGAATAATGTGCTTTAGGGGAGTTGGTGCTTTAAAGAGTTGACTTGGCTGCTAAAACTGCCAATGTTTTTCAGAAATTATTTACCAAGGACCTACTGGAAGGTTTTTTTTTAACGTGTTATGAGGTGAGGAAATACCTGTGACAATGAACCCCTTCCCCTTAACAATCTGAATGAATATGTCTGGAGAGAAACCCTTGGGTTGAGCAGTGGAGACCAAAAGCTCTGCCTGATGTGAATGCAGTGGCACTTGCTTTCATTTCAGACAGAAAAACACAAATGAAGTTCCTGATTTCTTGGTTGAGTTGATAATTTCATGCCAAACATGCACCTGGCAAAGGGGCCAAGGGAAGCTCAGGAAGGAAATGCCCAACTAGGTCGTGTTTCTGGCAAAACAGAGGCTCAAGGGTATTTACAGGGACAAAGAACCAGGGTGCCCAGGGGCCCTGAGGGTGCAGATGGAGCCTTGGAGGAAGCACAAGGCCACTCCAGGGCAGAAAAGTCTCCTGGGAACTTCTGGCATATTTTGGGGATCAGCCAAGGCAAAGAGAAAAAGGACTTTAAACACTAATATTGGGCAGGGTAGAGACAGCCTGAAAACCCAGAGGTTGGGCTCCCTTTGTAGTTATTTGTGGTGCTGGGTAGGGTTTCACTCGTGGTTTCTATTCTTTCCCTCATCCCCAAAAAATGTGATGAATCCCATAAGGTTTCTGAGCGGCAGTCGGGTGCAGCACTGCAAACCCAACCCACCCTCCCCATGCCCACAGTCCCAGCTCCAAACTGGGCTTTCAGTGCTGGCCATCCTCAGGGTTACCCAGTTGGTGGGAAGCTATCAGACCTGATTTCCCCATTTATTTCATTCTTCCTTCAAGAATTTCATTATCTTTTCCCTGGTTTATTCCATTATGTGTTTGGTTCTTCCCTGACATCTTTGTCTGGGTATTATCTGCTCCTGCTGCCCCTCCTGTGCCAATGCCTTCGCCCCAAAGCACTGGAATCCCTCCAGCTGAGTCCCTCCCAGTCCCCATCAGGATTTTAAATCTCCAGTAGCTCCTGCTGCCCTTCGTTTCACCACAGTGGGAGATACCAGCACTGCCAGGTCACCTCCCTGTGCCACTGCAGCAAGGATGGGCCTCCCAGATTTCCAGGCTTATCCCCTTCTCCATCCTGCCCCCAGACACCAGGACACAGAGCAGACCCAGCCTCTGCTTCCCTGCTCCCAGGTGCCACGACCTTGGGAAGGTCCCGCTGACATCTCCTTGGGAATGGGGGATTTGACCCCGAGGTTTTGGGTTCATCATGGCTCATCCTGAACAACCTTCAGCCACAGCCACATCAGCTGCTAAGCAGTGATGGAAATGTCACCTAATTCCAGTGAAAACTGCCTTTATTTGCTGAGGTCCCCCCTGTTTTTCCCTATTAATGCATCAAGGATAATATAACACAGCACAGAGAAAAAGGCTTTTTCTGTCCACTCAGTCAATGGTCCAGAGCTTTTTCCAGGTGCATCTTTCCAGTCACAATTTAACAACACAGATCTGAGGCTTGCAGCTGCCCCCAAGCCATTTGCAGGGTTCTGTTCACTGACACTGCCAGGTCACTGCACCCCCAGGTGTCCTCCAAGCCATTGCTCTGGATGTGGGGCAGGTTGTGAGTCTCTATTCGTTTCCAGGAGGCCCTTCCAGCACCAAACCAGCTCCCTGGGCCATTTCCCTCACCACACAGCTGGCAGCTTCCCAGTAGTGCTCCGAGAGCTCCCTGGCCAGGCCGATCTTCTGGATGTTCTCCCTCAGGTTCCCCTCGAGCCGTACCTGGTCCAGATACTCGGGGTTGGCAGCTCTGATCCTCTCCTCCAGCTCAGCCTGGCCCTGCAGCAGCGAGGAGGTCATTTCCTGGAGCACAGTTCTGCCAGCAAGGACACGCTTTGTGGAGCGACTCAGCTCCTCCACCTGCTGCTGGACCCGCCTCAGCTCCTCGGGCACCTCCTGCTCCCTCACAGCCAGGGAAAAGCTGAAGCCCTCCATGAGCACCTGCACCTGGTGGGCACCTGGAGACACAGAACAGCATCTATCCCGTGACCTGCCTCTGGCTGGAGCCCAACACAGGGGTGTTTAAACACTCTTGTTTCTGCAAAGCTGAGCAGAGGACACAGGAGCTCCTCAGGACTGACAGAAAACATCCATAAAATGAGCCTGTGTCCAGTTTCCTCACCACTGAGGCTGCTCTGGGTGTCTGTGCTGTAGAGCAGAGGTGTTCACCAGCAGCAACCCAATAGACTCATTTCTAAGTTCCTTAAGGAGCTCCTTAAGGGGCCAAACCCACCCCTGATCCTGCTGCTCTGCCCCCCCTCCATGAAATCCGTGCTCTTTCTGCCTGGCAACGTTGGAACCGCCTTTTCTGTTTGCTCACTGCTGTTGGGTGAGGCTTTTCTCACCAGGGGATTGCAAATCCAGCCTAATCTTCCCCATGACACCTCATTGTTCTCCGGGTCAGGTCCCCCCAGGTTTCGGGGCCGGTTCTGTGGTGTCACAGATGTCACAGGGCAGGGCTGCCAGGATGGTGCCACCTGAAGCAGCACCAGAAAAGCCCAATCTCACAACATGTGAGGTCAACCAGCCCAGTTAGAGACATTCTATTGCCCCATAAAGCTCTAAAAATGGCCAGGATCTCCACAACACCTGAAATCTGTGCTGTGTACGTGACGAGTGACAACAACAGGGCTGCTGTGCCACGGCAGCTCCTCCCAAAATGCTGCTCATTCCCGTGGTCCCAATGATTTAACACTGGTGCCAGTGAATCCCCAGCTCTGAGCTGCTTACCATGCTCCTGCTGCAGGGTGTCCAGGCAGGCTGTGAGGGCAGCAGTGGGGGCACAGCCACAAACCTCCCTCAGCCTTTTGGCAGCCCTGAGCATGGCACAGTGGGCCTGGTGCTGCCCGTTGAAGGTGGTGGCAATGTCAGAGAACAGGGTGTCGATGGCCTGGACGTTCACCAGCTTCATGGTGAGGGTCCCCTCCTTGTTGAAGACCCCTGGGGAGAGACGAAAAACCCAAAGGAATTTCAGAGGTGGAATAGAAGAAACCAAGCAGGGACGTGGGGAAGGGGGTGAAGGGTTGAAAACTTGTTTGGAGTGAACGTGGCACCCTGACTGAGATGCCACAATGAGAGCCTTGGTTTGGATTTGGGAGTTCTTCTGTTACCTGAAATCAAAACTTTGCAAAAGGAAAGAGATTCTGGGCAGCTTCAGCCAAAGCCATTTGGAGCAGGAGTTGGGGGGAGCACAGCCCATAATAATTAAACCCAAAGTGTAAGAAAAAATGAAATTACTTCAGTTTGAAATGTGAATTGAGTATTGAATCATTCCTGACCCTGTGAGTTTGGGAAATGCCCCAGAGACAAAGAGCTCTCCATATTTAGGAGAAGCACAGAACCTGTTATCAGGTCTGAGATAAGATCATGATGAAAAGCTTTCCACATCCAAATCCAAACATGGGATATCACCAGGCCACGTGGCTCAGAGGGAAGCAAAGAACCCTTTGGTGAGGAGGTGAGAGAACCCCTGAGTTTGGAGGTGAGAAAACCCCTGAGTGTGGAGGTGAGAGAACCCTCAGTGTGGAGGTGAGGGAACCCTCAGTGTGGAGGTGAGAGAACCCTCAGTGTGGAGCTCTGGCTCGTGTGGCTTCCCCAAGGCTCTTCCTTTGCCAGGAAGCAAAAAGACAGTGGGTTTTTACACCTTTTAGCTAAAAAGTACCTTTTTTTCCATTAAAACTGGACAGAAGATGCTGATTTTCAGCAGCAGAGGATCCCCTTCAGTAATTTGTCACACCTCCAACAGATTGAAGTTTTTCTCCCTAAGCAAATCCTCCTTACCCAAAGATAATCTACAGGTCAGAAGTTCCCAACCCTCTCAGACCACGCTCAGTCCAGGGTCATTTTAATCCGAATTTGACACTCAAAACCCTCAAGCAGCTCTGGGTGTTGCACCCCCAGAGCCCTAAAGGAGCAGCTCAGTCATCCAAGTGGAAACCAGAGCTCTGATTCCCTGAGAGCTGTCCCAGAGCAGGGTTTGTTTGACAAACCTGCAGAGATCTGATTGCCCAGCAGTGGAACACACGATCCAGTTGCTCCCAGAGATTCCAGCAAACGTCAGGGAGGTTTGTTTTTTTTATAGAGGGAAAACTCCTGGCTGGGTTTTGAACAATAAAATCTGTTCTAGTGCCTTTCCCTGTTGCCAAATTAGTGCTGAGCGTGCTTTGCTTCGCTCCTCTGTTTTGCTTTTATGTGTCTAAGTTTCCTAAAAAAAAAAAAAATAAGAGGGGGAGGAGCAGGGAGGGAAGAACATGGAGTTTTTTCCAATAAAGTGATGAATCCTAATGATAAATAGAAATGAAGAGTCTGTTCTCTGGGGTGCCACAGAAAACCAAGATGTTCCTATAAATTTGTAACAGGATAAGAGAAGGAAAAATAACTTTCTATCAACTTCCATTCATTCTGTAACATTTATTTGAAGAAGAATTGATGAATAAATAAATAGTTCATTAAACTACCCTGAAGTGTGTTGTTTAGAAGTGATTTAAGGAATGTGCAGAGCAAAGTCTGAGCTAATAACTGATCCCATTAAGCCTCCTCAGCACTCCTCCCTGGCCTCTTTCTCACTAAACAACTAGGACTGGCCTTTGACAGAAACACTGGTTTGTAAGAAAATTAAAATATTCCCATCAAATGCCTTGCTTTCTGGAGAAAAGCTGATTTTTTTTCTCAAATAAAAAAATATATCTTAGAAAACATTACAGGGGTTTGTCTTTACTGAAAGGAAAAATATTTCATCAAACACTCAGAAGAGTCTGTTCAGGAAGATCAGTTTGATGTTTCTTGGAAGGGTGTTTCAGCTTGTCCTGTTTGGTCTGGGGGTGACTGTTCCAGGCATTTGTCCCCTCCTGGGATGTCCCCCTTCCCTCCCATGAGATGGGAGATGGGGGAGATGGGAAGGATGTTGTGGGATAAGGTGAGTTGTCCCACGAAGGCAAACTGTGCTTTAATTCACCCAAACTGCAGCTCCCACAGGCTCAACAACACCAGCCTGGAATTTCTTTTTTTTTTTCCCAAGAAGTTTAAAATTCAATCAGTTTTAATTCAGCCAATTAAACAATGTTCCTTTGACCCCCACCAAAACTCGGCTTATTTGGAGCCTCAGGAACATCTGGCACGAGGGGATGGCAGGGAGCTGGCCTTGGGTGCTGTGCTGGAGAATTTATGACTAAATGAACATTACAAATGGAAAGTGTCCTCACACGAGCCTCTCAGGCTCCTCTGCATGGCCAGTAAACTCAGCACATCCAACCAGGGCTGGAAAAAATGCCCTAATTCCCTCTATACCTTCTGCTCCTACAACGTTATTTTGATCTTCCCTGGAGTTCCTCTGTCACAGAAATGATCCCCTGCACGCTCTGGAAATGATCCCCTGCACGTTCTGCAGCTTTTTTTAGTCCTGTAAACAAGTTATTTTGGGGGATCTTCGAGTTTTCCTGCATTCCTACCGGATTTAGGATTTTTCACTTCCTGTCCTAAGTTGCCCCAAAGTGGTTACCCAGGAGCTGCCCTGCAGGGACTTCCTGGGAATTGGGTTCCTTCTGGATGAAAAGCACTGTGCAAATGTAAGATCATCCCCATTTAATGCTCTCTCCTCTGACTCCACGTTCACAGGCTCTGGCAGGGGGTCCCCACCACTATTTTTGGTTAAAAAGTGGGGTGCTGACAACCTGTGCACGTGCACTCCTTGTGTATCCGTGTGCAATGCCAGTGCTGGGGCATTTTTGGATGAATCCCAGGATTTACTCATTATCACTTTAACCACTGTCCACAAAGAAGGGGGTGAGGGGGTGAAACATCCAAAGAAAATAGTTCCAATCTCATTACCAATGTTTCGACAGGGCTGCCTTGTGTTTACAGGAAGGTGCTCCCGCTGTGAAAGAGAAAGAAAATCACCATTTTTTTTTTGCCAAAGAGAGGAGGAATCAGCTTTCTACGGGAATATTCTTTACGTGTTCTCCAGAGGGAAACGCTGCCCTGGGGGGAAAGGGACCCCTGGGCAGAGCAGGACAAGAGGAGGGTTTGGATGCACCAGCACGAGGTCAGAACTCACTGGACCACACATTCAGGGAGTGCTTGAACCAGGAGAAGGAAAACCTGACGTCAAAATACCTGCTAAAATTCCAGTTTGGAAAGTCCTGAGTCTGGCACGGCGCCAGCTCCTCTCCCCTCTCCCCTCTCCTCTCTCCCCTCTCCCACCAGAGTCTGGACAACTTTCCCAATGTCTTGTGCAGCTCCAGCAGCCCCACCATGTCCCCTCCCCACCGTGGGTCCTGAGCCAACATCCCAAGGCTGTCCCAAGCCTTGGCCACCCCGGAGAACAGGGAGCAATCCCGGCTGATCCATCGGGTGCTGCCTGATGTGCTGCTGGCTCTTGTGCTCCCCCCAAGCCTCAGGGACATGGGAGGGGGGCTGTCCTGGTTTTACATCCCTGGAATTACCACCAGGAGTTGTGACCTGCCTCTCATCACTGCACCACACACTTCATAACTCGCCCACCAAACCCGGCCTGTCCCGGGCAGAAATGCTGGAAAAAGCATTTGCCACTCACTTCAGGAAGTCTTTAAAACTCCAAAAAGAAAGGGTCAAGAAATTAGGATTTTTTTTTTCTACCCCCTCAATTCCTGCATTTCTTGTTTATTTTTTGATTTATTTCCATTTTTGGGTGAATCTGAGGGCACTGACTCTTACCTGTCTGGCAGTGAGATACTGAACTGGAACTGGCTCTTAGAGTTACAGATCAGATCCTACAGAAAAGTTTGATATGCTCACCTGAAACTGTCAAATTTCAGGGGTTTATACCCAAAATTCTAAATATTTAAAATAGTAGCTATTAAAAGCTGGATTGGGATAGTGGCAACATGACAGTAACTTAAAAGGAACAGTGTTGGCTTTACCCCTTGATTGGAAACTCAGTGAATAATCAGCAGTGATATTTGTCCTAGGAATGCTGCCTGTGTTAATAGATCAGAGGAGCAAGCCACTGCTAAAAATGAGAGTTTGGAACATGTCCTCCCTTTAAAAATTAATGTAAAAATTGCTTTTAAAGTATGAAGGAAGGAGACCAGAGAAATCCATTCATCACCTCATAACAATAATAATTCATACATTAATCTTGTGCTGTGACACAGCTGTAACAGGGTTCCACAGGATTTACCAGGCCAGTTACTCTCTGAGATGCATCTGGAAAAGGAATATAATTATTGCCCAAAATTATAAACCAGTTGAATGTAATCCCTAAATGCACACACGGTTTGGGGGGTGAGACTGGCACACAGGGAAGCTGTGGCTGCCCCAGCCCTGGGAGTGACACAGCCAGGTTGGAGGGGGCTTGGAGCAACCTGGGCTGATGGAAGGTGTCCCTGCCCATCCCACAACCAAACCCTCCTTCCCTCCCCTCCCCTGTCCTCCCACCCAGGGGAAGCTGCTTCCTTACCTCTTCTGGAGCAGCCGAGAGGCAGCAGCAGAACAGGGCAGGCATGGCAACCTGAAAACTGACCCCCAAAAAGGGGGGACACGGGAGTAAAGAGTCTTTTGGGGACCTTCAAAGAGCTTTCTCACACTGCAGGAAAACAACAGCAGCAGGATTGCAAAACAACTGCAGCCCAAATACAGTGAGGAGTCCATGTCAGGGCACGTCCCGGTGCTGAATGTTCCCTCGCCCAGCATTCACTGGCAACATTAAATCTGCATTTGCCTCTTGGCAAAGCAATGGATGTGATAAGTCGGCTTCTCTCCCTCTGTAAATAAATTTGGGATTATCAGACAATTGGGTTGCTCTGGATTTCCTCCCTCCTGGTTCTTCCTGGACAGGGAGAGGCCGAGGGCAGCTCGGATGACACAGGAGGAGCAAGGCCAGCCCTGGGGACAGCAGGGCACAAAAGAGCATCTCCCTGAGCAAGTGTCATCATGAAAACACGGGGCTGCACACACACAGGGGATCTTATTGTGTCAAAAAAAACGGTGGATTAGGGCTGGATGTTGGGATCTGAAGCAATGCTCACCTTTGCTGCTTCCACACTGGGGCTGGAGGATGATCTTCTACAACCCTGTGTGTCAGCACAGGTTGTCTCTCATCTCCACAGTCTAAATTTTTGTGAGCATCTCTGTCTCACCCTGCACATGCTGATTGGGCAATTCAGTAAATATTATTCCAATAAACTGGACAAAACTCAGCCTTCCCACTGCACACTAAGAGTTAAGTGGTGCTCACCAGAGCGGGACTGGGAGCTGCAGCACACCTGAAAGGTTAAATCTGACAGTGCCAGTGGTGACCTGTAGCAGCAGAGCAAGAACTCAGGTCCTCCTTGAGCCAAAACAAGAGCTGGAGACTGGCATCTCCCTCTTGGCTCTCCAAGGAGCCCTGGATTTTTTGGAGGGCTCCCGAAACGCAGTTCCACAATCACTTTCCAGCCAATAAAAGGCAGAGGCACAGATTCATAAAAACTTTCTGTGTCTCGTAAAACACAACATGCAGTTGCTAAATTAGAAATTCAGATCTTCCACGCACTTGGCTGGATGGAGATGGAGACTCCCAATTGCTTGTTATAAACCACAATGTGCTGGGCTGCCTTGCTGGGGTTTTTTTTCCCCCCAAACCCCCTTCCCACTCCTGCTCTGACATCTTTGCTCTTTTTCATACCAGTCTCTCCCAGCCACGGATCCCAAGTCATAGGCAGGTTTTTGTTTCAGCCTCAGGTCTCCTGCCCATCCTCTTACTCACATAAAATGGTGCAATTAATTTATTGCAGTCTGGCCACAGTTGTTTTATTCATCACCACTGCAGAGCTCCCGTGAAGGATGCCCAGGAGAGGCAATATCATCTTAACAAAACCATCCTGAGGAAAGCAAGCTGAGAACCCAGGGAGGAACAGTCAGCTTAGATACCTCCAGTGTGTTTTTGGGATGATCTTCCTTCCAATAAACCATTATTTAGCATAATGGTTTATATATATATATATAAAATAAACCATATTGGGATAATGAGTATACAGCCTGGGAAGGGAAGAAGCCACATAGTAAACAGATGTGGGAGAAGTCAGAGAGGAAAAGCACCAGTGGCAGACACCAGAATTAAGGTAATTAAGCTATGGCAGATTCATTAAGAGATTCACTTTTACCTCACATAAGGATCTGGGATGAAAGCATCACTGCCCTGAGAGGGTGGGCACATCCCACAGGGAAATGGTCCCTCTGTTCCATGGATGCTCAGATGCAGGCATGGAGGGGGTTGAAGGGAGCAGTGCCCCTGCTCCAAGAGCTCCAAGACAGCCTGAGGGCTCCTGATCCTTCCTTGGGAAGAGGATTGTCTGCCCACAGGAACAAGGCACATCTGGGTCCTGGGGTTCTCCAAGGCTGATTTTGCAATGTAATTTTGATCAACTAAGGCAACTTCTTGGGTACTGGCTACTCATGGTGTTATTTAAGGATTTACAGGGGAAAAAGGACAGATGAGCCTCACAAATCAGTGCCCTGAGCAAGCTGATGTGAGGGTAAACAACCCTTTTTCACCAATCTGAGCTATGTTTTGTTTTACTTTCACTGAGATAAGATTGGGAAGCACCAACACATGTAATTGGGCTTTATGGCTCTAAGTATTCACCTAGTTTGACTCTTGCTATCTAAAATGATATGTGTGAGGCTAAATCCTGGTCTACCACCAGTCTTACTCAAGGATTTCTTAAAGCCAAGTTGAAGTGCTGATATGGGCTCTCCATATTTTTTTTTCCAATTTGTTTCCCAGTCAATGTCCAAAATCCTCTGAAGTTACATTAAAACCTGAGCCATTGACAAAAAACTGTTATTCTGCTCCCAGCCTATCTCTGTAGCCCATCAGTTTTACTCCTTGTGTAGAACATTAGAAGGGTCTGCACTCTGGGGAAAAAAAAAAAACCAATCAAAACAACCAGCTGAGGTACAAAACTGGCCTGTCTCACCATGACATAGTGCCATGAGGTTCCCAGACTGCTGCTAAGAAAACACAGCCCAGTGCCCCTGCCCAGCTCTGCCTCATCTGCCAGGAGATGTTGAAATTGGGCCCTCCTGGCGCTGCCTTTATTTACCACAGTGGCGTTGACTCCATGTGAAGTGGCCCTTTCCATTTGGGTTGCCTCAGCCAAGGTCATCATTGCGTAAAGCAGGAGCCCACAAATAGCAAGGCCCTGCTATTTCTGAGGAGAATTACTAGTTCTGTTTGCATCAGGGCCTGGGAGGAATCCCTGCTACACTTGGGACGTGGCAGAGCTGACTTAGTCAGACTTTCTTGGATTAAGGAGTAAGAGAAAAAAAAAAAAGAGGAGAGTCAGAACGATGAGTCACTGCTGAGGGAAAATGTGCTCTGAAGCTGCTCATGGAAAGAAAGCTTCTTAAAAATCAGATGCTGGGCCTCCATAGACACCTTTTCTATATATTGATACAGACATGAGAATAAATAGGTGTTTATAAAGAAAGATTCAAGTACACTTGTACCCAGAAATGATTGTCTGTAAACAGATAGCACTAAATTCTGGCTGGAGGTGAGATAAAGGGCACAAAACCAATCCCAGAAACAAGAGTGTCCCACCTCCAGTGGGATTTGGTTTCTCCTGCTCTGCCTAATGAAGGTTTTACAAGATGCTGCAAGCCCTGGTCTCTCTCCATCCCTTGAGAGCCCTCTCCTGCACGGTCACACATGTCAGAGAGACACCCCCAAAAACCCAGCTGCAAACCAAGCAGGCAGTTCACAGGTCTCCCAGATCACACTGACCCCGAGGTCCTGAGCAGAGAGATCCTGCCTGTCGGACCCTCTTGGTGGAATGTCATCAATCAGAGGATAATGGACAGGAAGGTGGGTGGCTGCTGATAGTTTTGGCTCATTTAAGAGGGTTTTGGAAGGCTGCCAGACTGCGTGGAGAATTTTTGAAATGTTTGAAACAATACCGGCTTTACAACGTTATAAAATCCTGGGGTGGCTCCGGTGGGTTCCAAACTGGCTCCGGGCCAGTAAAACCTCAGGATTCCAGTCAGCTGTAACCTGGACTCACAAGTGTGTCTGAGGTCACCCCTGGAGCCCTCCCCAGGGTTTGTGCACCCCCTAAAGCACACGATGTCCGTGGACTGGAGCTTGTGCACAACCTCAAAGCCTCCACCTCGTCCCTTCATGGCTTTGCTGCTGCAGTTCTTGCCCCTCTGTAAGTGGTGGAGATGCCCTTCCCTTCAAACACTGAACACTGAAATAAAACATCCACTGATGCTCAGGTAGGGCTGAATGTTCCACCATATCTCAGGTTGGAGGCCAAGATGTGTCTTGTCACAAAGGGAAATGATGTGACATGAAGGACAGACAGATCTCTGCAAGGAAATAGAGTAGAATCATGGAATCATGGAATAGTTTGGGGTGGAAGGGACCTTTAAAGGTCATCTAGTCCAACCCCTGCACAAGCTCCGGTAATGTGCAAAATGGAGCCTTAATGAAGCAGATTTGATGTGGTTTCGTGGGCACAGTGGGATACAGTGGAAAGTTGGACCTGATGATCTTGGAGGTCTTTTCCAACCTTAATGATTCTGTGATTCCCTAAGAACGAGGGCTGCAGTCATCTCAGGCAAACCATTATTCCTGGCTTTGGCTTCATGCTTTGTTTGCTTCTCTTTTGTTTTCCAGTGCCTTGTGCCCATCAGTTTTGGACACCTGACCCAGCTCAGCAGGAGCGATGGCACAGGGCTGGGCAGGACCACCCTCCTGTGCCACCCATGGCCCCCACACAGCTGGACCAGCTCCCATCCACACAGCTCCTTATTCCAGCCCCTTCCCAGCCACAGGTGTAACTCCCATGTCCTGGTGTAAGAAACTGCTCCATGTGTAGGATAAGCAAGGCCACAGCCAGGATCAGATGGTTTGTAAATAATTACTGGGCTTGTTTCTGCTGAACTCCACTTGACTGATCAAAGCAGTGAACTAATTGTACTCATATGAGCAAATATTAAGTCACAGACCAGGTTCCTTATCCTCATCCACAGGAGGTAGTCACACTTCCATTAAAATTAGAGAAACTTTGCTGTGCTCTCTCGAGAGCTCTAACATTGAGGTCTTTCAGCTTTTTAAGAGCAAAAGTTTCCCATGCTGCTAAAAGTGATATTATTTACTATTATTAATTTAATATTTCTTGCTTTGATCTTATTTTAGTCAAATATCATCCTGGATTTTTATTGTTATTTTGTGCCAGAAAGTCATTCCATTTCCAAAGGAGACGCAGCTCAGACACCTTTATTTATAGGAAAGTAAAACCTAAACCTGGAGTTATCACTCCCTCCCTTCTGTGTTTCCACAAACATGATTCCTCCCAATAGAAAAAACAGTAGAAGTAACTTGTCATAATATCATTCCTCAAAGGGAGTCTGATAACCCCAGACACTCAAAGCCACGTTTGCAAACGAAACCCACTAAATGGAAACAGAACACTTGAAGATTTATAAATAAACCAGTTTCATTGTTTGTCCTTCCCGTGCTTTAAAAAAAACCCTTTCATGGCATGTTTTGTTGTTCTGTGAATCCAGAGCAAAAATAATCAATGATGGGATCCCAAACTGTCACTCCAGCCTCGCCTGTGTGACTCTACAGAGGGGAATTCTACCTCTGCAGAGGGATTTTCAGTTTTCTTTGAGGCAGAACATCTTCTGGTGGATCTCTGCTCTCTGGGGGCAGTGACAGGACCCCAGGGAATGGCAGGTTGGATCTCAGCAGAAGGTTCTTCCCCCAGAGGGTGGTTGGGCACTGACCAGGCTCCCCAGGGCAGTGGGCACAGCCCCAAGGCTGCCAGAGAAGAAGGGGGGTCCCCAAGTGTGTGTCTCTGGGGACTAACTCGGTGTAGCTGCACTCCTGGGCGCAGCCAAATGGTTTAAACAGCAGACATTAACCTTGAACCTGCATTTCCAGTCAGCTCTCAGCCTTCCCAGGCAGTTCTCCCAACATACCTACAGAGGATCTGAGCCCTCAAAGCCTCCTGCTCACTTCATCAGCCGCAGGGCTCTGAAGTTATAAAGTCTTTTTGTTAATAAAAATTATACTGTGATTATATAGTGGCTTAAAAAGCAGTAACGTTAGAAGCCCTTTCAAAATTCCCATAATACTAAAATAAAATATATGCTATTTTGAATTCCCAGAAATCTAATCTGTTCTTGGAAGTAAACTCCTGGTATATAATCACACACTGCTCCTGAGTGAACACACTCCCACCTCTGATTCACGTTTATGTTGTGAGTGGCTTTTAATGACAGAACGGGGGAATATATTGTGGTTTCACACATACACAGATTTTACAGTCACTTATTCCTAACTAGGAGATAGAGAGACATGGCAGGGAAGGATTCTTTCCTCCTTCCAAGGTGCTCACTCCGAGCACAGGAGGTGGTTCCCTGGATTGTAACGTAATATCTTGGAACTGGTTTTATATCGAGGAGGAGGAAGATAAAACAACTAATCCCGGGGCTGGCTGATGGGAAATTGTTTTAGGAGAGTTCGTTTCAGCCCTAATACCTGTGATTTGGGGCAGCTGAGCACTTGGTTTGTTGCCTCACCACAATAATTCATCAAATTACTGCTCTTTCCCTGCTCAGTGGGCCTGGCTGGTGCTCCCTCATCTCAGTGTGTGTGGGAGTGTTTAACCAACAACTTTACTGGAGCAAATCAGTCCAATGCACACCTGAGAGATGTGTGTGTCTTTATTGTGCACACCTGAGAGATGTGTGTGTCTCTATTCTGCCATTCTCTGTGCTGCTGGATGAAAGGCAGTGATTTTATTGTATTATCTCCTTCCTCTCTGCACAGAGTTTTTGCCCAGGTAACACCTTGTTGTGGCAAGTGCCACCTTCTGAGTGTGCCCAGCTCATTTCAGGGGATGAGAAACACGGCAGGAACGTGAGAGGTCTGTGGTCAGTGCCAAGCTATTGCCAGCACAGGGCAGATAATCAATATGTAGACAAGAAACCTGCACTTCCCAAACCTCACCCCACGTGATTCCCCGTCCCCTTGGAAAGTCTTTTCCTTGGCTCTCCATGATCTGGGCAAGGATGGTTTCACCTGGTTTGTAAAGGATTTGTCCAGACTCAGACATCCCTTCTTGTGTATTTTAATTTTCCAGCTTGACACAGAGCTGTTCAACCTTCCTGCTCTTCCTCAGCAGCAGAAACAATAACTAAGCTTATGGATTTCTGCAAGTGGATGCCTGGAGTTTGGTGTATATTTAAGTGCTTTATTTGTGACAGCTCATCCACTAAACTCTTGCCTCACTACGTGCCACATTTTGCCCAGCCAAATTTAAAAAGATTGGTCTAAATATAATTTTTGAGTCAATTAAGCCTCTTCTTTCCATGCCCTCCCTGACATTACTACATTACAGGAATTTGCCTTAAAAAAGGGAACGAAACACGTATTTTTGAAGTAAACACCACCTAATTTGGCGCCGCTTTTGATTGGCATTTCACATTTTCTTTTCTTTTTTTCCTCCTTTTTTCTTTTTTTTTTTTAATAACCAGGATATTAGTAGCTCCCTTTACAAGCTGCAAAAATAAACAAGAAAAAGTAAATGCGAGGCTTTGTTTAGGGAAATTTTTTTTATTCCTTTTTTTTCCTTTGGGTTTCCATCCGAATGTCTGGGGTGAATCAAGGCTGATCCCGGTGCAGAACTCTTCTCCAAGAGATAGGCAAGCTGCTGGAACAAATGGTTCGTGTTAGCTGGAGAAAGACACTGAATCTAAACCATGTGCTTCTGGGTCTTGTGGTTTCAAATTGAACCACAAACACTCAGGCAAGCTGTCAGTCTCGATTCACAATTTCAACCAACCTTGCAGAAAAAAGGGGGGGCTTTGCCCACCAATCATGTTTTTAACCCTTCTGTCATTAGTGGGGTGGTTTAATGCTCTGCATGGAGGGGAATTCTGTTTCTTAGGGGGAGCAAGGAGAGTGATGACTTGGGAAGGAAATAAAGGCAAACCTTTGATGCAACGGGGGTGAAAATACAGATGTTTAGAATCCAGGCTCGGAGGGACCTCAAGGAATCATCCAGCCCAAAGCCTTTCCAGGAGGCAGGATCATCCCAAAGCCAGCCCTCCTGGCAGGTGTCTCACCCACTCCACGGGAGCCCCTGCAGAGCAGCTCGAGCAGCTTCTCACAGAGCAGCTAATTCAGGAACTGCTCCACTCGTGCCATTCCCAGGGAGCAGCTGGGAAAGTGCTGCTGGAGCAGAAAGTCACCTGTGAGAGGGAGCCCGGGACATTCCCCAGCCCAGGAATGTGCTGCTGCCACCTGGGCTAAAGAAACACCCCCTGAGGGCTCAGGCTGTGCTCCCTGCTCCACACCAGGACAGTGATGCACGGGGGGCTGATGGAAAGGTCCTGTTTGCTCCCAGTTTGGCTGGTTTGGATCACACGACAGCGAGCTCAGAGGGTGCCACGGCCTTAATCCTTCCGTCGCCATCGCTTTGTCCAAAGAGCTGGAGCACCAGGTCTGCACATCCCCAAACTTTTGAGGCAGCCAAGCCAAGAAATCCAAGAGAAACAACTCAGGGAAGGTGCCTGTGTGTTTTGGAGGACGTGAGGTGAGCTATTTGCAGGTCCTTTCTGGTTTTTTCCAGCATGGAGGTGACCTACGTGCGAGGCAGGAACTGCTTGTCCAGGAACTGAGGCTGCTGGGAAAACACAGGGGGATAAACTACATTTGGATTCCAGGAACCACGCTGGGTAAAACCCTGCTGCAGAGAGCTCAGACACACCTGGTTGCAAGCCCAAAATGGAAATGTGCAAGGGTTGAATATTTTGTGAGGACATGTTCTATACCAGCATTGTCTGGGGGGCTAAAAAAACCCCCTGGCTGTAAGGCCTTGGTAAATCTATATCTCCCACCTCAGCACTCCTGAAACACCAGAGGAATGTTTGTCTCCTAAAGTGCTGGATCATATTTGGGACTTTTGGAGGATTGAGGGCTAAAGAAGGGAAAAGGGGGTAAGGGGTGGAATCTGGGACTTTGAATCTCATTAGTGGTTTACACGTTAAAATGAGTTGCAGTCTCCTTCCTCCTCACTCCTTATTTCCCTGGTACACAAGGAGATTGGGGTGATTGGGATCACACAACTGGGATCTTTTCAGGGACCCTACTAAAATTATAATGCATCAGTTTGTACACAGAGTCCTCCCATGCTTTCCTCTCCAGTTAGAACAAGAACACAAGTATTTATTTGGAACGACTTGCCATGAGAATTCTCTCCAGAGGAACAGGCCTGATTTCAGCAGCTGAGGATTTACCCACGTATTGAATGGAAGAAATAATGTCAGTGTAAACTGAGAGTTTTAAGCAGTAAAGAAGGGCTGGGTGCAGATATGAGACTGGCTCCTGGGCTGTAAGAAATTTGAGGATTTGAGCCTATTGAGGGTGAGCAGATCTGGGTGTATTGGGCAGATAAGCATGTTTGGAAGAAACTAAAACTGCTGCTTTGCCAACCAACCTGCTGAGTGGACAATGTTGCCCTTGTTGAAGAGGTTACTCCCATTACCACTTTTTCACTGGGAGACACCATTCATGGCAATCACAAGGGATTACTCTTTATGGCACTGGATTCTTCCAGCACGGCTGTGCCAGGGTCCCAAGGCAGCCTGTGCAGGGACAGGCCCGTGGCAGATCCCACTCAGCTCCCCCCTGAGGGAATCCTGGAGGTGCTGTGCCTTCCTTGTGCCTTCACATCCCCTTGGGATGGAAATCCTGCCCACGGCAGGGGGGTTGGAACTACATGATCTTCAAGGTCCACTTCCAAACCAAAGCATTCCAAGCTTCTATGCCATGGAAGTGTGGCTCAAGGGAATAAACTGGGACCAAATTCCATCATCCCTGACACCACCTCAAGGGTTTTCACCAACAGTACTGGAAGATCTTCTACATCTCAGCACCAGTGAGAAGGGAGGGAGATGGGAACTGGTTTTGTGTGGGACAACAGGAGAACATTGTTCAGCTTCTCACAGCACATCCCACACACCCCTCACGGATCCCTGGTGCTGTCCCACTGTAACTGATTCCCAGGGGTGTCTGGCCAGAGATTCCATCCATTTGGATTAGCTCATGTTCTTCCCTTCATTTCCATGGCCTCCACTTCTCATTTGGAGAACTTTGGTGAATCCAAACCCAACTCTGTGCAGCCCAATATAGTTCTGGGCTAACACTGCTGCAGCCCAGAGCTACCTCAGACTGACACAGCCCTAAATGGGGGCCATAACTCTTCAAAACCAGCCCTTTCCAACATTGCATGAAGGTTACCTGATCCTCTACTTAATATGCACATGAACTGGGATGCCACAAACTTCCCTGGGGTTTCCTGAGGGCTGAAGTAAAACTTAATTATACCAATTGGTTAGACAGACTGTTAAAACTTTTGTTTCACATACACTTTCTATTCCCTCTTCTCCATCTTTTCCCATTTGCCAAAACCTCCTGAAGAGAAAATAGAGATTATTTTACTTTTTACCTTAAAGGGCTCCTTGTGTGCATTCGCCTTATTAAATAACTGCCAGAATATCTAATATTCCATGGACAGCACTGATGAAAATGAAGCATAACATTGGTCAAATGAGCAAGTTTCATGTAGAGCATTGTCCCTAATTTGGTCTCCAGCCAATGAAAATTCTGTACCATGCATCTCTTGGCTCTAGATGAGCCTTTGCATTTAAAAGGGTCTTAGAAAAGACAGGGTTTCTCCTTTTTTTGGTCACTATCATTTTGAGCATAATCACAGCCCTTTCATTTATGCCTCACTGAGCTTTTTGTCAGCCAAACTCCAGTTGTCTCTGACTCTTCCTTCTCTCCCCGATGCTGTTTTTTCTCCCAGCACAAAGGAATTGGCACATGTTGAGCACAATAAAGTTCAGCAACATATTATCCCTGATCCAAACAGCCTCTGATCTTTACCAGTTCAGAAATCAGAGAGCAATGCAGTTATTCCACCTTTAATAAATCTGGAAGGTCTTAAGGAGGAAATCTGGAGCTTCAGCACCCAGTCAGACATCCCCAAACCTGCCTCTGGCTGAGCACACTCTGCAGGCTGATGCATCATTAAGTTCTCCTTTCATGATTTAAAGGGGAAAAGGCCTTTTGCTGGATTTCCACAGAAGGTTAATTTTCCCTTTTCTGGCAGATCTGCCAGGCCCTTAATGGTGGCTGGAAGGAAACAGCACTGCCTTTCTACCCAGGCTTTGCTGGAGTTCGAGCACTAATGTGAGGACCACCAGATTCTTAGGTTTTACCTCTAAGAAATTAAACACCAGCCATTAATAAGTTACCTACTGAAGGCAGCTCAGTTCCTTTCCTGTAGGGCTGCCAGTTGTTAACCAGGAGGTTCCATTCCCTGCCTTCAGACAGGGATTTCTTCCTGCACGGTAAAACATCGCCTACCTGAGGCACCAGGATCTTGTTCAGCACTTCGGTCCAGAAACAGCAAACAGAATCCTAGCTGTGGCAAGCAGGGGGAAAACTGGAATGCCAGGGGCAGGATGGGAATCCAAACCACGATCCGCTGGAAATAAGGCCGGTTCCTGGAGAAGCCAAGAATTTCCACCCTGTTTGTTTGAAAAGAATTCACTTGTCTGTGCACAGGGACAGGCTCAAACACAGAGTCCTCTGAGCAGCCTCCCTGCAAACCATTATAAACTTCACACCACACGTGGATCTGGGGTTTAAAATAGCTTTTCCCTGAGTCCACTGCTGTTAGAACAGCACTGGATTGATTTCAGGCTTTAAGAAGTAATTCCTGGTCATTAGGGTTGTAATTCTGGTCAGAGATGAGGATACCAAAAAAAGCTTGGAATAATGGAGATGTTACACGAGATGAGGAGACCTCTCCAAACCTTTTTCAACAGCCCTTCAGAAATGTTTCAATTTAACTTGTCTTTGCCTCCTTCTGCAGCCAGGAGCCCTGTATCTCAAACAAGGGAACCATCCTTTCCATTTTCCCAGTTCTTTTCCTCCTCAGGTTCCAAACGAGACCCCAGCAACCCACACAACTCCTGTCACACTCACAGCCATCCAGCAGAGAGAGATTCCAAGCAGGTCTGCAGTTCTGTAGGGCAGTGATGGAATGAATTGTCCATCCAGAGGAAAATGACCCATTAAAAGAAAATTGGGAATAATCCATCTGTATGGATTTGTCAGCATTGAGGATTAATACTCTCATCAGGACACTGAGTGGGGCTGGAGAGTCACACCCCAATTAACAAACCAGAGGAACTCTGGGTGTTCAATAAAGTCATCAGGATTGAAGATCTGAATCAAACATCTCAGGGTGAGATTAATCCAGAATATACTTCACAATAATTAGTTTTACTTAGTCAAGACAATACAAATCATAACTCTATTTTAAAAATCATTTCATATTTGTGAACTGTATTCCAGTAAAAATAATTGTTATAACATTTCCATCAGAGCTAAAGAGGAAATCTTAGGCTAAAGCAAATGAGCAGAGATGGGAAAATAGGGTTTAATAAATTTTGATCTTGCATGAAATTTATGCATTAAAAATTCTACTCAGAGAACCAAACTGTTTCTGAAAGATTGGAAATATGAACGTGATACATTTTGCTGCACTCCCAGTAATTTCTCATGGAAAAAAAAGTCAGGGTTTGTTTAATTTAAAAATAATGTATTTTGCTGTTCTTGATTGCTGGAAAGAAAGTTGGCTGCAGGACTGGTAGAGAACCAAAAGTTTACCAAAATTTCAGTACGTAGAGAAAAATGTTCAGAGCCAGGTGTAAAAAACATCACTTTTCATGTCAAATGAAAGCCCAACTCCACCCTCTGCTAAAATTGCTCAGCAATTGTTACAAAGAGCTGGTGATGGGCCTTGCCCAAAATTCAAGGTATTGACCCCTCTGAGCCTTCAGGGGGCAAAGAGAAATCAGAATCCATTGAATTTTAACCTCCCAGACAGTCCCTCTCCTATCGGATTTCCCCCAAACCAGGCAGCACAAGCACAATACAAAACCCTATTTCCAGCTCCACTTAGAATGAATTATTTTCTTTCTTTGCACAGCCTCCTGTCTCTTGGCAAATGGTGTATTTTGATTATAAATTATTTTGGACTGACATCTTCTCTATACACACACACACACACATACAAATCTCTCTATACGTACTTATATTTTTCTGGGCACTGCCAGCAGTCCTTCAGTTTGGATTGAGCTGGGAAATGCAACCCCATTCTACTAAAAATTAATAGAAATAATTGTCAAAGTGAACCAAAGTCTTCTCCAGGTTCAACGTGGAGATGATAAAAATAGTAAATAACAGAAAAAAGTCCCAGCTTTGCAGATCAGCTTCCCATGGGATGTGCTGGGAGAAGCTGGGGCTGCCCCTGGATCCCTGGAAGTGTCCCAGGTCAGGTTGGATGGGGCTTGGAGCAACCTGGGCTAGTGGAAGGTGTCCCTGCCCATGGCAGGGGGTGGAATGAGATGAGCTTTAAGGTCCCTTCCCACCCAAACCACCCTGGGATTCTGGGATCTTCAAATTTACAACAATCTATCATTTCTTAACCCCTTTAATCTGGGTGAGAAATGAAGATCCAAACCCAGCATGAGTCTAAGCAAGTTTTAGGAGTCAAAAATGAAACTGAGTGTACAGTGCAAAAAAATTACATTTATATACTCTACCTGGAGATTATTTTTTTCCACTATGGAACTATTTAAGTTTACTTTTTTTTTTATTTTTTAACTGCAGCTCTGGGAAGCATTTTGGGCCGTTTTTGTACACCTGCTAGCTCCATTTCATTTGTTTAAACACATTTTATAGCTGCAGTTTATATATTTTTCCAAGAAAATAAAAATGCTAAAAATATAATGTGGTGTTTGGGAGAAGGTAGGTGGGGGGGGGACGGGACTGGAAGGAACAAGAGGGCCCCATCTTGGCACGTGTTCCACTCCGTGCCAACTGCAGCACATTCATCATGAACCTCCAGGATGGGGATTTACCTCTGTGCTCTCATTCTCACTCACACACACGTTTCCCCTCCACACCAAGGAGCAAAATGGAATATGGGGCACAATGGCCCCATTGGCCATGGGTGCTGCTTTATTGCTAATTACAGGCTCTGCCAAGGTGTTACTGCTTTAGCCTTGAAGCAATTTTCTGCTCCATTGGTAGGATATGCCTCGGCCCCTCTGGTGCAGTCATTGTTTTGGAGCAGAGCCAGCAAGGAAGGGTTGCTGTGCATTCAAGGTTTGCTGCACTCACCCCACGGAAAATCTTCACGGGGGACCCGAGTGGAGAGCAGAGATCTTGAGATTGGTTTGTAAAAAGGGCCTGTGATATTCTTAAAACGTCCTTTAAATGTTTTCATTTTGACCAGCCTGACTGCCAGGGTGTTTATCAGCTCCTGTGGCTGAGGCAGTGGCTCATTGTGCAGCTACAATAGAGCATATTGTATACATATACATATATATATATATATAGTGTGTGTGTATGTATGTTGTATATATAATACAGTTGTTATTCGTGACAAGCAAGTGAGAAAAAAGTATGTTTAGTCCTGAACCTTCTCCTCTTCTTGAGAAACAAAGGGTTTAGAAAGGGATTTTTAGGAAATGCTGGACATGTCTGAAATGGGATGTGTTTATCCAAAGCCTTTTATCTGAGGCTGGAAATATAGAAGAGCAAAGGAGCTTTGGATCCTTCATCAAGTCCCCTGTTGTCACAAGGAGAACGTCACCCTTCCTAATTTCATTTAAGCGATGCAATACTCATCATAGAACCATGGAATGACTTGAGCTGTGAGAAACTTTAAAAATCATCCCATTCCACCCCCGTGCCATGGGCAGGGACACCTCCCACTAGCCCAGGTTTCTCCAAGCCCTGTCCAACTTAGCCTGGGACACTTCCAGGGATCCAGGGGCAGTCACAGCTTCTCTGGACAACCTGTGCCAGGGCCTCCCCACCCTCCCAGCCAGGAATTTCTCCCCAATATCTCATCTAAACCTACTGGTTTGGTTCCAGCTTTATTATCTCCATTTTACATCATTGAAGCAACTAATGTAAAATCTTGAAAAGAGCTTTGTAAGACCTGGGACAGAGAGACACACCAGTCCTCAGCCTCTTCCTGCTGCTCTGAGCAGCACCCATGGCCAGACTGGCCAGAAAGAATGGACCTGTTTCTGTTCTAAGCTCTAGAAAAGGGAATGGTTGGAATTACTTGAAGATTCATGGACCATTGTGAGCCTACTTATCTTTCAATATGAAAAAGCTTCCTGCCCACTGCCTCTGTGACTTAAACAATTACATCATCTCACCACAGAACATGTTCCCTGGCACAAGGAGACCTTTTCCCTTCTCAGGGAGTTGGTGTTCTTCGACTCAGGCTCCTGACTGAGGCAGCCAGGGTGATTCAGACCTGCCAAGTGACACATTAGCATAATGCATAAAGAGAAGGAGTCTCCACTCCCAACTAACACTGATTTAGCTTGGCATTAAGTACTCCCTCCCTTAGGCTCCCTTCCCCCCAGTAAAAGAAATTCATGACCTTTGGTTTTCTTTTCAGTCCTCCCCCTCTGGAATCCACGTGCTCTTCCCAAACTGAGCCTCCTCTTCTCTCTGGATGATGGGAGAGGTCTCTCACACCTGAGTGCCACCTGAGCCTTCTCCTCCTGGTGCCACTCAGGTGAGAGACAACGAAACAAAGAGGAACCCAAACCAAACAAGGGCATGTTTTGCCTTCCCCACTTGCAGAGGAAAAAGAATAGCCCCAAGGCAAGGAGACTCCCTTACGGCCAAGAGGGCTGACAAATTCTTGTGGTTTTCTCCAAAAGTCAAACCAAAATCCAAGCTCCAGCCAAGCTGAGTCCTGGCAACCCTGCATTGCCTGGAAATGAGAGCAATCGTATCCTAATAGCTATTTGGATAATTGTCCCTGGGAGTGATCTGCCAACCAGTGCTGGAAACAAGTCTTTATTACAAATATAGCATGAAGTCTAATCTGGAATACATTAAAATGTTATTTCTGTAGCTGCCTTTTCCCAAAGTTTAAATAATGGCTAAACCATTTATCAGCTTTGGAGGAGAAAGGTTGTGTATACTGTGCTCTTAGAGCAGAGATGAAAAAAAAAGAAGTCTTCAATAAAAATATTCTCCACTAAAACTCTGTAATTTCTGGTCCCTTGTACATTGCTAAAAATTATTACAAACCCATTTCAGCTTTGCTGAAAGGGGCATGGAAGGAATAGAATACAACATAATAACCAAGCTGTCTTTGGAGGCACCTGCTACAGAACTCTCCTGACATCCCTGGAAGCTGCAAGTGGTCAAAGCAGCCAGAGCTGCCCCAGCTTTGCAGACTGGGTGTGAATAACACACAGTCCTTAACGTGAACCACCCACACTGCCCAGCCACTCACAGGTAACACAGCACTCAGGGGTGAGAGAGGCTGAGAGGGGATCACTGGGGCTCTGTTGGCTGCTTGACTTCAGGAGACCAAACCCTCGGGGATTTTCTACCTGTACCCAGCTCAAGACATTGTTTTATTCTCAGGTTTCACTCAGTACCTAAGTAAGTTTTCCATCCTGGAGGACATGGTTGGACTGGATGATCTTTATTGTCTCTACCAACCCAGACCATCCTGTGACTCAGTGATCTTTGTCCCCCAGTTCTGAAGACAGTGGCTCAGATGGGGCTGAGTCATTCCCTAGAAATCTCTCTTTCCCTGGGCACTGCTGGGTGGTCCATCCACAGTCTGGATGGCTGAAGGCAGCTGGGATGAGTCCCACATCCACACAGCCCTGAGCTACATGGGGTAACTCTAAGCTTAATGTAGGAGGAAATTCTTCCCTGGGAGGGTGGGGAGGCCCTGGCACAGGTTGCCCAGAGAAGCTGTGGCTGCCCCTGGATCCCTGGGAGTGTCCAAGGACAGGGTGGAGCAACCTGGGCTAGTGGAAGGTGTCCCTGCCCATGGCAGGGGTGGAATGAGATGAGCTTCAAGGTCCCTTCCAACCCAACCCATTCTCTGAATCTACAAATATTATGTGATAGTAGCTAAGGCACAGAGAACATCCCCAGTACCATAATTTGGGGAAAATATCAAAACATGGTTTTTATACTTAAATCTGAATGGTATCTTGGGCATCAGAGCCCTTATAACACCAGCCCAGTTCTGCACTTTATTTAATTGGTGAGTCCTCCTGTACCTCAAGAAGAGTATTCTGTGTTTGATGGATGTGCTGGGACTGCTGTATTTCAGTCCCTCCATTTCTCTGCCTTCTCTTTTTTTTTCTTCTTGTTATATCTATTAAAGTGATTTATGGCTTTTTCATTGTTCTCCCTGGAGCTTGGCCAACTCTCGAGATCAAAATCCAAAAAAATTCTCCTCAACAAAACATGAGGGTGATCAGAATGAAACAGGACCTGTGGAAAAGATTTGAATTGTGGGAAAGGAAATAACCCCATCTCCATGGAAACGCATTCAGGTTTTCCAGTTGCTCCTGAATAAATGAAGGTTGTGTTCTCTAATTCCTACACTTCAATTCCAAGCACACCTTGCCTGGAAGTACCTGGGAATGCTGTTAAAAGCATCAAGGTTTCTCTGAGCAGTGCTGCAGTTCCACAGAAATGTTTTTGCTTTTTCTTGCTGGATTTTTTTTTTTTTTCAGGAAATCACCATCCAAGTTCTTCAGAAAACGTCTGGGAAACACACACAGCCCACAAGGTGCTTATAAGAATTAGCTGCAGTGCCCAAGTCTCTGCTCCTGAGTTTCAAGGCCTCCTAAGTCCTTCAGAAGCACTCCAGCAGTCAGTAATACCCAACGAGCCCCACGTGGGTGGGAAGTTAGTAAAGAAATCCTTAAAGCTCTCAGACTTGAATTTACATAATGGGAACCCCCAGCCAAGTGTTTGTGGACTCCCCATCCCTGGAAGTGTCCAAGGCCAGGTTGGACAGGGCTTGGAGCAACCTGGTCCAGTGGAAGGTGTGACATTTAACTGGGATAAAGACAAAACCCTCTCAATTAATTTTCACTCACCACGTAAACAGGTCTGAGAACATTTATCCTTAGGAGTTGCTTCTAGCACCAGCAAACCCCCAGCTTCAAACTTCTTTTTTATTTATGACAAGGGGAGCTTTATTTTTAGTGCAAGATTAGGAACTTCTTTTTATTCTGTGCCCTTACCTATTAGCCATTCCCAAATTTACGAAAAGAAATAACATAATCCTTAAATTCGGGGAAAATAATGGTTCTGTCCTGCCTCAGAAACCTTTCCTGAGCTTCAATTTTAGCCTTCTGTGTGCTGGTATCAATCTGTAAGTCATGAGATAAAGGAATGCTCCACTTTCCTGAGGAGGTTGTGAGTTCCCTACACCACAGCAAGGATCCCACAGCTGGATTTCCAGAGAGCAATGGGTAATAATCTAAACTGCAAACCCTCTTAGATACAATAGGATGCCACAGTTAAAAATCCTACTGGGGCCCACGTTCTCACCCTTGGGCAGGGCTTTTTAAAATCATGGTCTTTGTGCACGACAGGAAGATTTTCAGGGATGATTGGCACAGGTTTTCCCCATGGATCAGTGGACATGAAGGATGTTTATAGCACTGTCAGTGAGGGATTTGCCAAGGTGCTGAGCATCAGACACCTCACCTTGAGATCCCACCTGGTTCCTGCCGACATTTCTCTGCCATGGCCCACCAAATAATCTGGGTTTGCACTGCCATGAATGGGGCAGCGACACTTCCACTTCTTCGAGGCTTTTTTTTGGCAGTTCCTGCCAAAGCTTTCCAATGGGTTCAACAGAGATGGATTGTCCCTGGCTGCACGAGCGAACAGGTAGAAGGTGTTTGGTCTTCTTGCCCTGTTCCACCAGACTGCGAGGGCCCGATGGCTGCGGGGATCAATAACCCCTGTGTTTTCAGGCCTTGCTTATTAAAGGTGGTGCATGGAAAAAAAATAAGAAACTTTCCCTATTTATATCTGGAAGTTAATGAAGTGAAATTATCACAGCCGACAGGCGCTGGTGTTGTAATTCAGAGCCACGGCTTGGCTGAGAGGGATCTGCAGCCTGTTTTTATTCCAAATAATAAAAAAAAAAAAAAAGAGCGAAACCTAATCCTCTAATCAGTTCCAATTTACATATTCACGGCTCTTATTTCCAGCCTGCTGGAAAGGGGGGGGGAAAAGAAAAAAAAAAAAAAAGATAGTGTTGGAGTCACGAAGCGATTATTTGATTAAGTAATTATTAATCCCAGAGCGCTCCGATTAATTCCGAGCAAGTTAAACAAACGGGTTGGAGCTGGGCTGGTCACCTTCACACCACTGTAACACCCGGGGCACAGCTCGAGGAGATGGATTTTTTACCTGCTCCACACTGAGGAGTTTTGTTCACTGAAGGTCTCCCATGGGCTCCCGGGGGGTTAATACTCTTGCTAAATGAAGTGTTACAAATTGGAGTTTTATCTCTGGTTAACTGCAATTCCAAACGCTGATCTTTTTATTTTCGGGCTGGAAACTCCGTCCCCGGATCTGTGCTCGATTCATTTGTTCACATGTTTAAATAAATTAGAAAAGAACAAACTCTGAATGTATTTTTTAACAACTTCTGCTCTGAATCTGTCCTGTAGATAATGTTGTGTCTGGGAGTGTCTCAGAGTAGGGTCTATCCACTGAAAGACCTCTCTTTTAAGAGAGCTGAGATATGCACTTCAAAATATTATTTGTCTTCTGAAAAAAAAAAATACTGAGTGGAAACAAACCTGGAACTTTTGGTTTTCATTTTTATTGGCATTTAAGTATTTTGTTCTAGCAAGCTGAAATCTCTTGCATTTGGTTGCACACTCAAATACAGAACCCCCCTCCTCAAATTCACTCCAGCTTAAAAGCTGCTCTTCAAATCGGGCCTTTCTCAGTCTCTCCCTTCCTTGACTTACCCCTTATCCAGAAAAAAACCCAGGAAAATAGAAAGGTGATGTATAACATAAGCCCAGGATAAATCAATCTGTACCATAAGGCATCAAAGTGAGAAGCACAACAAGGCAATACTTCACCAAAAGTACCTTGTGAACCTCTTGTTGCTATAACTGCAACCAATTCATGGCACAGGGGTAGGTTGTACTAAAAAACAGAGTTAATAAATATCCTGGGTGTTCTAAAATTTCTGTGAAAAGCACCAAGTTACTGCCCAGGGACCTTCAGTGTGGTGGCTGTGTCAGATCAGTACATTATGGAAGTGCATTTTTAATTCATTATCCATTATTTTACTTCTTAACAGTGTCTTCTCCTCTGATCTCAAGTCCAAATCCATAACCACCATATACAACTGATGAATATTTGAAATAAAGAGTTTTCAAGCAATGTGGAAACTGAGCCTGGATTTGGGAGGACTTGTTAATGACATACAATATTCATAATGAAAAATTCTTCCTGCAGACACTCCTAATGATCCAAGTCTTTCCATCAGCCCTGTCCAGCAATAATCCCTAATTCCAAATCTCAAATTTCCTGATTAAAATGAGTTTTTAAATTCCCTTTAAATTTCCCTTTAAATTCCCACCCCGTGGGGTGTTCCAGTGTCTCATGGCACAGCAGGAACTAAGGGCAGCTGAGATCTGCTCCCAGAGCCAAAATAATGAATTCAGAGTTACTAATCAAAAAATTGCCCAAAGTACTTCAGGAATGACAATAAACACACAAAATCAACCTTCTTCCTGGAAAATGCTGGTATTGATTTCTCTCTTTCCTTCCAAATTTTTGAGCAGCTCTGTGTGACTGCTGCCTCCTGCTTGAGATCTCACCAGAACAGCAGGAACCACACTCTGCTGAAGGAAATCCTGGGATGCAGGGAAGTTGCAGGGGGTGTAATTTGGGGCAGACTGTAGTGCTGCAAAATCTGTCTGCAACACCATGGAGTGAGTGTGAGGAGGGTTGTGAGAATGTAACCAACAACCTCACTGGCCTTCAAACCTTTCCAAGTCTAAAGGAAATTACTGGTCTGTGCAGAGATGTCCAAAAAGCAAATAAGTACTTCAAATGTGGTTTGATTGTTTTGTTCTGAGACCACAAAATCTTTCTGCTCCTTCGACTTGCTGTCACACTCGGGAGGCACCATCAAATCTCACCAGCCTCTGGGCTGACATTTCATCCTGAAAATGGAAGGGAAACCAGGGGACAGTTCAGATGCTCCTGCCAGGAGCTCTGGAATACCAGCTGCTGCTCCAAACCAAACCTGGCCCAGCTCCAGGGCTCAGGCATCGCTTCATGTCATCCCAGCCATACATGTCCCACACTGCTGAGACCACCCACCATTTTCTGTAGATCTCCAAATGCAAAGCTTCTTCTCTTTAGTGTTTGAAAAGATGTTTTTCAGGTTCTGATCTGGCAATGGCTCCCTTGACTTATTCAGCACGGACTTCTCGGGGTTTGATGGGAGAAGGTGGCCAAGTAACACTGATATTGGGTTGCAAATATTTTCCCCAGGAAGAACAAGGAGCACCGTGTGTTTTGCTAACCACTGGGTCAGAGAATTGAGTGTTCAGAGACATTTGAAAGCCCTGAGGGTTCTTATGCAAACCCTGGAGCTGAGATAAGCCTTGGAAAAGGCAGGTAGAAGAGCCACCATCCACTGAAGTGATAGAAGGGTTGAAAACTTCAGGAAAACACGGGAATATGGTCCCCCAAGGTCCCATGGAAGAACACTGTGGAATCTGAGACATGCAAAGAAGGACCTGGATGACAAAAACCCAACCAGCTTGACCACAGGTACTCCCCCAACACAGCGTGTACCAGCTCGTGATGAGATCATGGCAGCTGGAGACTTGCAAAAACCAGAGGAGAGAAGGTTTATGTTTGTCTGGTGCTCCATGACCAGCAGAACTGGGAGAGTTCTTTCAGCCCAGTCCCAAAGTAACGTGTGTGCTGCTTTAACCTTTTCAGTTTAATATCACCTCATGCCTCAAGGACCAAAAAAGAACAACTAATAATCTGCGAGGGCGGAATGGCAAATCTGTCAGGCTGAGTCAGAACACTGGGCCATCAAGGCCAGTATCCTGTCTCTGAAATGCTGTCAGTATCTGACACTTCAGGCTTAGCTGGGATAATAAAACATTTTCCTCAACCTTATGTAACATCTCGGCCTGGCAAAGAGGAGATTTAAACATTGATTGCTTTCCACTCCCCTCTGTCCCGCGAATGTGAATCTGACTCTTTTCCAAAATGAACAACTCTGATGAGCTGGAATTGGTTTCTGGGCAGGATGGGAAAAGCTCCTCTCTCGTTACTCATTCCTGGATAGATCCGCTAAACCTTTACCTCCTAAAAGGGGCACTCGAATTAGGAGACATAAAACTCCATCCGCAAAATTCTGGGTGCCCAAGGCCACCTTTTCATGGAAGGTGGAAATGCATGTCGTAAGACTTCATGTCTAGTCACTTTATTTTTCCCCATCATGTCTACTTCCTTTATTTTTTTATTTGTTTAAGCTCTCCATTAGTTTATTAGCTTGACAGCAGCCCAGTTAATTAGCCCGTCCTCCCTCCCTCCCCCAGCAGCGGCGGCCTGTGAGGCTCCCCGAATGCACACAAAATTTAGTGCTGCTGCTGGGGCACTTCTCAAAACAAATAAAAGATTTGCAAAAGCAGCCACCAAGCATCCAACATAATTAAACTGCATTTGTTACCCTTTCGGCCCTCGCACACAATCGGGGCCTTGTGCGGAGCGAGCACTCCCCAAATCAGGCTGTTTTTCTTCTGCAGGGAAGAGTGCCAGGAGTCTCACCAGCCCAGGTAACATAAGATCCCAAGGAGCAGCAAATGGACAGTCCCAGCCAGAGTGAATGGACTGTGGGGAGATCTATATGAATGTGAATATCTATAGATATATGCAAACACGCACATACAGGGGAGTATAGTTCTGCAGGGGGAAAAAAAAGCAGTGGAAAAGCTCCTAGAAATTACTGCTCCATGCACAGGTATGTAAATGACTCTGGAGTCTTGCTGTCCACCACCTCAATCAATTACAAGGTTATTCAAGATAAAACAAACACCATTTCAATTAACTGCACATACAGCAGTGGTTAGAGGCACACGCAGGGAAGAGGAAGTGGGAGGAATTTTTGGAAAATGGAACTTTTTTTCTACTTCTTCTGGAGATATGCACAAATAGAGGTTGCCTTGAGGTGCTGTGAGTGGAGCCATGAATGGTCTTAAAAACTCCAGCCTAAAGCCATCATGGTCTATACTAAAGACAAAATGAGGGGGGTGAAATGGGAAAAAAAAATGAGTGAGCATTTAAACATCTGTTTAGTTTGTATTGGCACAAATCGACTATTTGTGAGAGGAAGTGGGAGCAGAAATCGGGGCAGATGCTCAAGGATCCCTAATTCTGTTGGAGACAGGATCCAGATAACAAGTCCCTCAGCAGTTGTGTGTGAGCACAGCTTCCTGACCCCGATGGCCGGGAATGCTGAAGCCTCGCAGGGCAAGGACACAGCTGGCTGAGAGAATCTGACAACAACCTGCAAATTCAGTGGTGGGTTGAGAAGACAGAGGAGGAATGAAGACACAGGAACTGGGCAAACAACATCAGGGTCATTTTCCACCTGTGCCACAGACTTTTGCCTCACCCTGAGCAAACCATTTTACCTCTTTCCCTCACTTTTCACACTCCTGTGCAAGAGGCAACTCCTCAACCTTGAGCCGTCTGATGCGTTCACAATATGAGCTTTGCAGGCCACTCAACAGAGGCTTCGTTCTCCCTTGGGTCTGTGTGTGCCACCACTGGACTGTAAATCAGCTCCTCTGGTCATAATCCATCACATTCTACATGACCAGAGGCATCCGGCCCCCGAGGGCACAGCTGGTTGAAAACAGGGTACACAATGTCTGCCATATTAGTGAATAAATAAAATTGCATTCTCTGCCTTTCTGGGAATTGGCTGAAATTATATTTCGATTGTTATTTGTCAATTGGAACGATGGACTAAGAGTTTCTGGTCAAAAGTTCCTGCAGGCTGTTCCCCTGCAACCAATACAATATTAAACACGACTTTTGTGTGATTTTTCTACTTGTTTGGCTGATGCAGTGAAACTTATGATCAACTGGCTTTTTAAAAAAAATCATTCTTTATTAATCAAATATTTCTAGATGAAATACACCCAGGCCAGGAGATAGGAACAAAATTTATAGCCACAACACCATAAATCACTGTCCAGTCTCCTGCTCACGGTCATAAGCAATAAATTTATTGCAGTTACAGAGTTTTCATCGGTGACTTCAGCCACAAGAGCTGACTGTGAGTCTGCTCCCAGCCCCTGCAACAAGGAAAAGCAGGTGTATTTGTTGACTCCCATTTGGAGGGCATTGGAATTCTGTTACACTTCCATGTCTGCTTTCCCATCACTTGAATTTATATTTGTGACAGAGCAGAAACCCCAACATCCTCACTTATTGTGGTCCCACCTAATGGGCAGTAATTTCTTGGGAGCAAACTCCACATTTAATCCATGTCAACCTTCTCTTTCTGACTGCAAAGAGTGAAGAGAATCTTGAATTTGGGGAGCAACTGAATCAAACAAAGAGCTGATAATTAGCACTCCTTCAGTAAAGGTTCAAACCTCAAACCCCTGGCATTTAAAGAGGTACTTGCATAGGAAGATGAGTTCCAAATGGCCTTGATTTCAATGCTTAATTAAATTCAGAAAAACCAACTCTTCCTGAACCCTTTTTCCTTTGCAAAATGTTTTCTCCTCTTCTCCATCAAACTCACTGCCAAGAGCCACCCTAAACATCCAGAGCTCCCTGCTCAGCACAGACACAGCGTTGGGTTTTTTGTGTATTTCCCAGGACTATTAACAGAGTAATATAATGAGAAATGAACTGAGGTTAAAGAATTCAGTACCTCGTGTATTTTCACTAAAAACACTCACTGCATCAGGGGACCTGCCAAGAGGAGAGTTTAATATCGTATGAAAAGGAAGAATTTTCATAATGACACTTGGCAGTGGCTGCATCCCCCCCATGAATGGAGCTGCTGGGGCTTTCTCTCCTCCGCTCTCCTATTCTCTCTCTCCTCTCAGCCCAATGGCAGGACAAGGGATTTTCATTTGGAAGTGCTGGGAACAATGGGAATGAAGATTTGGGCAACCCTTCAAGGGGTGGGGGACTCCCACAGCCTGTGGTCAGGCACCTCAGTTTGGAAGGTGCTTCAGGAAAGAAGCTTTTCAGGCTACGCTGCTTCTGTCAAAAGGGAAAAAGTGGATCCAGAATACTCAAAACTGCCTAAAAATTTTAATCTGTGTGAATCTTTCTCCCTGGTTTCCAGATCTAGTCAGTGAGCCAAAACAATTACTTCCTTTGTAAATTTGATTTGAGACTTTTTAATGCAAACAGCAGTTGCAGGAAGAATCACCTGAGCCATTAAGACCCTTTCAGCTCCAAACAAACCAGCTACAAGGATACAGCAAATCCCACATTTTGCCTTCTATCCTTTTATATCTGATGACTCTTCCCGAATTGCCCAATTCTGATTGTATTCACACAAGCACTCCAATAGTGGTTGGAGTTATATATTCTCTTATGGTGGTGCTTGTTCCCTTATTTCTCACTCCCACCTATTTGAAAACTTCATGCCATAAAAAAAAAAAAATAAAATATAAATGAATGATTGAACAGGGATAATAATGTTTTCCATAATGTAGACCAAACGTTCTTGATATATTCTGTTTTATTATGCAGTAGACACTAGTTCTCAGTGAAAAGCTCATGGTGTGGCAGAAACTGCTCCCACTCCCCAGTGATGGACTGATTTCAAATGGTTTTATCATTTTTACTAAAATTTCAGTGTCAAAATTTTGTCTGACTCAAATCAAACTTAAACCTGACAGGCTGCCCCAGCACATTTTTAGGTGGAACAAATACAACAAAACTCTCGCATGAGAAAGGCCCAACACCAGGAAAACAGTTCCTTGTGGAGAGATGGAAGAGCTGTGGTCCCATTCTGCTCTTTCCAGGTGACATTTGTGAATTAAAACAATCCCACTGAGATTTTGGGGGCTCAATATCCACCCTCAGGGAGTCACTCCAACCCTGCAGCAATAAAACCGAGCACACAGAGCTCGTTTTCACTGAGACTCTGGGTATAAAGTCAGCAGAAAAATACCCTGGAATGAGGGTTACAGAATGTAACTCTCCTTCAGAGGTGACGCAGGGCCCTCATTTGCAAGTGATAAATGTCACTGCTCTTCCATCTTCAGCCTTTTAAAACCATTTTGAGGGAGGTGTAATGAGGCTGCACAGCCTTGGAGGGACAGGACAGGGGACAGCCGAGTCATCTGAGCTTTATTGAGTGTGTCATGGGAGACTTGTCCTTTTTTTTTCCCCCTTTTTTTTTAACAAAATGAGGTGCCCCGGGGGAAAGTCAGCAGCTAGAAGCGGCCCCACCTGAGTGTGTCTTGGGAGGAAGCCTACTGCCTCATATTTTTTAAAAGGGAAAAAAAAATTATAATAATAGAGCCGAGCCAAAAATATCAAGCAGCTCCTAGCTGTGAAAAAGCCAGGGAAAGCTGAGTCGCAGCCGGTCAGTGTTGTTCTTCCAAACAAGCTGACCACCCTCCCTTCATAACATTTTATTTATTAAAGCGAAATTGGCCCACTGGAGTAAAATTATGCCATATTCATACGCATATACATATGTATATATAATTAGGTATGCGCGCACACACACGCAGTTATTCATCGCTGCGTTTCTACACAGAAGGTCCCTCTAGATTTTTCGGTGTGCAGACTACTGAATTTGTTAAAGGGGGAGAAATTTAAATGGTGTGGACGGGACGGGGCTATAATTAGGTTATAATTCATTTACAGCTGTTATAATTCAGATATAATTCGTTATAACTCAGCGCAGGCCTCGGGGCGCCTCAGGCCGCACCAGGCCCTGCCGTTGCCGTGGCAACAGGGAGCCTCTCTCCCATTGGTCCGCGCAGGGCGCAGCCAATGAGCGACCGGGGTTTGGCCCCCCAGGAAAATGGCGGCGGCGGGAGCGGCCCCCAAGCTCGGGGTTTGCTTTATGGACTTGTTTTACTAACTCCGTCCTTATCCAGCCCTTCAAAGCACCTTCTCGCGGAGAACAGAACCCTGTCAGTTCTGGGATTCTGTGATCCTGTGATGTTAGCAGTTCACACACCAGAAAATCTCCAGGGACCTTCTGACTGAGCGTTGTATAGAAACACAGCCATAAATTACTGCATTTACATTTACATCACTACGCTATTACATGAAAGTTCAGATCAGGACCAGCACCTTCTGTTTTCCTCTATTTATTTTTTTTTCCTGTGTACTCATTCCCGTTTTAAAGTCCCCCCCTATTTACCTGCAGCACAGTCTAGACAGCTAATGAAATAATAAGAGCCCAGCGGATTTTTACAAGAACGTAGACAATAAGAGCATCAGAAATAAATATATGAGTAAGAATTGGAAGGTCGATGGCTGGGCACTGAGTGTGCCACAGGCAAGGGTGTCCCGGGATTATGAGGTGCGTTACTGCCATTCCTAAAATCCCCAAAGGAATCACCCCGTTGTTCTAAGGACCGTATAGGAACAGCAGGTCACATTTATAAAATGTACTTAAAGATGTAGTTGAATCCCAAAGGGATTTTTCCAGACAGTTCATAAAACCAGGTTGTGAGTCACCCCTGGAAGCTATTGGGAGTAAGGCCTGGAACTTATCTAGGTGCTTTTAATAAATCCTGCTCTTTCCATATCGACATGATTAAATGCATAATATGCTTTTTTTAAATGTGACCCAGTGTTTATGCAGTGCCAAGAGCAGCAAGCTGAGCACTAAAATGCTCCGTACTTCTGGAAAATAGTGCCTACTCTGGAGAATCCAAAATATTAATGAGCAGGTAGTGTGCAGTCAGACTGAGAGAGAGAAACGAAGCTTTCTCCTCTAACAACCTCACAGCAGGGCTTTAATCTTTTAATTTTTAAAGATGCTTTTGTTTAGACTTTAAATTTCAGAAGTTGCCTCTGAACTATCGAGGCCACATTTTTTCATTCCCTCTGTTCACTGCAGGTGTCAAGCATCCTGACCAAAACAATCAGGCATTGCTGGATTCCTGTCACCCTCCACACAAGGCATGAAAAAGCAATGGAAGAATAATCCTCTGGAAAACCCAGTTCTCGCATTCCCCCTTCTCCCAGCAGAGAGAAACAGAGAATAATCGTCCCTGGTGCTGCTGCCTGTTCCTCTCCCTGCTGGTTGCTCATCAGCCCCCTGGTTGCCCATCAGTTTTTCCAGCCCCTGGAGGGTGTTGTCGCGTGGTCCTTCCTCCCGTCTTACTCCGGGCTGTTGTTTCTGGAGCTGCCGGTACTACTGCTTGGCACGGCTCCCCCGGTGACTCCGAGCTGGTGGCAGGCAGGGCTCAGCCCTGCCCAGCGCTTTCCCAGGAAGGCCTGGCTTCCTCTCAGAGGAAAACCAGCTCAGCCCCCGGAGCGTGTCTGCCCGTCCATCGGGGAAAAAATAAAAAGGGATTCAGCTTATTTTTGTCTCCCCACCGACGTCCCCGGTGAAGCGGGGCTGGTGTGGTTTGATTTGAAACACGGTCCTTGCTTACAGCAGGGATTTTATTTGAATGTTGATTGTTTGTTTATCACTCCCTTCTATGTGTATGGCTGGGTTAAAAAGCCCTTTTGTTTTGGAGCATCCTGTGAACTGCAGCAGGAAGCTCAGGAACTCCTGGTGGACTGAATGAAACACAGTCAATGATAATAAAATTATAGAAGGTTGGAGCCAGGAGGAAACTAAGTAGATGGTGTAGTTGGACTTCCCACACTAAACCTGGACTTGGATGTTTGCTGGCGTGTTCTTAAACGTTTTTAACACCTCCAGGGAGCTTCCATAACATTGTGAGATGGATCTTCTGAATGTTCCACCTTTGTGACACTGAGAAGCTCTTGACTTACTTGGCAAAATTGAGCATGGAAGAAATTTAAATGGCTCTGAAGTGCCCTCCTCTAACTGAAATAGGTTAGATCTAAACATGTGTTGTTAGAACAGGAAGATATTTGGAATTTGGAGTGAGTTAGGGGTTTTTTTTCCTGAGATGTTTTCTGGTTTATTTGGGAACTTTAAATTGATGACTTTAATGGTGGAACAGGTGTGTTGGTTTTATACTACATTTATACTACATTCCTGGAGGATAACTGAGGATCAGGAATCGAGTACATCGTGAAAACAGTCAGGCAATAGCATGTGATGGAATCCTGGGTGACAACATTACTCCTTACACATTTCAGAAGTGGATGCAGAGGGAGAATTCAGGCCCAAAATAAAGTCTTCCTTACCTGAGCTGAACATTTTTCCCTCTCAGATGAAAGTTATTGTATCAAATTCAGTTGAGACGCCATGGATAAGCCATGAGTGGCTGGGAGAGGAAATCCCAGTTTATCTGACTCACCATTTTTGTGCAAATATTAACTTTGGCTGGTACACATTTCTCCTGATATCTCTTTTCCAGATCTGAGTCTCAGAGTACATTGTCTTGGCTATATTGAACTGTAGCCTTTGGTTACTTGAATAACTTTCATTTTTAACAGTTTTATCTATTTATTGTATCTGAAAGGTAAAGAAAATGCAATTTTCCCCATGGCTCTGCTTCTGGTGATGCAGTATTAAATTCTGCACCAGTGGAAAACTTAGATTTAATGGTGGCAAAAAGCACAATGCAGAGGATTTAGTTTTCTTTGCTAAAAGTGGTGGAAAACCCTCGAAGAGGGCAATCCCAACTTCCCAGGATCTACCTGCACTTTTATCCCCCACAATCTCTGGTTTCTTTTGTCCTTGGAAGAAGAAACATTGGTGGACACTGGAGTTGACCTTTAATTTTGAAAAATGTTCATATTCTCTGTCAAAACACTCTTCATGGTTGCTCCCACCGACCAGATTGTTGTTTCTATTCAGAATTACTACAGGTGATGAAGAGAGAGGAAGTTAATTAAATTAATTCAATTAAATTGATTCTGATGTCCATGTGTTGCTTGTGCTTAATTCATACAAACCAGGGGGGTCAACATAGAGGAAAAGAGGAATGCAGAGCTGGAATCCACACTCACAGCTGTGGCTTGGGGATGCTCAAAATAGCCAATATGTTCTTCCCCTGTTCTGTAATTCCTTTACAAAATGGGTAAAATAAACTGTTGATAAGGAACTGTTGCTCCAAGCCAGGCTGGAAAGGAACTGGGAAAGGCTCCATGAGCAGCATTAAATGAGCAAGGCAGAATTTCCAGGGCATCATCTGGTAGCTCTGCCTTGTTTTGCTGCTTTGCTTAACATTGCCATGTTTTGTTTTGTTTAATTTTGGGTCCTTATTTCATCTTATTTTTTGACTTCTGGACTGTTGCAACTTCCCCAAGTAAGTCCCTTTGCACTTATCTTATCTAGGTTTCCTAATTTCCACTATTAGGTGATGTCTGACACCTTCTTTGCTCAGATCTGGCTGTCTGGACACACAGTGAGTCACTCACTCTCCCCCCATATCTTCCCACCTCCCCTCACCCCCACAAGGAGGGGGGGGACTGTTCTCATCAGGTTATCATGGTCCATTGGAATGAAGGGCACAGCACACATATGAGTGGTTCAGATGAAAATCTCGCTGCTGAAAGGTGTTCTGTTAATTCTTGTGGAGGGAATAAAGACAGAGGATGTAGCTTTGGACAAGGGGAATGGGCAGGAGATGCTTTCAGCTTGCTGGAAGAGTGGATCTGTAACAAAAATGAGCTCTAGAATGCAAGTCACTGCCTCCAGAATGAGGAATGACTCCAAATATTAAGCAAAGGTCTGTGAGAGGAGGGAGGACAGAAATGCTGTGATTTCATCCATATTTATCTGCTCTGATAAGATTCCTGACAATTGTTTTCTCAGCCCTGAGGTCTTGGACACTCAACTTCCTCTTCACTTTCTGGTCTCCAGCATCTCAGAAAAGCCAAGAGATCTGCCCTGGGCCAAGGTGCCGGATTAAACCTGGGATTAAAGCCTGGGATTGCTCAACAGTAGCTTTGATACACACAGAGCTGGTCCCATCCACAGCCTGGGGCTTGGAACTGCATTCCAATGGGTATCCCTAATTCCCCCAGTGCAGAGAACAATCCTGTGCAGTCAGTCTGCTTCCTGTGCATTGTGACTGCTGGCTGATGACCAGTGTTCACCAACCCCACAGGCTCACTTGCAAGTGTGATGCTTGGCTAAATAAAATTGTTTCCAAGAAGGCCATCATCATTAATCTTTCATTAATGCCTGGTGTTCAGTGTAAGATGTGATTGCCCATGGTTGGAATTGCAGTGGGAATAAGGCAGGTGCCTCAGCCTGGGCTGGAATAGCCTGTGGTACAGAGGAGAGCTGGGCTGCCCCCATTCCATCCCTGCCAAATGATCCAAGTGGCTCAGCAGTGGCAGAATTTGGCAGGTTTCCCTGCCCCAAGGAGTTTGCAATTTGAAGGAGTGCTGCTTTCTTCCTCCTGCTCTTAGAGCTGTTCCCATGTCAGTCAGTGGGATGAATTCCCATCTTCCTTTTGTTGACATGTAAATGAAGTTTGTCAGGACTTTGCCCAACCTGCACGAGGAAAGTTTCCTTTGACAGAGCCTGCCAGGCCACAGGGGTGTGCTCAGGGCTCTGCTCTCCCACCTTTCACCCCTGGAATGTGCTGCAAGGATAGTTTAAGGGGCTGAGTTGGGGAGAAAAGGGAGGCTGACAAAGGCCAGCACTAAAATCATAAGGCACAAAGAGCTGCTGTGAGTCCTTGCTGGTGGATTTATGTTGGATTTGAAGAAGCACCTGGTATGGGAGTAACAACTCCCAGGTTCCTCACTGAGTCTTGCAGAGGGAACAATTAAAATATAATTTGTTTATTATGAGGAGGACAATTAAGAATGAATTGATGGATGAGTTGCTGCTGTATTTGGGAGCCCCAGGGATCCTGTTCTGAAGTGCCTCTTAACACTTCCCACTTAGCTGTTAGATCTGAAGTAAAAATTGTTAATGCATTAAAATGTACTTGGCCTCAGTGTATTTTCCAAGTAATTTCCCTTTTATTTATTAAGCAAAAAGAAATTAATGCTGTCAATATTCATAATTTCAGCCTTTGACAACATTTTTACTGTGGTATCAAGGGTGATAAAAACATCTTCCGGAGCAAGAGGAAGAGCAAGAGAACGATGGAAGCCTTTAGTTCCCATAAATTTAATTCCTATAAAATCTGGACACCCTGGGTGGATGCCTTGGCTCAAAAATGACCTCCTGGCTCCCCCTTTTAGTCTTGGTTTTTAGTTGGAGCCAGGAGAAGGATCCCAGCATTTGCCAGGTGAATGAGAGCTGTACCCTGGCACGAGGCCTGCAGACCCATTACTGGTTTGTAGATTAAAATAAGGACAGGGAAAGGGGTGGAGAGGGAAAGAGAAAGGGAATAGCAAAACACTTTGTTCCAATTCAGGTGCAGAAGTTAATCTGGGTGTCCCCACAGCCCGTCTGCCACGTACAGGGTGGAGGAGGAACAGCCTCCTTTTCCCCGGGTGTTATATTCTCTAATTGCCCCTGTGCCAGCCTCCAGGAACAATTGCAGGCTGCTGCCAAGGTCTGTGCCTGCTCAGGCATCATTCCCGTGGGGAAGCTCCGGGAATGGCTTGGCTGCCCTGGGAGCAGTCAGCACTTCCAGCCCGGGAGCAGCTCCTCAAGGAGTGTGGGCTGCTGGTTCCAGGGAAGGGTGGGGACAGGATTTTTGGCTTCTGGTTGTGGTGTTGTGACTGAACTGCTGCAGCTTTGGCCCCAACATTTGATCTCTGGCTCCGTTCCCTCAGCCTGAAAGCAGGGAGGAGCCTGATGTGACCATAAGGAGCTTCTGAACAGGGGGATTTCAGGGCCTGGTTCCAAAGCTGGACCAAGCAGAAGTTCTTACACCAAATTTCACTGTCTGGTCCATCCCAGTTTTGAATGAACCACTTCTTTTTGAGGAGTTTTAAGTCTAGTGGACTTCCCAGTGAGGGCCAGATTTCACAGAATCATGGAATCATGGAATTATTTGGGTTAGGAGGGACCTTAAAGCTTATTATCACGCCATGGGCAGGGACACCTTCCACTAGCCCAGGTTGCTCCAAGCCCCATCCAACCAGGCCTTGAACACTTCCAGGGATGGAGCAGCCACCACCTTTTATATTCTTATACATCCACATTTCCTCTTATATTAGGGAATAATTTCTGTTACTAAGCCCCTTAATTCTCAGGTTTATTGGGACACAATGAGGAAGACATTTGGTCACATGTAATGACAAAGATATTGTTCTGCTCTCTATTGAAGGCAAAACCCTGAAATTGAATATTTCTTTACATTTTCAAACAACAACAAAAACTCAAACAAAAACTGACCAAACAAAAAAATCCCAACAAACAAACTTAACAGGGCTTGGAAATCCCTCCACACAAATTCATTTCCAGCAGGTTTGTTGCTACCATTTTATTGTTCATTTTTTTGTCCCTGTCAGAATGATTTCCATCACTATTTTAAAATGATTTTTTTCTGGAAAGGAAATTCCATTTTCAGACAAGTTTTGTACTAATCAGTTGAAACGAACTGGGAAGACAAGATAAGCAGAGAGAGTAGGGTAGGAGTTAGAGGATATGCTTGGCCTGGGAAAGATTAGTTCACCTGTATGACAAAAATTATCCTTTGGCTCAGGCAGAACCCTTTTCCTGTGAATTGAGTTGGTTTCTAATTGATTACACGCTGAGGTGACTCAGATGGCTGAAAGGCAATGCTGGTACATTTTTAAACTCTGTTATTGAAGAGATCCCCCTCTCAAACTCAGCAGTTTTAAGCTGCCATGTTTCCCATTATCGTGGCAATCGGTTCCCCGGAGTTCTGTCTGACCTGGAGATCTGAGTTCAGGCCTCTAAAGGATTTATGTGCTTAATAACCATTAGCAAATACTAAAGTATGGTCCAGTTCCATCTCCTGAAGTGGCTGAGACCCTCAAAGCCCCAGGGAAGGGATGGTGCATGTTTTCCTTCTTTTGGTCCCATCATTATTTCACTTAGATGATCTTTTCCTAAAATGCAACAAATTTCACTTTGAGGTCCCATATATCCTGTAATTTTCTGACTGGCCATATGCAATGTCTCATGAGAAATATGCCATCATAAAACCCACCTGAAGTTCCCTAAAATATCTATATTCTGATATTGCTGAAGCCTGTTGGAGAAACCCTCTCTCAGGGCTGCCTTGTATTTATTTGCCATTGTTTATGCTGAGTAAACTCCTTGGAGACAAGGAGCAGATTCCTCAGAGAACTTGTGGTCGGATCAATTTGTGGAGCTGTTTCCATGTTTTCTGATGCAATCCAGTGTAACAATGTTGTATCCCAGTAAACATGGAAATGGAGCAAGGAAAACATTTCTCAATCGACTTCCTAAAAATACTGCTCTGGGTGGGGAGGGGCTCGAGTTTTATTCCAGGAGCTTGTTCAAGCCCTCCTCGGTTTCCACAATGTCTCAGATTTTACTTGGTCTTATATTTCATGTACTTATAGATTGGGAAACAGAGCGTTCCATGGGCCAAATGCCCACGAGCCTGACATGCAATAACCATTATGGAGTCAAATGTGCAGATTCCTGGGTGGAAAGGTGCCAGCCAGGGCTGGAAGCAAACTTGGCAAAGTGGGCAGATCCTCAAGGGTGATCCTGGGAGGGGCTCCCTCCAATTCCCTTCTCTGGCTTGGTGTTTGAATATTCTGGTGCTTTGTTCTGTAGGGGGATAAAGGGTGATGTCTTTAATGTGTTAGTTTGGTATTCTGGGATTTCGCGGGGTTTGCTTTGTTTTAATTATCTTCCTCCCCCTCCTTGCCCGAGGACTCCTGAGATGGAACTTGATGAAAATACAAGTCCTTACTGAGCTCCTGGAGAGGAGGGAGGGAATGACAGGGTACCAAAATCACTGGGTGAGCAGCAGCAGTTAGATGGGGTTGTAAAACTCATTCCTGTGCCTGTGTCCATCTTCTCACATGACACTCAGATAAAATGCTGTAGGTTAAGAAATTGGGGCTTCTTCCACCTGGTGGGCCTGCTTTGGCTCAAGTTCATTCCCTTTGGTTTTGTAAAATGTGTTTTCTTCGTTGGCATTTGGCAGATGGACCTCAGACCTTGGCCCTGCCTTGTTCCTGGAGAAATGCTGGAAGTACAGCCAGGGTAGGAAAAGTGGCTAAAGGAGAGTTAAACCTTCAGAAGTCCTAGTTCCTGGAAGCAGCCTGGATCCAGGCTGTAGGTGCTCATAAGAGTTAATGAAAAAGGTATTAAATATCCTTCTCCCACCCCGACAGAGATTGCCTGGGATAAGTATTCCCTGAATTCTCATTTCCTGCTCCTGCACGTTGGGCCGGGGCTCCCACAGTCACTCAGGCGTGAAACACTTGGCCCCAAATTTGCAGCCCAATAGGAGCAGTTCTACTGCAGGTCTGTTATTTGCATAATTGGGTGCTAAGGAAAACAAAGCTTACAAATTGCTGATAATTGCAACGTGTCAATTATATGGGGGTAGGTCAGAGGTGGAATAGAAGGGTGAAGTCTCCAGGTGTGCTGAGGTCAAAAGCAAGTTGTTATTGAGGGGAAGCTTGTTAGGGGTTATGGCTATCAGAGGAGCTCCTGGGAAAGCTGTGTTGTTAAATAACATGTTGCTGCAATGTTCCAGGAGAGGGACCACTGCCAGTGGGAGTTATTGGGTAGTTCTTCATGTGTTCCTTGAGGGGGGCTGAAAAAAGGGCTCCAAGAGGAGCTGTGAACACTCTTGTTGTAGAGCAAGGGGTACAAGATGACTGCACAGGAGGACTGTGCCACAAAACTGTTATAGAATAGAATGGAGGTCCCAAAATCTTTTCTGTGCCCAGACAAAGTAAAAGTTGCTGCCCAGAAAAATCCACGTGGCACTTCAGATGGCTGGGAAGAGACATCTCTGTTGGCTGAGGTCAGCCTGGAGCACCTGAGGGTCAGAAGGGAAGGAACTCGCACTGGTGATCCAAAGCCCACTGCACTTATCTGGCTTCTCCCTGCTGAAGTTGCAAAGTTCCCTGACATTTAGGAAAATGGGGAAAAAAAATGTGCAGAGCCTGAGGAATTGCAGCTCTTTTTCAAATGGCCTTGGTTTTAACCTCCACACTGTATTGCCTCAGAATCTTCTCAAGAACTTCCCCGTGTAAGTGCAGAAGAGCCCCCCGAGGTGCCAGGGAGGCTGAAGGTGTCTGTGCTCCCTCAGCTCCCCGGGGCTGGGTCAGGGAAACACAGGGGCAGAGGGAGGGCTTTGCTGGGACATGACTTGTGTCATTCTCTCAGGGATTCTCTTTCTCCTCACTTGCTTTTCTGTCTTTAACCAAACAGCAGCCAAGGCAGGAGAGGAACTGTCTGACAAAGGTTTCTTTGACACGAGGGGATGATTTTTGCTAGAAAGCACTTCCTTCTCTGCTGAAGGCTTTGAAGTGTCGTCTTTGTTCTTTCAGGCTTGTTATTTTTTTCTCTTTAAAACTGATAGACAAAATACTTGAAAGTCATCTTTTAATACGGGCAGGATAACAGGAGCAGCAACAGAAACCCTTCATTTGAAAAGGTGTCATCGTGCTCAAGTGATGGATTTGAAATATCATTTCTAATCCTTGTTAAGAAAACAGTGCCTTAAATAATTGAAAACTGCTGGTTGCATTTTAAAACATGTATAATTTACTCTTCAAGTTGTCTCCTCCCTTCAGTGTGTAGCTCAGGGTGCCCTGTCTCTGCTGACTCTGATTTTTGTATCTCTTTCATGTGGCTTGGCTTTACTATCTGCAAAAGGGATTAATGGAAATGAACTCCCTGTAAAGTACAGTGAATCAGCATCCAAAGGTGCCACTGGAAGGCAAGGGATTATAAATGAAGTCTGGTTTTTAATATCTGAGCAGTCTGGTAGATTTTGGGTTTCTAAAACCTGAAATCCTAAGTTATTTCTGTCTTTGCTCCAGGTCCCCAGTGTTGTTAATCCCTGGTGTGGAGCCCTGGTCCTCCTCTGCTGAGGAAATGGAAGTGTCACTGTTGACTCCCTTGGTGGCAGGGCCAGATCTGGTCCACACCCTGCAGGATCAGGTCCTGAGACAAGTCCTTGAGGCTGCAGGTGAGGAGAGAGACACGTGATAATCCTGCCAGCAATGGAGTTACTGTTGTGAATAATTCCAGCCCAGTCAGACCACAGAGATCAGCAAACCACCAGAGACACTTCCTGTGGTTTGACACTGTAATCCTGCAGTGAAACATGGCTCTGTTAACTCTTCAGTCACTCACTTGCCTAGAGAAAGTTTTCAAGTCCGTGGTCCCCAGGTTGTTATTATCCACCAAAGAGGGCTTCCCTGGCATGGATTGGGCAGTGAAAGCTTCTTGGCACGGAAGGATGGATGATTTCAGCAGTGCAACTCCTGACTTAGTGAACAGATGAAAAGATTTTTGATACACTCCCCAGTGCCTGTGCTCAAAGCACAGCAAAGCTCTGAGCTGGGGGAGGTCATGGGGCTTTTTATCCCCCACCCCACAAATCAGTAGCTCTCCTGCATGTATGGGAATGATTGTGTGTCCAGGAATGATTGTCTGGGGTTTTTCCCTCTTTGCTCTAACGAGGCAGTCGAGGGAAACCTGGAGAGAAGCTCAGAGCTGAGCAGCAGCAGGACGGGTCTGTGTGGAGCACATTCCAACCCCTGGGTCTGGGAATGCGAGGAAAATAAGAGCCAGAAAATGCCACAAATGTGGCACCACAGAATCACAGCATGAGTTGAGTGGGAAGGGACCTTAAAACCCATCCAGTGCCACCCCCTGCCATGGGCAGGGACACCTTCCACTGCCCCAGGTTGCTCCAAGTCCCATCCAACCTGGCCTTGGACACTTCCAGGGATGGGAGCCCACCTCCACCCAGGGATGCTGATTTCTGTATCATCAGGATTTCCTATCATTGCAAACCCCCACAGTCTGCAGGGCTCTTTCTACCACAAGTCTGCTCATCCAGCCTCTTCTGCATCAAGGTTTCTTTCCCTTTGGCAAACCCATCCCAGCAGCAGGCTGGGCTCTGGGTGTTGTTTTTCCCGGGATCCCTGGCAGCATCCCCCCACTGTCTGACACTTGCACTCCCCAGCACATGAAACAGCTCCAGGCCAAACCCCTGCCAGGGCCCAGCAGCCTCCCTGGGATGGGCTGAGCTGCACTGGCCATTCCAGGGACCTGGGCTGGCCTCAGGGTTCATTCTCCAGTGATCCAGCACTGCAGATCCAGCTGTGATCCAGTGATCCAGCCCTGCTGCCCAAGCTCAGGAGCATTAAACCTGAGCTGACAGACCCTGTGAAGTGACAAGGGAGCTGAAATCAGGGCAGTTGTCACAATAACCCCATAAACTGCCCTTCAAATCCAGACAGGCTAATTCTGCCCCTCCAGCCATCCATCTGCCCTGACACCTTATCCCATCTCCCTGAGCTCAGCAGCAGAGCTGGGGGAAGATGTTATAAACTGTGAGTTTTCAACAAAATGTTTGCCAGGATTTCCAAAATATTTTATGAAAATAATAATAAAGGAATATTTGTAGCAGTGGCTGTCACTGAGGGGAAGTCCATCTCACTCCTGCTGAGCTAAAGTTTCCTTAACTTTCATAATTGGGGGAGTTTAGAGGTCAGTCTTTATGATCTGTAAAAAATCACAGTTATTGGGATTTACAGGAGAAGATGATTCCCTGTCCCCTGGTCCTCCTGCTGCTCCTCTCCCTCCTTCAGGACTGCAGGAGCAGAGGAAATAAACCCCAATAAAGCCACCTAAACAGTGGGTTTTTTTCAAATCCCCATTCTTACCCTAAGCAATGCTCAGCTGGGAGCCCAATAAACCCTTTGAACCGGTAATTTGCGCCCATTCTTTTAAAGCCTTTTCCCATTTTAAATATTAGTATAAAAAGGGGATTTGAGGAATCAGGAATGGCCAAAGCAAACATTTGACACACTGTTACATTAGACCCACGGAATATAAAGCTCAGGCACATGAACCCAGGCTGCTGCTGCTCTCTGGATCAGTGCTCACGTCTGCAGGGAGGACAAAAGTGCTGGAAAACTCTGTTCCCCTGTCTGTGTGTGCCTGTCCTTGGTGTTGTTAAACAGGAGGAGGGTTGCACCAAGTTGGTATGGCAACAACTGTAAAAAAAAAAAATCCTCCTGTTCTAGGGCATGGAGGATATTGGCTGATTTCTGTCTTTCAGCACAAAAAACAGTAACACTGACACACTTTTTCTTTGCTGTGGCACAGATATTTGTATTTGGGTGTTGTCGTGGAAACAGAACTGGGCTGAGATGTTCTTTGGGTTCTGGCTCTGAAAGGTTGCAGTGATCCTGCATTTCAGGCCCACAGCTTCGAGGGGTGTGTTAAACTTCCTGGCCCAGAGCATATAAAGCTAAATCCCTGTGTGTTTCCAGGACTCAGCTCCTGGGTCTTGGGAGCAGAGAGATGGATGCAAAAATTGTCATAGTAATAAACAAGTAGTTTGGTGAGCAGAGGGTTTCATGAAAGCTGCTTTTCAACATCTCTCTTTTCCTCCCTTTTTTCTTCTTTCTTAGGGGCTGGGAAGGCTCCTTTCAGCTCCTCTCTATCCAATTCTCTGTCTCATGAAATCTGTTAGGAACTTACCTTCAAGGCCTTTACTCCTTTGATAGGTTTGCTTGAAACTATCAGCAAATAAAAACTTTGGGGATAGAAAGGAGTGGGAGAAGAAATCCACCCAGCACCAGCACACAAGCCTTGTTTCCTTAGGCATCCAACTAAAACATTTCCCATGGCCAAGGTGAAAAGCCAGGTCTGATGCTCTGGACTTGCAAATCCAACAGTGCAGCTTTATGTTCCTGCTGGAAAGAAAAACAAACTGCAAACAATGGGAGAAACCACAGAGCTGTGCCTGGAGCTGTGCTGGGGGGGATGAAGGAATTTCCCAGGCACCAGTTGGAAGAGGGACAATCCCAGTGCTGGGACTGGGCTGGCTGGGACAGGGGAGCAGAGGGGACTTGGTTTGTTGTCCTCTCCCTGTCATCTCTCCTGACCTGCCTCTGTGTGTTCAGTCTGAGCAGCACAGTCTGACAGGGAAATACAGGTATTTAAACTCTTCCTTCAGCTCATTTTGTAGTTTCCAGGCTCCCTGGACTCCCCTCTTACCTGGAGCAGTGCTCTGAATCCATCCCAGCAGTGGAGAGAGAAGATAGGGAAAGATCTAAATGAGTTTGTTTCTGAACACAGTGTTTCAAAAAACCCACCCAGGTAGCCAAGAGCAGAAAATACTGGTTTTTACAGGAATATCTTTGCTTTTCTGACTCTTCAGAACAAAGGAGGAGCTTCTAAATGAAACCTTTTAATAACTGATGCCAAAAAGTACAGAGTAAAGATGCTCTAAAAAAAAATTAAAATACCAATAAAAGTACAAAAAGGTAAAGATACCAATAACTGATATCAACTGATACCAGTTTAACAACTCATATGAAAAAATTCTGCTTGAGTGCTGCACGTGAATCACAAGAAGAATCACTTCTCCTCAGCAGAAGCAGCACAGATTTCTCTGGGAATTAAAAAGAAAAATATGAAAAATAGGGTCCTGCCCGTGCATATAAACTGCTGGCCTGTCCCTCACTTGAAAAAAACTCCAGCCCAGGTAGTTCCCAGTGTCCTGTCCCAGGCAGGACACTGCAGGCACAGGGGCCCCGTGGCACCTCAGCTCACAAGCGTGTCGCTGTTTTCCCTTCGCTCGTGGCATAAATCATGGAAGGAAAAAAAGATCTGTTAGCACAGAGCTCAGGTTTGTTTATTTTTTTGCCAGCTGCAACATGCTACCCTCTTAGGGGATCATGGAAAACCAGCCCTGGTTTAGGCTGCAGTGACATGTCAAACCCGAGCCGTGGGTCTGGCCCCTCTCAATGAATTACAACCTTGTCAGGAACCTATTATACATATAGACATGCATATGTGGAGGGTTTTTTAAATTAAGGTAGGGGTTTTTTATCAAATCAAATACCTGCACAGTAAATTATGTTGCTGGTGCCAGCCTGGCTCTCCCTCTCTCTCCCCTGCTCTCCCTCCCTCAGCACCACGACACAGGGGGTTTGTTTGAGGAGGGAGTGCTGGGAGGGTCCTGAGCTGCTGAGGAAATGCTGTTTGACCTTCCCACGTGTTTTGTTTGGGAATAGTGACCACAACGTGTCCCAGCACTGTTGCCTTCATGATAAAAATATTCAGAGTCTGAGCATGGAGGCCTGGGCTGGTGGGTGAAGGGAGGAAGGTGAATCAGGAATAGGGTGCAGCCATCAAAGGTGTTTGCTCATCTGCTTTCTGAGTTTGTTTTGGTTATTAATAGGGCTTGAAATGCCAAAGGGAAGGTTTAAGGTGAACTAAAAATGCCATGTGTTCTTCTGGTATGGAGCCTCCTTTTGTACTCGCTAAAATTAGTTGGGTGCTGGCTTTTCCCTTTTTTTATTCCACCTCCTCCCCATGAGGAATGGATGCCATTGTTGTTTTAGGGGAGGCCAGAAAGATCAGCAAATTAAACTAGTGAGAGTTCACTGGAGGTCTGTTCAATCATGGCCCAGCATTCTCTTCAGTCAGAGGCATAAACTACTGCAAAACAGTCCTCATAATAATTTTAAAAATAAATAAAAAAATTAAGAAATTCTGCTTTTCCATGGAGGAAAAGAGGAATAATTGTTATGAACAAACAGTATCTTTTATGCACAACTCTGCAAACAACCAGAAGATGCTTCTGCTGTCGTTGTGACATTACAGGGGAAGAATTCCACACAGGACAGCATTAGGCAAATAAAATGGATACTAATGGATATGCAGCTTCCCTGTGCCAAATAGTTTGACCATGTAGTGTATCCTGACGAGGGGAAAAATCTGTACCTGGTTAACAATCCATGCAATCAACCACTGGCATCAAACCCTTCCTTTGTGTTCTCCCCAGGAGCTCTATGGTTTATAGGATTGAGTTCAGAGCACACTTTGGGGGGTTGGGTTTTCCTCCCAGGGGCCTCCACAAACTGTGACCATTCCTGTCCAGGGGACAGAATGAAAACCTGCCCCTGATCCCGTGTCCTGCTGAGGGACAGAGCTGACAGTCCTGGCTCAAGAAGGCTCAGGAATGGACTTTCACTTCATTTCTTCACAGAAGGGGCTGCCCAGGGAGGTTTGGAGTCCCCATCCCTGGAGGTGTCCAAGGAAGGCCTGGACGTGGCTCTCAGTGCTCTGGGCTGGATGACAAGGGGGGGATTGGGGACAGTTGGACTCAGTGATCTTGGAGGTCTTTTCCAACCTAAATGATTCTGGGATTATTAAAGATGCAAAGGACATGTGTGTCTTTTCTTGATATTTTTGATTACCAGTGATGAATTAATCTGAAGTTAAAATAAAAGGAATGTGGATCTTTGAGCTGAGGAGAGGAGAGAGGATCTATCAAAGAGGACTGGATGTGTGGAGATCCTCTGTATGCAGCTGGAGCAGGAATCAATCTCAAACAGGAAAAGCTAATGTGGACTGAAGGTGTCAGAAGGATAAAGTCCAGTTTGGATGGTTTGGACACTTTGACTCAGCATGAACCCCAGTCTCTATCTGAGCACTGATCTCAGGGCCCTAAAACCCAGGGGAATCCTCCAGTTCAAGCTTTTACCATCTGAAGAGGAGCTGGTGAGGTCATAGCCAAGGTTTGGTGTATCCAGGAATCTCAAAGACAACAAAATCCAGCAGGACTGTGGAGTTTCTGAAGGCCTTATCTCATGACTGGTTCATCAAACCTGAGAAGCAGAAACGTGTTCCTTCACATCCAAGGACTTATCCAGTGTCCCCAGAAAATGCCCATCCTTCAGGGGAGGGTCACCCCAGCCTGCTGGGAGCACGTGGTCCTTCCTGCCCAACTCCTCTGTGCCCCCTTGTTCTCCCTGCTCTGAGGGGGCAGGAATCAGTCCATCAGTCACTCCAGGGAATGGCTTGGAGACAAGATGTTAATCATGTGTGTAGTCCTTTAATTGCATTATAGCCCTTATTGAATAAGGTACAGGAGAACATAGAGGTGGCCTGCTTCTAGTTTTGATGCAGATATTATGTAAATTTATGTACCTGATTATGCCAACCCTGTGAACCCCCCCAGGTTTCAGAACAGTTTCCAAGCTGTCCCCCTTGCTCAGTGTGGAATTCTTTGTCCTTTGGTTCTGGTTTTGCATTAAACCCCCAGTGTGTGTCTGTGTGTGCTCCCCTTTCCCTGCAAGCCAGAGACTGAATCTGGCACTGGCTTTTCTGGCTGGGTGAGGAGAAGTTTGTCTGCGGGGTGAAAAATTTGCCTTTTAAATTTCTATGTAGTTTGTACCCAGATTATAATTCATAGCCAGGGCTGAATACCAAATGACCCTGTTCCTCATTTCCACAAATATTCTGAAAGGCAAAGAGCGAGGCAAGGGGAAAATCCTGGCCTAAATCCAGTGCTGTTAGAACCCAGAATCAATGGCATTTATAGAAAGGTTGGATTTGGCCTCTGCCATCTTTCATTTAGAGCTCTCAGAGTAACAGAATATAAATATTGCCTGATGCCCCAGAGCTGCCCCAGCAAATCACTGAAAGATGCATCTTTCCTTCTGGAACAAGGCAAATATTGTGAAAGGAAGTCTCCATGAGAAGGACTGGAAAAGCTGTTAGGAACTGTCCTCGATATTGTGTGTTACAAGGTACTTGTGAAGACTGAAACTTGGAGGATAAACTCCAAACATGATTGAGAAACTCCTTTTTGGCAGCACCAGAACAGTCCACAGTGGTTTTTACATGATGCATCATTACTAAAAGATTTTGTCAAACTTAGTCTTTCTGGTTCCATGCAGACAGACCATGTATTATCCCAGGAATTTTCCAGAACAAAGGAAAAAAAGGAATTACACACCGTATTGTAAGAGAAAGAAACTCACTGGAAAATGCACTGAAGATTTTTCAAGGCTCTGGCAGCTGAGCAAGATTTATTTGACATCTCCTGTGAATTCTGGGTTATTCCCACTCTGTTCACCGTGGTGGAGACAGTGGGATGGAAACAGCTCTGAGTTTTTAATTGGGAAATAATCATGTTTGGATGTGACCCCAGGAATGGTCCATGCCTGTGCCAGGACAGTGTTAATGGTGATCCCTGGAGAAATGCCAGGCTCTGGGGGATGTCCTGGCAAAACCCATCCCACCATCCCTGCTCTTCCCTGACCAGTGACATCCCCAATCTTCGGGTGCCTGTGGCCAATTGTTTGCTCACACATGAACCCCAAAGGAGTGAGACAGCAAAACAGTGACCAAGGGCACGTTTAACTTCCATCTTGGAATCATTGCTCTCTGGGGTTGAAATTCTGGGATAAAACACATGGATTTCAGCTGTATCCCGAGGGTGCAGAGCTCTGCTCCTGTGGAACAGGAGTCGTGTGGAACACGTGGTTGTTATTTCTCCGTGAGCGCTGCCAGTGCTGGAGCTGCTGCTCCTGTGTCATTCTCCCAACACATCATTAATAAACAGGGAATTTTATACCTGATTTCCACACTGTCATGCTGAAAACCACCTGGGTCTCCGTTTTCATCGACCTTTAAAATGAATAAACCGAGAAGATGTGGGCTGAAAAGTGGTGGGTGTGTTTGAGGTGGGATCAGCCTGACTGAGTAATGGATCAATCAGGCTGGAATGAGCATCCATGCTGGGAGGAGGAAAACAGAACTGGAAATTCTGAGGCTCCAGATGTCTAGTTGTTGTGAAGATTTCACAGCAGCAGCTTCCCAGTTAGAAACCTTTTCCTAAGCAGGGACCTTACCCAAACCTTTGAGGCTTCACTAGGATATGCATTGATCATTTATTAATGTCTAATCCCAAGGAGATGGAGAGCAATTTATTCCCTTTTTTAGAGGCTTTTCACGGATTTGAAGACCTGATGTATGTTCTTCCTGGTTTTCCTTACTCTGACTGAATAACTCCAGTTCCTTCCACGCTCCTGTGTATCATTTCACAAACCCCCTGACCTGGACTCACTAATCCGAATGAATCTGGGAATTGATCCTTTTCCAGGAGTTGTTACAGGAGGCTGCCTTTGCCAGCAGGTGTCACCATAAGAGAACGAGAATATCCAACTTGGAACGCCACTGAGTCTGCAGGAAACGCGGAGTCTGTCCCCGCAGTTTTCCCTCCTTTGCATCCCACTGAAGCTCCTTTATTCCATGGTGACTTATCGCTGGGCTAGAAAGTAAATATGTCCTGGGAGCAAGAGACCCCCGAGCAAAAAAACCCACCCCGGGTTTGGAAAAGGAGCTTGGCAAAGCTCTCGGGGGTTGGGGAGCTGGGTGAGGATTTGGGATGGCAGAGGCTCTGGATCTGTGTCCCATCAGCGTGGCCTTGCGGAGGTTCCAGCAGTGGGAGCACTGAGAGCTTTGCTGCACAGCCTGAACCACTCCTGTGCACCTCCAGCCGTGTCCATCAGACATTTGCACAAAAGCTCAGGGAAACCCTCCGAGGTGTGTTGTGACCTCTCCCTGGAATTTATTCTGCGGATAATCGTTGCATAAGGGAGGATCTCATTGTTCTCTCCCTCTCTCGTTCCCCCTGGCTCGCAGAGGGATTTGGGTCCCACCTCTCCCTGCCCCCCCAGTTTGCCCAAACCAGCCAACAAGTGTCCGAGTGATTGGCACAGCACGAGGCTTCAGCGCAGACTGGTTTTCTCCCGAGTTCGTGATTTTCTGCAGGGGTTTCACGGGTGGTTCTGGCTGAGCCGGTGATTTCTGCCCAGCCCTGGGTGGCTGCGGGACAACCTGCCCTGAGGGGCTGCGACGTGCCGGGGGAAGGGTCGGGACAGCGTTCTGGGATTTTCCTGTTCTTCACTGAACCAGCCAGCGCTGCACAAATATTGGAAATCAAACCCGCTGCAAACTGAAGGATTAGTATTTAGCTCTTTATCTAAATACACCCCCTTCCCCCCCATCCCCTCCCCAAAATAAAATAGCGCTGTTTGAAATTTCCAGGGAAGCTTAAGGCCTAAAGCATTGGGTGAGATGTAAATTTCTTAAAATATTTATCCATCCATAAGTGGCTACATATTTGACATTATTATAGGGTTTCTCAGTGTTCCATTTTATTAAAAAATATTTATTTGGTTTCTAAGATTACTGCTTCTCTGACCACAGAAAATTCAATTACCGAAAACTGCAGCTATCAAATTGGTTGAAAATAAATAGCCTTTTATCCAAACCTGGCATGGGCTGGTTTACTTTTAATACGTAGCCATAAAAAAAGAAGCTCTTTCCACGGAGAGCCGGTTGGTTACAGAGCAAGAAGCCAAGGAATACTTTGCATCATCAGGTTTTATTTAAAATAAGGGAGGGAGGGGGTAGAAAATAAGTCGTTATGAGACTAATTAGCTGCTCGTTTTTCTCTTTGGTTTTAATAAGTGACAGAAGATCTCTCGAGGCGTTTCTTTTGTCAGGATAAGTGAGTCTTGTTTCACGAGTGTGAATAGATCTGCAGGTAACAATCCAAATTCTTGAAGCAGCGATCCTACCTGTGAGGTTTAACACAGGCGTTGAGTTTGCAAATGGCAAAGAATAGAAACTCGTGCTGGAAGAGCTGCCAGAGCAGGTTTATTAGTTGTTTTTCATCCTCAGCAGCGTAGATTCCAACGTCTCATGACAATGTATTGCAGAGGATTATTGATGGAGTAGGTACTTGAGTGTGGCTAAAATTTAACATCCTTTGTGACACAGAGGGGGTGTCACACACCGACACGGTGACATGCAGACAGACCCCTGTATTTCACCAAGAATCTTCCAGAACAAAGGAAAAGAAGGAATTACGAACTCAGTTGTAAGAGAGGTGAGCTGGGAAATGCACTGAAGATTCGTCAAGGCTCTTGCATTTGAACAATGTGACATCTCCCGTGAATTCTGGGTTATTCCCACTCTGTTCACCGTGATGGACAGTGGGATGGAAACAGCTCTGAGTTTTTAATTGGGAAATAATCATCTTTAGATGTGACCCCAGGAATGGTCCTTGCCTGTGCTCGCTCTGTCTCTGAGCACTTCAACCCAACCACCTCTGTTCCAACAGAGCTGTTGCAAAGGGCAAATAAAGTAGAAGGGAAGAGATTTAAAAAGAGTGACTGTCACTTCCAGCTCTGTCCGAGCGCTCTGGGCTGAGACTTCCCCTCCTTTAATTGGTGAAACAGCCCCGCTGCTTCCCCAGGCTCTTTGCTGTCCTGTGAAGTCCCTCCCCCGCCGTGTCCGAGGACACCGTGTCTGTCAGCTCGGGTCCCAGAGGCATCAAAGGCTGGAATGTGAAGCATCCCGGTGCCCTGGCAGGCCGGGGGCTGCCCGATAACAGGTTCTGTTGGCGGGGGGCTGCGGGAGCCCCTGCCCGCGCCCCATCAAGGAGGATGCTGAGAGACGGAGCCGGGGGGGGACGGTGCGGGCAGAGCCCCCGGTGCCGGGATGTGCCGCGGCTGTCAGTGCCAGCCCGGGATGAAAAGCCGCGAGATCAAAGCGCAGACGAAAAGCAGAGGGAGATAATGCGATGGGCACATGGCCCTTTCCGAAAATGCTGGTTTAAAGGGCCCTCCTGCCGGTGGGGTGGGTGTCCGTGGCTTCCAGGGAACCCTCACGGGGGGGTTGAAGAACTGAGGAGATTATTCTGAGAGAAGCAGAAGCGTGTCAGTATTAAAAATCTCAGGTTTTCTTGCTTTGGAAAGACACAGGGAACTTACCCTGAAAGACCTGTGGGAAAACTCATCAGCTCCTAGGATGGGTAGAAATATTCCTGTCTCCCACTGGGCACACGGAGAGGATCACAGTTACAACATCTCCTCAAAACTGGAAGCACTTTTTAGTTCCTATTTACTGACTTTTCATCCTTTGGAAATGCACAGGAGGAGGATTACCTGGAAACCTTAGCTGGAGCACATGGGTCAAGACAGCAAGTGAGACCTCTCCCAAATTTACCCCCTTTAGGTGGGAAAGTTTCATCCTCCCACCCCCAGCCCTTCCAGCTGCTGAACAGAGACATCACAAAGGGTTACACTGGGAAGTTTAGTCGAATGCAATAACTCTTGGAAAGGGCTTTAAGAAGATTTTGTGAGGAAAGGGCTCGCTCAGGTTTGAAGAATAGCTGGCTGGTGTTTCTGGCTGTGGTTTCACAGGTCTGTACACACGGCCCATTGTACACAAAAGCTGCTTATTTGTTTAAGGCAGTCGGTGAGTGGATTATGTGACACGGAGTCATCCAGAGACATTGCTCCAGCCAGAGTGGCAGGGCAGGAAAGAGCCTGAACCTGTATTTTAATCCCTTTTCTGATGTGATTTCCCAATTGCATCAGGAGGCAAAGTCTCCCCGAGCTCAAAGTCTGATGATGCCGAAGATAATCCAGCCCAGCCCCAGCCAGCTTTCCAGGAGCCCTTTCCCAGCTTCCCTGGAGGAGAACCAACTCCCACTGCTCCCTGCAGAGTCTGGGAGCTGCAGTGCTGCTGAAATGTAGCTTATGGCTGCAATAGTTTGGGTCTGTAATGGATCCTGCACTCCCAGCCAGTGGAGCAGGAGCTCAGCCATCAGCTGGCAGCCCATAAAATCTGTTACCTTTCTTGCTTTTCCTTTTTTTTTTCCCCATTGTTCTTAAAGTGATGGTGTGAGGGAAGCTCATGGATTGGGAATTCCAGGAGCAGCTCCACAGACTTCTTTAGCAAATGAAAGTAGGAGCATGTTGCAGTTTTATGTTGAGCTGGATGACTGCAAGAAGTGATGTCCTACTCTTAGGCTGATTCCCAGCATAAACTACTTTGCTTTCTTGGCTCGTGCCTCCTGAACAGCAGTAAAATAACATCACTTGCAACAAAAAACTCCCTGGAAGTGTGTTGATCCAAAAAAGCTTGTATATTTATATATATATTGAATGTCTGCTTCTAGATAACGTTGCTTTGCTCGCTTTAAAAACTCTACCTTGAATAAAGAGCTCCTTTGGAAGCTCTTTAAATGTGAGTTAGGACTTAATGTTGCCTTGGTAGCAGAGACCCTTCGTGTTCCAGCGTTCCTTGCGATGCACACAAACAACACATTGACTGTGGCCCCACTTTATATTCTCACTAAATCAAGGTAAAGTTTTTTAAAGCCCAATTCATATTAAAAAATTTTCCTGCGGGTGTGAAGTGATTTTGACAGAGGCACAGCTCACACCAGGAACCCTCCAGACTTGTGGCTTCAGAGAAAGAAGGGAAAAATATAGCTTGGGGTGGGGACAGGAGGTAGGAGTAGTTGAGAGGACCCTTTGGTCTTTAATTCATGTCAGAAGAGCCCCAGCTGTCACCCACCACTTGTCCCAGATTTATGGATCATCTGTTTTGTTAATGCTTGTGGATCTCTTGCTGAACATAACCCTTCTGAGCTTTTTTTTTTTCCTGATCAAAGGCTGTTAAAGTTATAAATGTCCCTGTGATATCTTGAGGTTTTTCTAAGAAGAAGGTCCATTGATAGAACAGTTGTTGGGGTAGTCATGAAGTAATATATTTTCCATGTATATCTTCACAAGTTTCGGAGGAGCACTTTAATTTTATAAATATATTGAACAGTCTGTGCTTTAAAAGAGCAAAAGAGCCAGCTGATGGATTTCTGTGCTGAACTGACCACTTGGAGCGAGGCCATTTGTTCTTCTTCAGCATGACCTGCAATGCACAGAACAGTCACTTCAAAATATTTGTGACATTTTTCTCTTGAATTCACTCACAAGTGAAGTTTTACAGAGTTATACCTGGGTGTGTGCAGGTGTAGGGGATATAGGGTCATGTGTAAATAAAGTACAGCAAGATCTGAAGTTCTCGTAGCTCATGATGTGACACCAGGCTCCTCACCTTTCCTGTTCACGTTGTTCAGCAGTCTGAGGAACTGAGTGGAAGGAGAGGCTGCAAATGTTCCTGGCCCAGCAGCTGGCAGGCAGTGTGTCCTCTGCCCTCGGTGTAATCACCTTGGTGGGTCAGATTGCTTCCCTCCCTGCACTGCTCAAGCAGCAGCTTCTCACCCAGGTCCAACCCGAGCTGATTTTTGTCAGTCAGAGAAAACAGCTCCTTTCTGCCTGCTGGGATTGTAAAATGAAGGAGTCTCATTATTGCTCTGAAATTCCATGTGCAATATTGTATTTCTGCATTCTTAGGCTGGACAAAGCCCTGAGGTGTCTGGAGCTGAAGGTTTGCCAAAAGCATCTAAATTACAAATTCGATGTCTCACATTTGCCTGGGCTGTGAAAGCATCACCCACCACAGGGAAGGGCAGTGCAGGGATTGCAGTTTGGAATCCTGGAATGGTTTGGGTTGGGAAGGACCTTAAAGATCCTCTCATTCCACCCCCTCTGCCATGGGCAGGGACACCTTCCACCAGCCCAGGTTGCTCCAAGCCCCGTCCAACCTGGCCTTGGACACTCCCAGGGATGGGGCAACCACAGCTTCTCTGGGCAACCTGTGATTTTAGGACACATCTGAATGGTTTAAACTTTTAACTGAGCCACTGCCCTTGGGGGATGGAAAAGTCTGGATGGTTCATTCAGCTCCTGGGTGTGAACTTTGCCAAGGACTGAGCGAGGCAGGAAGCTCAGTGTCTCTCTGGTGCCTCATTAGGCACCTTCCCACAAGGAACATCCCTTGTCCCGTGGCCTGGAGAGATTTGCTCCAAGATTCAGAGAGTTTCCTGTTGTGACAGCTGAGGGGGAGATCAAACAACCCGAAAAGCTGGAATTTTGAGGTGATTTCAGAGGGATCTTCACATGGGTTGGCTCAGCAGGAGCAGAGGAGAGGCTGCCCGAGGCTGCTTCCCTGGAAGTGTCCAGAACACACAAGGAATGAGCATCCAAAAACAAGTGCATCCACAGGGACGGGGCACAGAGGGAATGCACAGGGTGCCCAAACCACAAACTGTGCACCTTGATCAGGCTCCAGACCTCAAACAGCCCTAATTTAAGGCTGATCCAGATACAGGTTTTTAGGTTTGCTCGTTATAGAAGTGAGAGACCGACTCCAGCTCGGGCTCTGGTCGGAATACTGGGAAAGGCCGCAGCATTCCGAGATCTTTGGAGCAAAGGTGTTAATTTTCACCCATTTTTAGAAAGGCATGATTATTGCTGGCCTGACTATTTTTTTTTAAAATGTTTTAATTACTTGAGAACAAACTGTTTTACACAATTCCCAAAGCAGCTGAGCAACACTTTGGAAGCCAAATATTCTGGCAGGATTGATTTTTTTTTTTTTGGTGTGAAAGCAGGAGAAGTTACACACAGAGCACTCCATGAAATGCTAAAATTATGGCCCGGTGTCCATTCCATCAGCCACTGGGAACTCATGTAGAATTTCATCTAAGATCTGTATTTGAGGCACAAATTTGGAGGTTTTATTGCTGCTTTAAAGTGCATGCAGATTATTTTACTTTAATTCCAAGTCACATTATCCCCAGCCAAGTCTAGTGTCATTTTACAGACATGAAAACATAGAAACTCTGTTCTCAAGTTCCTTGTTATGGGATTGAGGCTGTTGTTTATTGGTGATGATTTTCCTTTCTTTCCCTGACAGCAGCCGTGGGGATGAATGCACTGCCTGGGCTGTTTTTATGATTTATGTTCCTCCTTCAGTGTTTGTCTGTTAGTCTGAAATCAGATAAAGGGCCCTGGCCCACATGATTTAAGTGCATGGATAGATGAGAAAGGAGAAAATAGCTGTAGCATCTAAGCTAATAATTCACAATTAATAGGCTTTTCATGTTTGTGAGTTTGGCAATATTCTCAGGGAAGCTGAAAATCTTTATTCTCGTTTTTATTTGTTCCAAATAATAGGATTTTTTTTTCAACATTTCCTTGAATTGGATTAGAAAAATTTGTGTTAAGGTGAGCCTGCAGTTTTCCTGCTGTCAGGATGACAAGATGGATAAGTGAAGTCCGTGTAAGGATGAGTAAGATTTGGATTCCATTTGATCCCCTGCAGTTTTCACAATGTTATCTGCAAGGCTTGGAGCAAACATTTTAATCTTGTGTGAGAAATCAAGAAACACAGGCAACAGGGCTTGCTCAGAGCACACATGGAGTTTCCAACCAACAGCAAGAAGGTTTTTGAGTGCTAAATTAATTGTACAGCACTGGAGAGAGAAACCATCAGCTGTAAAAATGCTCAGGTCCCCTGAAAATAAGGCAAAAAAACCCTAAAACTGTATCTTAATTTTTAGTATTAATGCAACTGTTTCTCCAGGAATCTTGCTTGAATTACTTCAAAAGAATGAACCCCGAGGTGTGAATTTAAGGTGGGCTATTGCTTTCCTTTTCAAAGAGAAACATGGAGAAAAGGGAAGCTAAGGAAATGTAGGAATTTCAAGATAAATATCAGAAATAAAGATCTCAACCTCCTGAGTTTGTTTCTCTTACAGGGAAAACCAGTTTGGTTTTGTGTCTGGTTCCAGAGGAGCTCACAATCGAATTTTCAGGATTTTTCATGGAAATTTTCCAGCCTGGCAGTACAGAGGGAGTATGTACAGACAGAAAAGGATGGAAAAGGGGTGGTAAACTCCCTAATAAATCTGTCAGTAGGAAAGACCCTTGGAACCAGCAGGGTTTGGAGCTCTCTCCAACTCCCACATCTCATCTTTTAACAGCATAAATAGCTGGGTTTAAAACGAGATTTCTCCACTGAAAATGTTAAATTTGCTGGCATAAGATGGCAGCTTTTGACATTAGAATATGGGGCCATTCCATTAGATTTACAGTCTCCAAGTCCATATTCCCTTGAAGATTAAACCTTCATTAAGTTCCCCCTTTTTTTTCCCTTTATTTCCTGCCTTTTGCTCACATCACACTCTAACTTTCATAAGCACTCTTGGGTTTAGTGCTTTAATAAAAACAGCTTTGGTGGAGGTTTAAAGGCACTTCAGATTCTCTAAAAACCTTTTGGAAATTCACCCCTAAATCAGTAATTCAACCTTCCTTCCCTTATCCCCTCGTCTCCCACCATACATCTTCATTAAGATGCATCCAAAAGAAGGTAGTCTGCAATTTAAACAATTGCATCAAGGGCTTGATTTTCTTTTTCTCTCTCTATTTCTTTTTTTTTTTTCCCCCCACCATTGTTATGACTAGACAGAGGATCATACTGAGTACATTAGCCAGGCAGTGACTCAGGACACCTACTGCTTGGAATGCCATTGCACTCTGAAAGGAAAGGGATAAAACCATCTCTCCTCCAGCCCTGAACCCCACTCTGCAGCAATATTTCTGCCACAGGAATACTTTGCTGGCAGCTCCAGCCAGGCAGCGTTGGGGAGCTGCGGTAGTTTGTTGTCAAAATGAAAAATGGTTCAGTGCAAAAGGTCTCATTGCTGGGATGTGAACAATCAAGGAACACTAAGTCAAGCATTTGACAAGGAACTTTGGTCTTGCTGTTAAATACCACTTAATATTGTCCTGCCTGATAATCCCTGCTGTTTAACAACCCTGCAGTCGTGGCCCAGGGATGGCATTGAGCCTCTTCTGAAGGGAAAAGCTGGGCCATGTGTCACGTGCTTGCCAGCACAGGGAAAGGCATGGCTTTGGATGTCCAAGGCAAATTGAGATGTTGCAAAAATAAGACAATTGCAAGCATGTTCTAGTCCTGATTCTGCTTTGGAGTTTGGGTCCAGGACACTGAGGAGTGGCTGCAGTTCCAGGGGGGGAAAGCCGAGGAGCTCCCAGTCCTGTCCTGTTGGAAGTCTGTGTGTCCTGTATGGAATGCCTCCCAGCCTTTATGGGGAGTGCAGCTGGAAAGCTTTGCTGTTATCACCTTCATCTCTGCAGCCTCACCTGAGGAGTTCTTCCTTGTGGTACAGGTTGTCTTTTCCAGTTAAGATTTGCTGCCTTCAGGCTGTGACCCCTCCTGTGTCTGTGCTCTAACTGCTCCTGCTCAGACAACCCTCTGAGGTCTTTGGGTCATTTTTCTCCTTGCCTTTCAGTGCCTGATCTCAAGCCATCCCACCTCCTATGAGTCTTTTGTCTCTTTTGATTTGCCTTTCTGGTGGTGGGGTTGGTTTTGTAAATAACAACCTTTGTTTTTGTGAGTTTGGTGCTGTTCTGAACATGCACTTCTGCATTATGAAGAGGGGATTGTGTGCTCTGAAGAGATCCTTCCCAGAGATGACAGAAGATGTTGAAGCAGAAGATGAACTGATTATTGACCTGGAAGTCCACAGAATATTTCTTCATTTTAGCTTGGCTACAAATCCCAGCTGGAGCCAGGAATAATGATATTCACACTGAAAAAGAAAAGTTAAATAGGCAAACAAAGCATTGTTATTGGTCATTGATTCCCAGCCAGGAATTGCATGGGCTCACAAGCAGTTTAAAGAGAACAATTGTTGCCCAGAGAAGCTGTGGCTGCCCCATCCCTGGAAGTGTCCAAGGCCAGGCTGGAGGGGCTTGGAGCAACCTGGGCTGGTGGAAGGTGTCCCTGCCCATGGCAGGGGGTGGCACTGGATGAGTTTAAGGTCCCTTCCAACCCAAACCATTCCATGATTCCATGAACTTGCAGTAGCAAATAGTGATAATTATTTTCAGGGAGTGAATAACTGGAAGGACAAGAAGCCCAGGCAGTTAAGGGAGAGCTTGAAGGCAGCTTTGGAGAAAAGAGCAGAGACCTGAAGCAACTCAGCCTCTGCTCACTGATGCTTCTGGGACAGTTCCCCCTGCCCAAGGGAGGAGCCAAATCTGAGCCTGGCTCTTTCCCTGGCTCCTTGCTGCTTCTCCATCCATGCTGTCAGGGCAGGCCTGGCCTGGGAGCCCCGTGTTTACACACACACAGACCCAAATGAACAAAACACCCCCCCGACAAAGGCAAAGAAATTCTGGGAGAGGTGGCGGGTGGCAAATATTTTCCTGTGCTTGATGTGTCAGCAGGGTTCTGGCAGGTGCCCTTAGGAAAACACATCCCACATTTCTGAGCACTCAACCCCCCCCCCCCGGGGTGACAGTGTTTCCTCAGCCTGTCCTTTGGGCTCTGCTCAACACCCGAGGTGTTCAAAGGGAAGCACAACAACTGCTGCTGCTGCTGTGGGAGGTGCAGAGGTTTGTGGGGATGACATTTGGATCTGGGAAAACCAGGAGAGGTTCCCAGAAGCCTTGGAGAAGGCAGGAGTGGGGCTAAAGCTAAACCAACAGCGAAAGGAAAACCCTGGGAAATGGAAATAACAGACCTGGGGGAGAAATGTGGTGTGGGGCACAAGGGGCTCGGAGCTCGGCTGGCCACGGGAGGGGGAGAAGGAGCCAAAGTTTCATGAAATGGGGGAAATCAGAGCCCCTGCTGGTGTCACCAGCTCCATCATTCAGAGTGCTGCCCATGGAGAAGAGCTGCAAAGAGACAGAGTGAAAACACACTTGCATCTCAGAAATTAGTAAATTCGAACTTTAATGATATTTCATTTGATTAATTTTAATTATATCATTAAAATATAACTCTCTTCACTTGCATTGTCATTTATCATTCATTTCAAATTCAATAATAATTTAAGTTATACATTTAATATGTGCATTAGGAGTCAGCAAATCCCTTGACCAGGTCAGCCACAGGAACACCTCAATATTTGACTTGTTGTAGGATACACTTGTTTGCAATCTGGAAACTGATACAGAGGTAACAGGAGAGATTGTTCTCTCACATTTATTTCTAGTTAGTCTTTGTCTTGGGAAGTTGGTTTTGGAAGGTTTTACTGGGGGAGAAAAAAATTCAGAGAGCTCTTCAAATCTGTTAAGTCTCAGTCCAGAGAAGCAGATAACTTCAAAATTACTAAAATACTGGTCAAGATCAACCACAGACTCATAAAATCATGGAACAAGCTCCCTAAGCTGCAAAAGTTAAAGCTCCAAAATTCCCTGTCCTACCTCGAAATGCTGATCATGGCAGAGCCCTGTATTTAGAAGTCAGGCTGCTGCTGGAAAGGCACTGTGGTGTTCTAGGAAGGCATAAATAACCATCCCCATTTTCCCATTTCTTCCCCAGAATGGATGTTACATTAGCAGATGGAGGCTTATTAATGGAGCATGGTTACAAGCCAGTTGAAATGTCTCACTCTGGATTAAAAAATGAGGTTTCCAGGATCACTCTGGATTTAAGCCCAAAGCTTTGCCTTTTGGGTTGTCAAGTAAAAGGTACTTAGAAGCTGTTCTAGTTGTTCCCCTCATTTCTGTTATTAACTGTGGAAAATTCTGTTACTTCAGGATGTCAAACCAGTGGCCAGCCAGGGTGCAGTGGAACTTTGTCCTCAATTCTTCTTCCTCAGCCTCTAATCTAATACAGTTTGCTCTTGAGGAATGCTCTGCAAAATTCTTGTGGTATAAGGCTAGAAAACAGTAAATCAGAGTTCTGGGCTGCTAAACTTAATCCTTTCATCTCCAACTATTCTATCTTGTAATTTTCCTCAAAACAAACAGCAAAACAAAACAAAACAAAAAAAACAAACAAGAAAACCAACCAACCAAAAACAAACAAACAAACAAACAAAAAAACCAAAGCAACAAAGCAAAACAAAAAAAATGTCATAATAAAAAAAAAAACAAAATTAATTTTAAAACCAATCAAAATTGATTTCTGGACCATTCCAAATTCTTCTTCGTTGTCTGGGAAGTTCCTGTTCTTCTTTACCATCTGGCCAAGTGACTTCAGAAAAACCATTCAGCTCATTTTTAGTAGCCAGTTTTTCCTCCTGAAAGGAAAGTGATTGGATCTTCCTCAGAAACAATAGGAAAACCCCAGAGTTTGCTGGAATCAAATTCTCAGCAATGTGGTTGGACAGGGACAACTTTCTCCTGTCTTCTTTTGAAAGTTATGGGCTCTAATGGTCACTCCAAATTCTCCTCCCTGAGTATCTGTTTTCAACCAGGTATTGGGGACTGGATCTGCCCTGGAATCCAACTGGGCCCGTTGCAGCTCTGGGAGACTGGGAGCAGATTGAGTCACCCAAATCACTCTGCACCTTGGGGTTTCACCATCAAATATAAACCTTATTATCCTGAGCTGCTTCCTGAACTGGCTCCTTTCCAGGGCTTTTCCTTGCCAAAATACTTGGCTGTCTGTGGGGACGTTCTCCATAGTTTAACTTCCTGAATTGCAGTTAATGGGACCCACCTGGTCTGGTTTGGAGATGAGTCAGCAGAAGAGTCCAGCGTGTTCAGAGAGAGCCCCTGAAAGTCGTGTGTGACAGAGGCTCAGCCCAGCCTGGGAGCTGGGACTGACGTCACTGGGGCTGGGAACTGCCTCTGCTGCAGTGCTGAGGCAGGAGCTGCCCTGCAGGCTCTGCTCCTGGCCTTTTATTGAAGTGTTTGCCCAGAAATGTAATATCTCAAATATCTCTTGCGTTTGTGGCTGCTGCAGTTTGAGGGGGCAGCTGAGCAAAGAGCTCGAGGTCAAGGCAGGTCTTTGCTGATCCCATCCCAGACTGGTCTGAGCTGCACTGGAAATATGGGCTAGAATTTCCTTCTCTTCTCATCGTGCCAACTGAAAATGCTGCTGCTGACAGCAGTTCTTCAAGAGTAGTTTTAACACCTCCTAGGTGGGTTTCAGAGCCTGTTCTAGGCTGAGGAGAAGCCAAGTGGTACCTAAACCTTGCTGATGCTTCTTTCTGCAGTCAAGGCATTCAGCCCTCTCCACCTTTCTGTTTGATGGATAACAAAGTCATTCCCTTGCAGAGCTGTGGGGCAGGCACATAATCAGCAGTTTTGTTCCTTGAGCAGGTTGGATTCACATACAAAGTTCTGATGGACATGATGGGTAAATGCAAGACAAACCCAACTTGCCTTTCTTAGCTGATGTGATGGTTAGTAATTAGAATTTCTTTGTCTCTTCCCAGAGAAACGGATCTAACCCTTTCCAGGACAGATCAGTCATTGGAAGGAGGAAGATCCAAAGTGCAATCTTTCATTCCTGCTCCTTCCTTTCTTCTCCCTGGTAATTGAAATGCTCAAGCTGAGCCAAAACTAGATTAAAACCTTCAAATGTATATTTGTGGTTTGCAGAGCATTCCCTACATCCATGTTCCATGTTTGTGAGGGAGGAAAAAAAATAAGTTAGCAGAAGATGTTTCCTTGGAGGCAGCGAGAGGTTCACCCCCAACTGAACTTCCCTTAGAGGATGAATTAAAAACTGTATGAAATGATTGATAGGAAATTGTCAATTCATCTCCAACCAGTTCCAAAAGTCAGGCAGCTGTTTAGGCAAACACAAACATCTAAGAAGAAGGGCTGCCCTCCTCCCAAACAGGTTAATCTGGGTGTGCTCTCAGGGGCTGCCTGGACCCTGAACTCAAGTCCTGAATTCTGTGCATCCCTCTCAAACATCTCCCTGAAGGCAGCCCAGAAAGATGGAGAGGGACTGTTTACAAGGACATGTAGTGATGGGACAAGGGGGAGTGGATTCAAACTGACAGAGAGTGGGTTTAGATGGGATATTGGGAAGAAATCCCTCTCTGGGAGGGTGTTGAGGCCCTGGCACAGGTTGCCCAGAGGAGCTGGGGCTGCCCCATCCCTGGAAGTGTCCAAGGCCAGGTTGGAGCGACCTGGGACAGTGGAAGGTGTCCCTGCCCATGGCAGGGATTTCGAACGAGATGATCTTTAAAATCCCTTCCAAACCAAACCATTCCATGATTCCAAACAGCTCTGGGATGTGTCCATCACTTCTGTGCCTGGCAGGAGGGACAAGGACACCCTGAGGTGCAAAGGGTGACAGGAGCCCTGTGTGCAGAGCAGCACATCTGCTCAGGCAGCTGAGGGAGAGAGGGCTCCTCAATATCCTCCAAGGGTTTGGATAACCAAGTAACCTGTCTGATGATAGAATAACTAAGGCCAGAGGGTAGCACTGGCTTTTCCCTCGGGGTTAGAAATGCACTGAGCAAGATCCTAAAGCCAAAAGCAGGAGATGTTGGAAACACACTTGACTGTAGCATCAGGCTGGAGCACTGCCTCCATTATTTTTTTCACTCTATCTGTCAAATTAGCAAAGAAATCCCATTCAGTTTGCAGCAGTGATTGTCCTGGAGGGAACCAGCGATGAATGGATTTGAGTTAATAAACGGGTGTGCAGTGAGGCTGATCTTCAGGTTTGTCTTAACTGGAGAATTTTGGTGGTTTGTTTTTTGTTTTTTTTTTTTCCCTAAGGTTTGTGCTGAAATGAAAGATACTTTTGTGACTTCAATTCCAAGCGAGGAACATTCTCATTCTCACCTGGGAATATCAGAAAACCCCAGCCCCAGCTCCCGGCTGGCGAAGGCAGCGCCGCGTCCGTACTTCCAGACAAATCCTGGCTCCTAATTAAAATAAACAATGGATTCCTCAGAGCCACGAGCCCTTCAAAAAAAAAAAAAAATAAAGCCAGGGGAGATAATAGTTTAATTAATAGAAGCTGGCCCCTTTCCAAGGCACTCCGTGTCGGTTGGAGCGGGTGAGGTGGGGAGGCTCGGGGTGCTTGGCGTGTGAGGAGCATCTCTCATGATGGGTCTTGCAGGGAAGTGCCAGTCACGCTCCAGCAGAGCCCGTCAGGTGTCTGGGCTGTGCTGCAGCACCTTCAGGGTACCTGTCACAGCCTGTGTGTCCTCCCTTCCAAACGGAGCAGCTTCCAATGAATCCCGCTGGGCGCTCGGCTGGAGAGGGAAATTATCCCCCTGGTGCTGCCTGGCTGGGAGGGAGGAGGGGAAGAAACCTCCTGGCCCAGGTGAGGGACTCAGAAGGATCCCAGGGAGCTGTCACAGGCCGGGGCACGTCAGGCACAGGAACAGGAAGGATCTGCCGCTGCCAGGAGGCTCCAAGCAAAAGGTGTCAGATCCACTTCCACCTTGCTCAGGTGTCAACCCATGGCTTCCAATGCAAATGTTTTCCCTTCAGACCACTTTCCAGATTTCCAGAGGCAGAGGAGGTGAGCTTTGTGCCAACGGCATCACTGTTGCAGGTAGCCAAGATTTTTCCTTGGAAGGAGCAGGTGTGGGTGCGTGTGAGAGCTCCTCTCCCTGCTCTCTCCTCTTTCCTTTGCTCCATGCAGACCTGTCTGGCATTTTTCTCCCCTCTCCCTGGTGTAGCTGTTGGTGCAGACCTTGTTTGTTAGAAAACCCTCCTTGTTCCTCCCTCCACTGTCCCTCTCAGGAATTCAAGGCAGTCCAGGTTGGTTTCAGCCAAAGCCGTGGTTCATCTGGGAACTAAAACTGCATTGCTCTGCTTTTCATTTTTGGCCAGTAATAGCCAGGCAATGCATTCACAGAACCCTAAATTTAAACGTGGAAGGGCCACAGTGCAGAATTCCAGGCAGGGAGAGGCTGTCACTCCCATCTCCTGCTGCAGCAAAAGTTTCAGTGTCCATGGCTGACACTCAGGTGGGTCCAGCCGAGGATGGTGGGAGTTTGGATCACACTGGAAACCTGCAACTGGGTTTAAATAAGCTGGTTTTGAGGTGTTCTGGTGGCCAAGGAACTGGGAAGAGCTCCTGAGTTCCCAAGCAGCTCTCCAAAACCTGCTTTTATGGATGTGTCCCTGGTGCAGTGCAGGGAACCAGGGGCCAGTGGCTGGTTGCTGCTCTGGGGTGGGAGGGGTGTGTGGCTGCTGGAGTTACTCATCCTTCAGGGGCACAGCAAGGCACAGCAGAGCCAGGTGTGTCTGATTTCCCCAGGGCCTGATTATCTCATGATAACCACATCCTCTGAAGTCGATTTTTTCTGCTGGGTTTTCCCAGGTTTTCGTACAAAGGGATGATTTAGATAAACTGAATTGACCATAAAATTTACCAAGTGAATTCCAACCACCCCCCTTTTTTTAAGAATGTCAAGTAGCCCCGCTCAGAGAGGTTTGCAAAGCAAAATAACCCCATTTATATTTTAAATTTCCCTCATGGGTGACATCTCCACTGGAGCTTTGTGAACGTGCAACTGGGAGATCAGCCTTGTTGGAGTCAAGCAAGGGAGAAGGATTTGGGGAGGGTCAGAAAGCAAATGTCAAATAAACAAAATACACAGTTTGTACATTCCTACATAATCCACCTGCATCCCAAACTGGCATCCCAAAAAACAGTGTTTATGCTCAGGGTGCTTGAACTCAGACAATCACTGAGTGGTTTGGGTTGGAAGGGACCTTAAAGCCCATCCAGTGCCACCCCCTGCCATGGGCAGGGACACCTTCCACCAGCCCAGGTTGCTCCAAGCCCCATCCAACCTGGCCTTGGACACTTCCAGGGATCCAGGAGCAGCTGAATCCAGCCTCAAAAACTCCTGAGTGGCATTTCCTGCCCTGCCACGAGCTCAGGATGAGGCTGGACAAGGCACTGCACTGCTTTATGTGAGTTGTTTTTCAACAACAAGAAGAGCAATGACTTAATCTCTAATGGATATATGAGAAGAGTTCAGCCTTCTTTAGATCACTGATTTAATTCCAACAAAAACCTCTGGAGACACTTTGGATACTATTATTAGTAGTAACACAGTAGTAACCCACTAATAGTCAAGATATGGGTTCTCATGCAGCCAACCCTCCTTCTTAATTATTAGTTTTACTTCAAAGCAAGTAGAGAAAAAAAGGAAAAAACCCACCCTGTTGACAGTGTCAGCACTGAGAGGAGAGCCCAGACTCCCGTGTCTTGTAGGAAATGTGACATTTCAGTTAATGTGTCTAAAAATAAAAGGGAAGCGGCGGAGAAAGTGCCTGTTACCTGCAGGTCCAGCCCCACCCCGGTGCATTCTTTGCCTGATGAGATCTTTTTGTGACAGAGCCAAACACCAGGTTTCCAAAAGCCAAAGTGTCACTCAAAAATGGTAATTTCACCCCCATCCTTGCTCACCACCATTAATGCTTCAGCTCTGACAGTGGAGCCGTGCTGGGAGCTGGATCCTTTTCCTGGGAGGGAGTTTGACTCGGAGCAGAATATTCATCTTCCTGAGGTTTGCTCCCACCTGGAGAGCTGAATTTAGGGGCAGGTTGTTGCTTCTGTTACTTTTGGGCCATTCTGGCCAAGCTGAAAAATTTAGGTGAGTATTTAAGTGAGTTCTGAGCTCCTGTGAAGTGGCACCAGCCCTGCACAGACCATCCCACCTGCCAGCCCTCGGTGACAATCCGTGTTCCCACGGGAGCACCCCCTGAGACAGCACTGAGGCTGGAGCTGCCTCTGCCAGGGCTCCAAAACCTCCCCAAAAGGAACCTCTTCACCTCCCATCCCACAAATCCGTGTCTGTGGCCCAGTCCCACTGGCAGCCCGTGCTCCTCACCATCCACGTGGCTCTGGAGTCGAATCTCTGCTTCGACGACGAGTTGAGAAATCCTGGAGGAAACTTTTTCATGGTGATTCACCAAACCACAGCTTTTCTTGCAGGAATTCTGAGCGAAGCTTCCCAGATCCAGGGGAGCTCCTGGCTTTTGACAGTGAGAGACACATCTCCAGCAGACAGGGGGAATATTTGACTCGGAGTCGCCGAGGTCCCAAATGAGAACTTTCACCACAGGGTTTTTATGTGTTCTTGGGTGGGTCTTTTCTTTTTCTCTAAAACTTTTATTCCTAATGCAGAGCAAGGACATTTTGGAAATCTCAAGCTTTTGTGGGATGGGAAAATTGTCAGGCATCTTTGGATTTTATCCAGAATTCCTTTTTTTTCCTTTTTTTTTTTTTTTTCAGGAATATTTTTTGTGAAGCATCACTCTGCTTGTTTTAGACTTATTTTGAGCTAAAACTGAAAGCAGATGGAGGAGATTAGGGCTTGTGCTTTTTTGAGGGAAATGGTGAAATCATCAAATTTTGCTTAGAATGAAATTTATGGAAGTGGCTGCAAGAACCTTCTCGTGCAAGGGGTTGTTTTCTGGCCTGGAGCTGTGTCAGGGCAGGCTCAGGTTTGATCTCAGGGAAAGGTTCTGCCCCCAGAGGGTGGTTGGGCACTGCCCAGGCTCCCCAGGGCAGTGGGCACAGCCCCAAGGCTGCCAGAGCTCCAGGAGGGTTTGGCTGATCCTCTGGGGCACAGGGGGTGACTCTTGGGGCTGGGTCTGTGCAGGGCTGAGGGTTGGACTGGATGATCCTGGTGGGTCCCTTCCAACCCAGCATAATCCATGTGATTCTGTGTGCACAGACAACTCCCAAAGAGCAGGCCCTGGACCCTGGAAATCCAGATTCAGGACTTGGCCAAACCTGTGTGGTGACATACCATGGGTGGGAAGGAGTGGAGGGAGATGAAAGCCCCAAATCCTCAAGAAAAAAAAAAAAAAAGAAAAAAAAAAAGCAAATTGCAAAAAAAGAGGGTTGTCTTTTGAAAGGATTCCTTTTTGGGCATTCTGCTGTACCATCTCTCCCTGTACATGGAGTGGAGTGTGTGGGGATCTCCTTGCACAGGATGCCAACAGATGGCAATATTTTATCATCACACAGCCAACCCTTCACTCCTGTGCACTGCAGGGTTTGCATCTTCTTTACTGGGGGGGGAAGCTCGTGCTTGTCTAGTCCCAGAAATCCCTCCCTACTGTGATATTTTATCCTTAATGGTACTGCAGTGGGTGTTCCAGTGAATGTCACCTGGGACACTCTCACAGGAGTGTCTTAAAAAGCCCCTGTGTGTCTTTGTGCAAACCCCAGCAGTGTGGAAGGCACTGGTGCCCCTTCAGCCCCCGTGGCTCAGGACTGTGTCATGGACAGCAAACAGCTCCCCAGGGCCCAGGAGGGCTCTCAGAGAGGGTTCTGGTTGAACATGCCAGTTCTGTCAGAAATGAACCTCCTCAGTCCCTCTTGGTCACTTCTTCCCTGTTGTTGAGAGCAAACATTTGGCAGGGGAGGCAAAGCAGATGGTGCTCAGCATATTGTCCTGTTTGCTTGTTCTCAGTTCACTTTTTGAAGTAAATTGATCTTTTCTTCCTTCTCTTTGGCCAGGAACCCTCGTGTCTTTACAAACCTGTCAATGGATGTGCCTCTTCCCTCCCTTCATGCCAACAGTTGATGGGGTCTCAGCCATGTCTTGCATCCCCTGACACACACAGCAGCTCTGACCCCTGCAGCCAAGGCAGGGCTCCAGCAGCAAATCCACAGGCAGTAAAAATGAGACCACCAGAAAACCAGTGACCATTTATTTCTCTTTAAAAAGTGTTTCTTTCTTTCTTTCTTTCTTTCTTTTCTTCCCCTGTGTTGAAAGGGATCCCCTGGTCCCAGGTCAGCGGGCGAGGCTGTCGAAAGCTTTGCTGGTCAGTGGAGTGGAACAGGACAACCCCCTGGAGCAGCTCCCACCAGTGCAGCCCCTTCCCTGCTTGGACCTCCCTCTGAGAGCAGCCTCATGTCCTTCCTCAGCCAGGGCCCCCCTCCAGTCATCCCAGTCCCCTCCTCCCACCAGTCCCCACACTGCCTGGGTCCCCAGGTTGTCCTTTTCCACAGGTATTGCTAAAGCAAATAGCACAGGGTATTTACTGGGTGCAACGCTCTAAATCATATTAATATGGCCAATAAAGGATTTATGGCCAATAAAAATTCCACAGTGGCGTGGCTGCTCCGGGAGGAGGATGGATGAGGGACCCAGGCAGGCTGTCAGAAGTGCTGGGAGGAAGAGGAGGGCAGGGGGAGGCAGTGGCTCCACGAGGCTCTCAGAGGGCCCACGTGCTGGGGATGGGCACATTTGGGAATTTCTGACTGCAGTGTTTGACCTGGAGCAACAACCAAAACTGCAGAAATCATCACGGAGTCGTGGAATGGTTTGGGTTGGGAGGGACCTTGAAGATCATCCAGTTCCACCCCCCCTGCCATGGGCAGGGACACCTTCCACTAGCCCAGGTTGCTCCAACCTGGCCTTGGACACTTCCAGGGATGGGGCAGCCACAGCTTCTCTGGGCAGCCTGTCGTGTTGCTGGTATGGCTACAGGGGCATAAAAAGTGCCATTATAAACCAAAGCACAGGCCTGGGTTTCCTGTTGGCTAAAGATTTAATGACCTTGACTGAGGGAGTAGTGATACCCCTAAAGGGGCTGGATTCCAATGGTTCTTCACCCATTCATCTCCTAGTCATTATATCCCACAGGTAACACAGGGAATAATGGAAAGCCAGGGTAAAGACTAATTTGGGTGACATTCTTACCTTCCCAGGCCTAACGTGTTCATGCTTTTTGCTTTTTGATAGGTGTCACTGTTGAAGTTCTTGGGGCTGTTTTGCCTCAGTTATTGTTGTAAACCCAGAGTATCTGAAGAGCTTATTGGCTTGGGGATCTCACAGACCTTTGAGAAAATTATGGATTGGTTTGGTCTTTTTTTTTATTATTATTATTTTGTTGGAGTCAAAGATAAATAATGAGAGAGTTCCAGAGAAAAATCACCTCCCTTTATGCATTAGCTCACTGGAGTAGATAGGAGGGAAATTAGGATCCCTAATTGCCAAGGCTGATTGGCATCTGGAGCCCTGTGAGTCAGAGGGTGTTTCTGAGACTGGTTGGAGACAGGCAGGCTCCTGGAGTTACTGACAGGTATCTGTGCTGCCTCTTCCCAGGGATGTGCACAGGCACTTGCTATTTTTAGCTGGGACATAGAGGAAGAGGAGAAGGGAAGAGACATGAACTCATGGAACAGTTTATGAATTGTCTCTGACATTCTGCTGCCTGGTCCAATCTGCTTCTTAGCCCACACGAGTTTTGCCAGCATCTTTCCATGCTGCCACCCAAAAGAACATTCCCCCCCTCTGGAGGTGACTGAGTTGGTGTCAGGGAATGCCATCCTGCAACAATGACAGCAGCAATGGGAGGAGAGAGGCCCTGCTGGCTGCAAACACAAACAGATGAGGTTTTTTGTTTGCTCACTTCTGGGTTTTTTTCCGTGCTAATCCGTAGGTGACTTTCCATCTGACATCTCTGGAAAGAGGCTGCTCCAGCAAGAACCTGTGCCTGGAGCACCACCACCCTTTAGAACAACAAACCCATCGGGACGTGTAATGCTGAGAGCCCTGGCAGGGAATGGCACAAACACGGGTTGGGGCAACGCCCGGCCCTGGCACGGGCAGGCTGTGCCACCGGGGCTCCTGCTGAGCCATCCCTGCCTCAGCTGGGCCTTCAGCCCAGCACAGACCCTCGGGGAGCCTCACACCCTCGCCCTCTTGGGTCACACAGACCTTTTCAAACTGGGAAAACCTGGGTAGATTGGAAACTCCCCTTGGAATGGGATTGTTCCGGAGCCCCCTGGGAACACAGACCTGCTCCGATGGAGGAGTGTGTCCTGCTCTTCCTGTGGCACATCCTCACCCTGTGGCAAATCCTCACCCCATGGCACAGCCTCATCCCATGGCACAGCCTCATCCCATGGCACAGCCTCATCCTATGGCACAACCTCATCCCATGGCACAGCCTCATCCTATGGCACAACCTCATCCCATGGCACAGCCTCATCCCATGGCACAGCCTCATCCTGTGGCACAACCTCATCCCGTGGCACATCCTCACCCCTGTGGCACATCCTCACCCCATGGCACATCCTCACCCTGTGGCACAAGGCTGAGTTTTCCATTCCCTCCTGCCCGGGGTGGGATTTGTTGTGGTCCCTCCTGACTGCCTGGAGGGTTTGTGGTTCTCTGACACCTCCTCACACCTGGGCCACCCCAGGACAGGATTCTCCGTCAGCTCCGTGTTCCCGGTGGCTTCACAGCCCCGATTTGGCTTCCCTGTATTTCCCTGGAAGTGGCAGCAGCCTGAGGTTGAAAGCACAGCAACAAAGCTCTCCACGAGCACAAACTCCTGCCCGAGCTGCTGTGTGGGTATTAAGTGTGTGCACACACAGATCAACATCTAATTATAGACTTGCCTTTTTTTCAGTCATTTCTGATGCAGGCAAAGGATCTTGTACTTCAAATCACATGTTCTTGCATTGTATGATGTGATGGAAATTAACACCTTAATATATATATGAAAAACAGCTCCAATTAGATTTTTTTTTTTCTTTTACTGTGTTTCCTGCTCCTTATGACTAAGTGTGGGTAATTATCTTGGCTCACTTTTTCCACTCCACCCATGCTTAGAGAAAACCTGTTGCAAGTTTTCTGGAGATTTTGCTTTTTTTCCTCCCTTACTTTTTGTTGGTGCTTTTGGTAATTAAAAGGTTTGCAAATCGTGGGATGTGATAATTATTTTTATTTTGGTTTAGCAACGTAAAATTAGAGATTTGTAATGCTTTAAAGAAGAAATTTAGGTGTCCAACATGACTGGTTTTTTCTTTTGCTACATAAATTACAAATTTTCCAAAAGCTTATAAAGAATATCCTCATATAAAAATAGGATCAGACCAAATAATAACAGAAAAACTCTGTTGTTCAGTTCTGAACAACCTCCCTTTCTTGCCACTTTCTTCCAATTTGGTCCCAATTCTGTGGCATTCTGGACATTGGAAGGTTTGTTATGATTGAAATATAAGGCCACATCTACAAATCCACATCATTTTCCCAGAGCAGCAATACCAGAGGGAAAAAAAACCCTCCCAGCAGAGATTTTCCACGTTCCCATTGTATGATGGACCCAAATCCTGCTTGGGCAGAATTATCCCCAAAACTGAGGCTGTACAGAGAAATTAAGAGGTTTCATTCTGTACCATCAGGTCAGTGTTTTCTTGAGTCACAGCCCCCCCTCTTCTTGAGGATATTTTAAGAGCAGAAAATATGTTTTTAAGTGCTGCAGAGAGATTTTCCTGGGGAGACTTCCCAAAGCACCCAGGCTTGGCCCTCCCATGTGGCCAAGATGATTAAATTGACTGACATTGCAGTTGAAAGCTCATCAATTTAATGCAGGAGAGGGATCTTTGTCTGGCATTTGGAGATTCTGGTTTTTTTAATGTTATTTTTAAAGGCTCTGATTTTTTAATGTTATTTTACCTTGTTCCATAGTGAACATCAACACAGTTTTAAAACATAAACCCCAAACCTCGTTTCTGTTGGATTTCTTTCGCTGCTCTTTCCTTCCACAAATGTCATGGCCTTCCAAAGCATTGTTGGGATTTTGCCATTCCTGCTTCCCAAGTATTGCCATCACCAGGATAAATAACAGCAGATTAGAGCCTGTGAACACAGCATTGCTACCAAAGACATCACTTGGACCAACCTGGAGCAATATTTGGCCATCTCAGGAAGTGTTTTGGGACAGGGGAAGTCTCATCCCCACACCCTCCTCAGGCACAAACCCCTGTCTCTGCTTGCTTCTTTTTTTTTGCTGCCTTGCTTCTTTTTTATTATTATTATTTATTTTCACTCCTGAAAAGAGCCCAGAGCTCCCAGGAGGAATCCTGGTCACGAAGCAAAAACTCCTTGAATTGATTTCAATCCCGTTTTCTTGCCTGTGGACCCAGACTTTTGGAATTATAAATTTTCCCACCTTTTAGAGGGAGTCAGGCAAAATGCAGCAGTAAATTGTCAGATAATACCCTTCATTCATAGAACATTTCACACATAAAGAGCAAAAAAATATAAACATTGACCTCCATGGATCACATGAAATGGGTCTCCCAGGCATTTTCTCCTGACCTCTGAAACATCCATAACTTTTTTCTTTTCTCTAATAAATGTATTCCAACTTCATAAAGGATTTACTGTTTTGGTCTGGAGAGAGGCTTATTCTCTTCTCAGTGGCCAAACAGCTCTAATTGTGGCTTCTGGAAGATTCAGAGATTTTAGGTCTTTTTCAAAGGGTGACAGTGGTGCTGAATGGGGATGGATTGTTCCATGATTGCTGCTCAGGAGACCCTGAATATTCCTATTTTATGGTGTAATGTGCTGTGTGTTGCACAGCTCCAGGCAAACCCAAATGATTTGAGTTATCCCTTTTTGCTTCATGAAAAGATGGTTTCCAGAGGTGGGTGGGAAAGGACTGGGAAGCCTCTCAAAATGCTCCAGAGGAGTAGAAAGAGTGGCTGGAAGAGATGATGCAGCATCTCTGCTGGGGAACCTGGGAGCAGCAGGGGCAGGAAAAGCAGGGAAACTCCTGTAATTATCCAGATTTGGGTAAGTTGGAAATGGAAAGCAAGGCTAAGGTGAGCAAAGAGGTGCCTGATGCCTAAGGAATGTTCTGGAGGGAGAATGAATCCTTGGAAGTGTCCGAGGCCAGGCTGGACCAGGCTTGGAGCAGCCTGGTCTAGTGGAAGGAATGAGATGGGCTTTAAGATCCCTCCCAACCCAAACCATTCCATGATTCCAGGATGCTAAAGCAGGTGTGGGGCTCAGCACAGAAGCCAGCTGTGCTCCCTGCCCTGGCCAGGGGCTGCAGGATCTCCCTGTCCCCGGGCGCAGCAGGGACAGCAGCTCTGGCAGTGCCTGGCTCTGCACACCCACACTCACCAGGCATGGAAAGGACTCCAGATTTATCAGCTAATTATCACTCTCCTGGGAGGAACCACGCAGGGCTGGCAGGAGAACTGCCTTCCACCTGGGAGAGCAGGAATACTCTGCTCCAAACGAGCTCGTGACAAACAGGGGAATATTCCACAAGGTTTTGTTCCGTGATTCGTTCTGGTTCCAGACCCCGTGAGAGAAGAAGCATCTTTATACAAAGATTTCTCACTTTCACTGGTTCCAAATGTTCCTCAGAAGTTTCTGTCACAGACAGCACTGTTTTGACATATGTGTGTGTGTGTCTCCCTGTCCCTGTGCCCTTGCCCCTGACCCCAGGGCAACTTACCCGGGGGCAGAATGAAAGGCAGCATCAAAGCAAAATTATGCAGCTCCTCACCCTGAGGAATTAACAGATGACACTTCTGACAAGTGTAAATTAAGAATTTCCAGGAGAAATAATCTTGCAGTTTTCTGCGATTAATTATCAAGCACGAGTTATAACAAAATAAAGAGGGAAAAGGCCGTGTCCCAAACAGAGCGTGGAATTCCATAGAAGGATTCTGGCACTTTTAATGTGCAAATAATGAATGATTGGAGAGGAGATCTGGCATTTGTCTCCCCTCTTGTTACAACTGGTCATGCCTCTCCAAATCATTGCCCTCCCGGTGTCTTCCCTTCGTGACCTTGAAATTAAAAATCCAAACGTGCAAATCTGTGAGAGGATCAGGCAGGAGGGAGGGGGGAGCCAGTGGGGTGTGAGCTGGAATTTGGGGGGTGTTCTGCTCTCCACAGCTTTGGGTAGAGAGGAGCAGTGGGGATTCCTGAGCACTTCCCAGGCTCCCACCCCGGGATCCGCAGGCTCCGCTGCCGGAGGGATCCTGTGGCTTTTCCTGAATTACCTTTGGCTCTCGGCGTTCCTGCTGCTCTCAGCAGGGACCTGTCTTGTCTTGCCTTCCGCCAGGATAATTCCCACAGCCCGAGCAGGCAGGAAGGTTCAGGTGCAGGTTACAGACTCCCAGTCAGCCAGAAAATTGACAGTCGCAACAGGAGATGGGTCCGACGGTGGCTCCTGGAGAAGAGACTCGTGTCAGGCAGAGGGAAACATCAGAGCCTTTTGTTCTGCCACTTCCCGTGCTCTGGGACACATCCAGGGGGGATTCCAGCCCCGGAGTGCTGCCCATGGCACGGGCAGCCCAGCTGGCTGCTCCACACTCAGGGAGCTCGGGGAGCCCTGGGAGAAGCAAGAAGGGGTTGAGAGGAAAAATAAGAGTTTTAGGGATGAGAAGGAAGTGGAGGAAAGGATAGATTCCCAATACTTTTATCCTTTATTTTCCCTTTAATACTTGCTACCATCTCCTTACAACAAAATGTTCATGGTGGCTTGTTTGCTGGAGAAAAAAAAAAAATGTGGGGAAAACCCAACCTTGGGCCAGAATTTGATTCCATGAAAGAACAGGGATCACGTTTGCTGTGCAAAACTGAGCTGCTCTGCTGGTTTAGGTCCCATTTCATCCAAAGCCTAAAGGAAGAAATCACCATCACCTTCCATTATTGTTTATGTCAGTGAAAGGCAGGTTTTCTGATGTGGAAATGTCACCTTTGGGGTCCAACAACCCATGCCCACTGTGCAGTTCCCAATCCTGTAAAAAACGTGTGTAATATACTCTGGGCTCTGCCCCTCCATGGCTTGGCATGGACTGTGGGTTTTCCTCCCCCTCCATCCACCCCAAGTTCCTCTGCAATGCAAGGAAAGATTCTGATCACTGTGAGCTCCAGAGGTGACTCCCAGGGCTGGATCTCACTTGTCTGCTCTCCTGAGCCATGTCCTGGTGCTGTAAGTCCTTCCCTGCATAAATTCTGGGAAGCAGGTTCAGCAAAGAACAGCTCAAGGCACAGGTTACGCCACCAGTGATTGTTCAAGCCTTAGTGCTTTGTTGAATCAGGATGTGAAAAGTCAGCTGAGGGAGAATAAAGCCCGGCTTTGGAACAAAGCTTTGTTGAGTGAGGTTCATTCATGAAGAGCAAACACAGTTTCCCTGAGAATGGACGTCGGTTATTCTAATTTGGATTTTTTTTTTTTTTTTTCTGAGATGTCAAAATGATGAAGAACAACATAACAAATAATGTCTAATCCACCATGCTGGGGTTTTTCTGAGCTTTGGATCCGGAATGGACGTTGCGGATTCCAGTTTACTGAACATCTAATTTATCTGTTCATCTGTGTCAAGTGTGTAAAATACCTTCTCTTTGAACAGCTGGGTTTCCAGAAGAATCAGGGAATCCCAGAGTGGTTTGGGTTGGAAGGGACCTGAGAGATCATCCAGATTTCACCCAATGAACCACCCTGCTGTAAAAAACAGCAGTTATTACCACTTTCCTCTTTTCCTGTCTTTTCAGCATGGGCATGTGACTCTGAGCACCCTCCATCTGACTCTGAGCACCCTCCAGCAGCAGCTTTTACCCTGCCAACGTTTGGGGGTTTATTTTTACTGTTCTCAGTTCAGGACACACTCTTTTCTCACCACCTCCTGCTCTATTTATTTCTGTTTATTCTGCATTTACACTCCAGCTACAGGAGGGAAAATGAGCATCTCTGGTGCTTAAATCAGCCACAAAGAGCAGCTCTGAGCAGGTTGCTATCGCTTCCACCTCCATGCTGCTGGGATGCCTGGGAGCAGAGCCCTTCTCTCCCTGTCTGATCAGCAGAGGAGCCCCAGGGGAGCAACCAGGGCTCTCCTTCCCTCACTCACCTGTTCAGACCTGCTGCTTTTTGCTCCCTGACATGGAATGAACATCAGTGTTGTTCAGGGAAGAGAGGACTTTAACCCCAGAGCTGATGTGGGTGCTGGGAATGGCTCAGGAAGGGATTCCCCTTCCAACCTGCTGCTGCTCCGTGGGTGGCCGAGGCCAAGTGCAGTTTGTTGTGGGGCTGGGGAGCAAAGCTGAGCCCTGAGAAGGAGGAAACCAAGAGCTGCCCCTTCCTTGGGAGCCCTGATGTGCCTCTTTCCCCTGGTGCTCGTGGCATAACAGCCAGAGGTCGGGTGTCCTGTGCCAAAGGCAGTGTCACCTCCCTGTGACACGGGATGGTTTCTGTCACACAATGTTTTCCCCTCTGAACACAACCCCCTGTCTGCAGGGGAGTCCCTGTGGTTTCCCCTCAGCAGTTCCCAGCAGTTGGAGCCTTTGGCAGGTGCCCAGGTCCCTGTGGAGTGACGGGGACTCACCAGAGGGGACACGCTGGGATCGCAGGGACGGGGGACGGGGGGGGAAACCACGTTTGTTACTGGGACAGATCACTGGAAATCAGCTTTGCCTCCATCTGACCCAGGTGTCTGGCAGTTCAAGGGACAACATGGAAATGTCATCCCCGAGCCAACAAAAGTACTAAAATTAGCCTAGGAGGGATTTAATAATCCACAACAGTGTAATTTCCGAAGTCAGTCGTGATTGGGAAGTTCCCTTTCCCTGGCTGTGGTTGAGCTCCTTCCCAAGGGCTGCAGGAGATTTTGTCCTCTGGCCTGTGAACTCCAAAGTTTGTCCATAGGACAGTTATCCCATTTTATGAGGGCATTTGCAGCTAGTAAACAATAAGGGATAAATAAATAATGCTTCCCTCACTCTCCACCTGATCTGGACCCACAAGTGACAGCACAGTCTATTTTTATTATGGAAATCCCAGAGCAGCTGGGTTTGTTTATCCTTGGAAGGATTCAGCACCGTTGTTTCATTTTGCAGACTTCCATTTTTCTGTTCAATATATTTTATTTTTTTTTTTGTGGTCAAAATTCAAAAGAGCAACAAGGGAAAATCCACTCTCCAAAGAAAGCCAAAGATGAGCAAAAAGAAAGAGGTGCAAAGTCTGCTGCTGGTTTGGTTTTTAGAATCCTCACCTTGGGGTTTTGCTGCTGCTGAAAAAGCAGAAGGGAAAAGGAAAACGTTTATAGCCATGTAGGAAACCTCAGGAATTATTTGAAATGCATCACAATAATTCTAGTGGGTCGAGTTTTGATTTGTAGGATGGCAACGTGAAGTCTCACAAGTCTGGGGAACAAATGTGGGAGAGCCAGCAAGCAAAACATGATGGTTCTCTCCAAGCCCTGCTTGTTGTGACATGTTGCCTTTCTTGCAGCAAATCCTTCATTGCTATTTGCAGTCATTAAGCTAATTGTGGCAGGAGGGGAAGGGGATGGAGAGAGAACCTGAGTGCAGAGAGCTGAGGAAATTCCACAGACACCGTCCACCCCCAGACCTGACTCTCCCCTTCCATGTGGTTTTGGGATACACGTGGGATTTGAGTTGTACTTGGAAAGCATAATGCTTGTACCAACATCTGGAAGGATCATAATGGTTGCTGTAAGAATTATTGCAGGAACTGTGGGTGAAATTCAGCCTTTGCAGCTCCTGCAGCCCCACGGCAGCTTGCTCTGGTTATTGGAAATAGTGGAACGTCCTGAACCAGGGTTAAACAGGAAGGGAAAAGCAAATCTAACCAGGAGAATGAGCAGGCAGGATGGACACTGAGCCCTCGTGCCCAGACCAGGGCTGGGGACTGATCTGGGCTGTGAAAAACACTGAGAACCTGAAATTTTAGCTCATGAATCGGTTTTATAATTGGGCTTCTCTTAAGGTTGGGACAAGTGACAGAGGTGAAGCCTTTCAGCTCCTTCCAGTGCTTGGGAATGCTTTATGCTTTGGGTGCCACCACGGGAATCCCCTGGTTTGCCCATTCCAGTGGAAATTCAGAGGAAAAGAACAGGAAAACTTCAGCACTTGAACTGCTGGGTGCTTTGAAACACTTCTCTTTGCCATTTCTGTGGGTTCAGTGGCTCATCTGTGTCACGGATCCACGACAGGACAACTCACAGGGGGTGTTTGCTGTTTGATTTTAAAGGCTGGGAAAGGAACTGCTGGAATTGTGAAGTCACTCATTACTTGGTCCATTCCTGGGATTGAGGGGGGGCTGAAGAGTTTCTCCCTGGCTCTGTTCTCACCTGGGGCTATTTTTGTTACAGGATAGAGCTGGATTGCTCACACTGATCCTGCTGGAGTGGAGCTGCTCCTTGGATCAGAGACAGGCTGTGATGACTTCCATTGACACTTTTCCACTCTAATCCTGGGAAGTGCTGGGTATGAGCCATGGATTGCTTAGTCTGCCCTGAAACACCAGTATCAGGACCTCAGCTTCCAGAGGATTAGAGAGATTTTGAGAGGATGGGACTTGTAAATGAGGAATAACAACAGATTTTGGTGTGGTTGTGTCAGCCCACTTTAGGTTTTCTCTTCACCTCTAGTGGAAGGTGTCCCTAGAACAGGATCTTTAAGGTCCCTTCCAACCCAATCCACTCCATAATTCCATGATCCATACACTGTCCTCTGGTGCTCTGAGCCTTGTGACCATCTTACCTGCACTGAAAAACTGAGAGAGCCCTTTGAATTCCTCGTGGGGGAACTGCAGCCTCTCGCTGGAGCAAACCAAGCCCTGAATTAAAAGAACCCAAATTAAAGCTGTTGACAAAGCTCTTTTCTGGCCAAGTGCCACTTCAAACAGGCTGCAGGCTGGGGAAGGTGGGTGTTGTTTATCAGAGACACATCTCTCCCAGTTTCATAATAACTGCCTTTCAGGAAGAGGGCTAGTTAAAATAATTCCTGCTGGATCCCATGGTGCCTTCTTGCACCCTGGGCTCTTAAAACCTGCATGCTGGGAATCAAAAAATAACAAAAAAAAACCCCAAAACCAACCAAAATCCACCCCAAAAAACCTATTCACTTAGGTCAGACAGAGCCAGGAATGGAAAATTGTCCTGGAGGTGCTTTTGGTTCCAGCAATAATAAGACCTGTCATTTGTTACACGTTAATTGCACGTTATTATCTTTTGTAGGTTAAGTCAACCAAAGGTTTCTTGTAGAGTTGGAAACAAAACTGTAATCTCTGGTAGGGTTTGCAGTGCCAGGTTAGTCTGGGGTGGGGTTTTTTTCTGGTTGTCTTTTGGAATCCTTTGCAAAGGCAAAGGGAATGCCCTGCCATGGGAGCTCTCTTCCATGGAATAATCTCAGAGCACAGCACTGCAAACTCAGAGAAACTGAGCCTTACAGTTCCCCAGGGGACAGCTGTATCATAATCCTCTTTTTCAAGAGTGAGCCACTGATGAATCCAGGAAAGGAAACGGGATTTCCAAGTGCTGGAGTTGTTCCCCCACCGCAGATAAACCCTGAGCTCTTACCAAGTCCTCTCTAATAGAATTATGAGTTTTATAAAACTCTGCTTTATTAAAGAAACATCAATTCTCCTCTCCTCTCCCCATCTCTGTCTCCCTGTCAGTTTGTCCCTCACATCTCAAGCAATTCCCTTTTCCCGGGCTGAGGATGGGATGTGACTGTGATTTATCAACACTGGGAATCCCCAGGGCTGATCAGCTGCTCCTCCACGCTGTTGATCCATCAAATCCTGAGACAAGCAAAGGCAGATACACAGAGACAGAGGGTTTGGCTGGGCTGGGACCTCATTCCTTCTTGATGGGCTTCCCAATGTTTATGCCTGAGTATTATTTGGCTGGAGATCTGTGTTGAGAGATGGAAGAGGATACCCAGGATTTCTTGCATTCAAAGCTGAGGAAAACTGAGCCCAGGGAAATGGGGAAAACACATTGTCCGTTTTTTTCTTCCACTTAGGAAGATCCTGGCAAGCTCCAGGGGACTGTCTGAGTGCACCAGCCTTTCTGCAGGTTATTATATCACGTTATACCAGAGCAACACCCCAGAAATCATCCTCCAGCCCCTGCTCTCTCATCCCATATTTTGTCTGGTTCCATCCTTTACTGACTTTTACTGCCCAGTAATGGAGAGGCTGAGATTGCTGGCTGCAGACACACTTTGAAAAGCTGAGCAGTACTTTTTCCCCATTGCCCCATGAATGTAATAGAAACCTGAAATTGCAGGATTTGCCTTGTTATCACCATATTTTTTTCTCTACAGACCAGTCTGGACATGCTTTTCCAGTCAGAGCTTCCACATTTGTCTGTTGATTTAATTGCTCCCAGGAAAAAAAAAAGGGCAAAAAAACCCCCAACAAAAGACAATCCCAATCCTTTCAAAGAGTTCCCAAGCAGGAAAACAAGATGCTGAATTTGAGTGCTCCAGGAGAGATTTTCTCTAAAGAAGGGAAGTGTGTAAAGAGAGTGACTGAACTCATCTTCAGGATTGGTTTTGATTTATTTGCATTTTTTCCTGGGGGAACGAAGGTCAGGATTTGCTGCTGCCTTTCACTGTGCAGGTGTCTGACCTGGGCTCAGGCTCCCACAGCCCAAGGGATGAGAGGCCCCCAGAGGGGCTGATTCCTCTTGGCTTCCCTTGTTATCAGTTGTGGGGATACTTCTGCAAAAGCTTCTTTCTCCACATTGGCTTGAGAGGGAACTGGGTGCAAAATTTCAGTTGGGTGAAGAAGTTTCAGGGAGGTAATTCCAGGAGAGAGGAATTCTGGTCAGTGCAGGTCAATTCTCTCTGAGCGTCTTTTTAAGTGACAATTTTGTGATCCTGTGCAGTTAAAATAAAAACCAGTCACCATAAACCCCATCATTTGCCATTCCTTCTTACCTCACACGACTCTTTTGTATTTTAAGAAGCAATTTAATTAACCCACCTGTCCCCTTATCACCCATCCTGTTTGTCCTCACCTGTTTCCCTATCTGTAGTCAATCTGTTTTCATATGTCTACTTTTATAATCATTAATCCAATTCCTTTAATTCCAGCTCAAAAAGGAACACAGTTTAACATGTTTCTCCTCATGTGTTGTGTTCTGCACCTGGAGCAGTTTGGGGGTGTTTGGGGGTTTGGGGTGGGGGGGGGTTGCTTTGTCTGCATTGGAGTTTCCCCCCAGGCAGTGACAGTGTCTGATTCAAACCTTCCCCCTCCTGAAGGACAGCAAAAAGTTTGGCAAGAAGGAACAAGTGAGGTGCTTTTTCTGCTCGTGGCAGGCTGGGAACAGACCACCAACTAGAACAAAAGCCATCAAACCAGCCCCAGCAGCTCCAATTACACAGCACAGCCCGGGGTAGGACCCAGCACATCCACGGGGGTACAAGAGACTTACAAGGGTTTGGGGTTTGGTTTTGTTTTTTTTAAACTCTTCCAGACTGTTTTGAAACATGAAGCAATGGGTTAAATTTAGCACAGTCCTCGGGAAGCTCCTTCCCATCCTGCAGGCTGGGTGTGGGACCCACCACCCCTGTGGATGTGCAGGTCCAGCTGCCTGGGCTGACCCCGGGACAGGGGCCAGGCTGAGCTGGTGACATTCCTGCTCCCTGGTGGCATTCCTGCTCCCCGGTGACATTCCTGCTCCCTGGCACTTGGGCAGGGTCCAAACGTGCAGGAGGTGAACAGGGGGCTGTGACTGGGCCAGGGGCTGGGGCAGAACCCTCCTCGTTCAGGCAACGAGCAGGAGTGGAGAACAACAGCCCAATTCTCTGTCTCTTATTTTCCTTTCACAGAGGAGCAAAATCCTGAACCCACACACAGTTTATCACAGGCAGAATCATTTAATCCTGAGATCCCAGAGAAGCTGTGGCTGCCCCATCCCTGGAATTGTCCAAGGCAAGAAAAAAAGAAAAGAGCAAAGAGAAAAAAAAAAAGGTGTCCCTGCCCATGGCAGGGGGTGGAATGAGATGAAATTAAGGTCCCTTCCAACCCAAACCATTCCAAGATTCTATGATATAATAAAATCTGGAAGAACCAACCAGTCCTAACTGGTGAGCTACTGTTGCTCCTGCTGGAATGTTCCATCCTAGGAAGATTTCCCATAAAAGGAGGAGCTATAATTAATTGTGATTAATCCTCGGGGTTATTTGCTTGTATTTCTGTCTCACTGATCAACCACAAGTGCACACAGCACCCACACACTGCCTGGGCTTCTGGAACAATATGTCTTAACGTGGTTTTTACAACCTATATCCATTCTCCCTCTTTGTTTTCCAAAGCCTGGGTCTTAAAGAATGCTACACTCAAAAGTCCAATTGGGATTAGCCTGGAAAAGTGGCCAAAAAACCTGAATTCCAGGGAAGTCCTTCAACCCAGTCAATGTAAATAACATTTTACTGGGACATCTAGTGGGAGAATAACATAGTGCAAACCAGGCCAACCCTTATCTGTGCTGGGGCTGGCTGGGAGGCTGGAATCCTCCTGCCAGTACATCCAGTTTGTAATGGAAAAATCCTCACTTTCCAAATAATCCCCGAGGATCTCCTTAATTTAATTTGAAAACTAATTTTACAAAATATTTAATTTTTGCTGGGTTTGGAGGGGTAAAGATTAAACATAAAAACAAAGCATAAGTTTTGAGAAACCCATCATGATTCTTTTTGCAAAATTGGAAGAAACGAATGAAAAAGAAAATATAAGGTGGAGAATGTTCCTTCTTTTTATTTTTTTTCAGCCTCAACTGAAACCTCATTTGCAGATTGAAGTGATAATGGAGTAAATAAGGGAAATGATGAAATTGTTTTGGAAACAAGAGCCTACTTTTTGGCTCCATTTGTGCAGGATTACTAATAGGAGATGCCTGGCATGATGAGGTCTCCTTGGAGTCCCCAGGAACGATGGGAAAGTGTAAGTTCTGAGCCATGTCCTGTGTTGGTGCCCAAGTGCTCATAAGGGCTGCAAGTCCCAGGGAAACCTGGGAAACCTGGGAAACCTGGAGTTCAGGCTGTTCTCCAGCAGCAGATTTGTTCCCTTTCCAAATGAGCAAATCCACTCCTTGATCTCTGCCATGAAAACAAAGTAAAGAAGAATATTTGTGTCTGACTGAGGTGCTTGCAAAGCAAAAGCAGGGGTGGGGAAGGCAGAGGAGGTAAAAGCAGGGGGTCTCTGGCTCCTCCAGCCCCAACAGGGATGAGGCCACAGAGCCAAATTCTTTGCTGCTTTTCAAAAAAAAAAATCTGCAAACTCCAAATATTCCATTTTCCTGTTTCCATCTCTGGGATGGCCATCCCTGGATAACTCCCTTAGGTAGCTGGGCCACCTCTAAAAGTCGGAGAAGCCTTCAAGGAAAAGAGATAAGGGCAGTGACTGGGAGGGGTTTGTTCCTTCCATGCTTTGATGGAAGCACTGCTGTGTCCATGTGCTGGGTTATCCCACACCCCTCAGTCCCTGGGCTGGAGCTGAGGTTACCTGGGGCCTGCCAGAGCTGTCTCCTCCCGTGGTTTTGTCTGTTTACACCCCCAGCCCAGGTGAAACAGGAGCAGTTCCTGAGCACATTCCTCAGTGGGACATCAGCCAGTGCCCTCAGCTCAGGGAAATGAATTCCAAAAGCCCTCTGAGCTCCTGGTAGGGGCTTTCAGGGACAAGGCAAAGGTAGAGCAGGAGTTACTGATGGAATTGCAGCAGGCAGAGCTGCTCTGGAAGCACAGGGAGCCCCGAGGACTGAGATCTCAGCCCGTGGATCCAACAGTCCTCACGCTGGCTCTGAGCTGCAATGGTTGATCTAATAATTATTGTTTTCCAACTTGAGCTCGTAGGAGGCTGAGCCCTTCCAACTCTTTGGGATAATGAGGTGGATAAAACCCCTGAATGTTCTGTACCAGAGCCCTTTCTGACACTCTCACATGCTCCTAAGTATGTCATCAGCTGCACTCAGACTGTTAAATCCCAATACACGAGCAAAGGGCTCGGAAAGAGTGGAATTGGAAAAGAGGTGGGATCAGGCTCGCCCACAGGATTTTCTTTTGTGCCAGTGCTCACAGACGTTTCGAGTTAAAGCAAGAACCAGGCCAGGAAAAATGTGCAGATGCTTTAATTCTCTGCAGGATTTATAATATTACACGGTGAGCGTTTGCACCCTATACAATAAAACCACGTTGGCTTTACTACATATAAAAGAAAACAAAACAAAAAATCACAAGTTTGACAGCAATTAGGGTGAATAGACATTTATTTTATCCTTTTACTAGCAGGACCAATTGTGATTTTATGCTCTGAAAAAGCTCATTTTAAAGTTTTATGTCTGAAGTGGCCTTGCCAAATCTAGCTTAATATTGTTACATTAAATGGATGGTAAAATGTGTTCTTAAAACCCTCCATCCTGTAAAGGACCTGGAACCAGGGAACTACTGCTAATGAGAGTCAGGTCCTGAAACACAGCCCTTGTGCATGTTTGCTAGAAACAGCTGGAGGTGTTTGCCAGTCCCTCCCAGTACATGGGCCTGGCTTTCCAGGCTGCATTCCCCATCCAAGCTGCTGGTTCCCAGCCACCCAGAGCACTGGCCAATCCACAGCCACAGCAGGAAACCCAAAGTGCCTGGAGCTGTGCTGGCACCACGAGCACGCTTAGAGAGATCTTTCCCATCTCCAGAAGTGGCTCCTCTCCCTTCCCACACCCCCAGCCCTTCTCTTTCTCCGCTCTTCTGGCTTTGAGAAGGAGCCCTGAAAGCATTGGTTAGAACCAGCCTCACAATGGTTAGACGAATTCTGGTCACATTTTCTTGTTTTCTGTTCTTCACACCCCCGAAACCTTTATTATTTTGGGGAATTGCTCCAGGCAGGGAGGAGCTTAAAGCATGTGGTGCTCAGATCACTCCCATCCTTGCTGGTCATGGTACCCTCCTAGAACCCAACCCAGCCAGGGGATGCAGCTCCCTCGGCAGCCCTGATTTACCTGGGCCTCCAAATATTTTCTTGCTCTTCTTTTTGAATGGTCAGTCAGACACGGAGGGGCTGGAGCGTGTCCAGGGAAGGGAAGGGAGCTGGGAAGGGGCTGGAGCAGCAGGAGCAGCTGAGGGAGCTGGGGGGGCTCAGCCTGGAGAAAAGGAGGCTCAGGGGGGACCTTCTGGCTCTGCAACCCCCTGACAGGAGGGGGGAGCCGGGGGGGGTCGGGCTCTGCTCCCAGGGAACAAGGGACAGGAGGAGAGGGAACGGCCTCCAGCTGTGCCAGGGGAGGGTCAGGTTGGACATCAGGAGGAATTTCCTCATGGAAAGGGTGGTCAGGCCTTGGCAGGGGCTGCCCAGGGAGGTTTGGAGTGCCCAGCCCTGGAGGTGTCCAAGGAAAGCCTGGCCGTGGCACTCAGTGCTCTGGGCTGGGGACAGGGTGGGGATGGGGCACAGGGGGGTGTCCAAGGAAAGCCTGGCCATGGCACTCAGTGCTCTGGGCTGGGGGACAGGGTGGACATTGGGCACAGGGGGGACTCGGTGTTCTCAGAGATCTTTCCCAACCTCAGCGACTCTGGGATTCTGGGAATATTGTGCACCAGCAGCTGCTGTTGCCATTCCCAGCTGCACATTCTCTGTGACACCAGAGCAGGGATGATCCAAGAGCTGAACTGAGAAGGAGATGCCACCAGGCCTGTTGTGAGCACGGGGAGCTGAGAGGCAGGACGGGTTCATGGGGTTCACTGCAGCCAAAACACCCCTCCCTGTGCACGGGGCTCCTCAGACTGGTTCAGCAGAGCTCCAGGCCTGGTGCAGGATGCCAAGGCAAGGTTCAGCACTCAGGGAGGGTGTGAGAGCTTCCCATGCACACCCAGAGCTCACTTTCACCCCCCAGATAAGACCAGGAAATAACGCTGCATGAGGCTGAGAGGAGATAATTACCGGGTAGGAGCAGCCAAGCTGAGGGCTGGGGATTGCCTGGAGGTGACATGTGAGGGCTGCAGGTCCTGGGAGCTGCCACTGCAAAGCTCCAGCTGCCTCCAAGATGCTTCCAGCTGAGCAGGTCTCCAGGCACAGCTGGTGAAGGTCCCTGGAGAGCTGGGTTTGGTCCTGGGGGTTATTTGTCCAAAGCCACTTCACTCCTCCAGGTTTCTCTCCTTGCTCAGTAAAAGGTTGAAATGTCAGGGTTGTGCAAGGAGGACAAAGCTACAGGAAGGTTCTGTAGGACAGGGCTGGAAATGGGCTGCTTCTGCTCAAAGCTGTTTATGTCCCTGCTATACATGGATTGATGTGACATTTCCCTCCTCCTTCTGCCTCATATGTAGAGCTGAGTTAGGCCAGAGTTTGATGAACCTACCACAGAGATGCTGATCCTAAAAACTGAGCACAACATGCAAGAGATTCCTGCATGACTGACATGGTAACACACCAATATATCCCTGTTCTCTAAAACCCCTCTGCTGTTTGCTTAGCAGACATTATTCATCAACTGGGAATGTTTAATATATCAAAATTCCTTTAATTAGAATACAAACAGTCATTTCCCACCAGTATTGACCAGCCTGTACTTTCTTCAGGTTCTTGCTGAAAGCTTTTCTAGCTTTCCTAGGGAGTGATTTCCAGTCTCTTTGTTCCATGGTACTTATTAAACAATTCTTTTTGACAGACTTAAGTGCAAACAGCAAGACTGCAGCAACTGGGAAATTAAAAATATATTGTTAATGCAATGCCAAAGGCACTTTTTTCCCCCATGAATGATTTGACAGCATTTGCTTTTTAAAATGTAACTGTGCTTTAAACAAATCTTGTTTAGTACTGACTTATATCATAAACCTCTGGTCAATCATTTAGTGAAAGGTCTTAAACGTGTGTTTAAATTGAATATTTATAACATTTGATGTTAACAAATATATTTAATATTTCTGTTTTGTTTATTGGGTTGTTCAGCCTGGAGAAGAGAAGGCTCTGGGGAGACTTTAGAGCCCTTTCCAGTGCCTAAAGGGGCTCCAGGAGAGCTGAGAGGGACTTTGGACAAGGGCCTGGAGAGACAGGACATAGGGTTAAATGAGACAGGGACAGGACACAGGGACACTCTTCCCACTGGTAGAGAGCAGGGTTAGATGGGATATTGGGAAGGAATTCTTGGCTGTGAGGGTGGGGAGGCCCTGGCACAGGTTGCCCAGAGAAGCTGTGGCTGCCCTTTGCCCCTGGAAGTGTCCAAGGCCAGGTTGGACAGGGCTTGGAGCCACCTGGGCTGCTGGAAGGTGTCCCTGCCTGTGGTGATGCTGCAGATCTCTCCTCAGTAAAGCCACCCACTGACCCCCAGACCCCGGAAACCAAAAAGAACTCCATGAAAATGGAGCGGGACTGAAGCGCACACTCTGCTTTTCCCACTCCCCCGGGGTGAGTCGCAGCTCTCCTCACAATGAATCCCCCCTCTTGCTCCATGGGCACGTTTATCTGTCCCTTTTGCTGCTTGTTCTCTGTCCCAAGCTGAGCCCTCAGCTCTGCCAGGGGAGCAGGGGGTGCTCGGGCAGGAGGCAGCACCAGCGATGCCCCTGTGCCAGCGTAGGTGCCCACGGGGAAAGTGGTGCCTTGGGAGGGCTGTGGGAGGGCTGTGCTCCAGGCAGCTCGGCTGGGGCACTGTGGGTGTGTTGGAGCAGGGCCAGCTTTCCAGCCCTGCCAAGGTCAGGAGTGGAATCTGTGCCGGTGGGGAAGGGGAAGGTGGCCGTGGGGAGTCAGTGCTGCCCCAGGGCTCCCCGGGGAACCCGCTGGCTGCAGGGCCAGCAACAGCAGAGAAGGGGAGTGTCGGCCACTCTGGGCTGGGGTGGCTTTCCTCTCCTCACACCTTGGTGACAGTCCTCGAACTAAACACCTGAGGGGTGCTTTGGAGCCAGTTTTTAAAGGGTCTCCACCCAGAGCCCTTTTTCTGGAGGGATGGAAGGGCACATTTGGGGCTTACAGTCACAATTAGGTCTGATGGCTCTTTTCAGCTGTTATCAGGTTGTAATTTATAAATAGACCTCCCTCCTCAATATGCATGTAAAATAGACGTGGCATCAAGAAGGAGTCAACAGAAAAATGCAACCATGGTTTTCAGCCCAGCTTTTAAAATCAAGTGTGAAATCTGCAGTTTGAGTGATGATTTCAGTGGAATGATCTTTATTGCCCAATCCTTACCTTCTCAGCTCATGGAATCATAAACACACAGAGACAAAACATGCTGGAGTGTTCCTAACTGCAGAGATCCCAACGTGTGCCAGAACAGAAAATTCTAGCCCCAAATAAATCTGAAAGCCCAGAATTTGGGTGTTCATCCTCCCAGCCCTGCACACAGAGCTCAGGGTGAATGTGCTGCTAATTTTGGCCACCTCCAGTAGGCACCTGAAGTTGAGTGGAAGGAACTTGTGCCAGGTGTTGTTACTCTGTGCAGACTTGGTGTCACTGGGAGGAGAAGGTGCTTCAAGGAGAACATTAATTTGGGAGGGGCCTAAAATAATTAAATAACTTAATATCAGAGCATTTCAGTTTATACAGGAGGAGAAAACTCTGGCAACATGAGTCAGGCTCTCTTCTAAGAATGACTAATATTATAAACAAATGGTCAGATAGAGGCATTAAACTCACTTTTCTGACTGCACTTCTTAAAGGTCATAAAACCAATTCAGTTTTCCAGTTTCAGCTTTTCCCATCTACTTTGCTGAACAGTAATCAGGTCATTGGGCCACTTCCCTTGGAGACTGACCAATGCATCCTCAGCTTTATTCTAAATATAGCAGGCCTTTTTTTAGCATTGTTAGTTTTCCCACTTTCTTTTTTTTTTTCACTTCACTCCCTCCAAGTGGATTTAGTGCAGCAGGAAGGTGCCAGATCGACATCACTGGAAAATGACGTGCCAGGGCTGCTGTTTGTCCAGGGAGAGCAGCCTGTGTTTATCCACTGCACACTGGCAGCTCGGGCTGACTCCTGCACCACTCCACCAACGTGCCATAACCTTGACCTGTGCAAACCAGGCTGGGCTCAGTCTCTTCCCAAAACCACGCCGTGGAGGCAGCCAGGCAAGGTTACCAAACCCTCCGGTCGTGCTTGCTCTGGAATGCAGACAGAGGTCCACAAAGGCTGGACTTGCAGTTTTGATGGCATCAGCAACGTCCTCCTGCGCAGGATTCTGACACAGAAAAACTGGGATTCAGCTTTTCCACCTCCCACTGGTGAAAGATGAGGCACCTCCTCCACGCTGGACACCACCTGGGAGGGTGGGCAGGCCCTGGCACAGAGAGGCTGTGGCTGCCCCATCCCTGGAAGTGTCCTAGGCCAGGTTGGACAGGGCTTGGAGCAACATGGTCTAGTGAAATGAGGCCCTGCCCGTGGCAGGGGAGTGGGACAAGATGGTTTAAAGTCCCTTCTAACCCAAACCATTCCTTGATTCTGCAGTTACCTGAAAAAGGGAGAGGACCTGTGTGAGAACCCCTGTGAGAGGGAGGTGGCACAGCTCCATTTCTAACGTGGCTTTTCTCTCTGCTCTAGGCTTTGAAGTGGGCTTAGGAAACAGCTTAAACCAGACAGGTGACTTAGAGCTGGGTATGGTTTAGTGAGTTGAATCCCACCCAAAGCGACCGGAGGCAAAACGACGTCGAACAGCCTCGCTTTTCTGCTGCACCAATTGCTCTGTATTTTCTTAGGCCCCAGGCCTACCCCTGGATTCCTGGAGACTCGGGTTTCTGCCGGGCTGACACCATTCCTGGAGCAGAGAGCCTCAGGTTGCAGCCCCTCCGGGGTCCCGTCTGCAGCCACGGCCACGCCAGGGAAGGGCTTTTGATACCTTGACGTGGACGGGTCTGCACGACACCCAACCCAACGGGGGAAGCTCCTGGTGGGAGCCCCCTGGTTATGATTGAAACATCAGTTTCTAAGTAAATAGCCCTTTAATTAAATTGAAATAACTCTGCCCCGCTGTTTATTGTGTCACTCAGGAGTGTTATGTGTGGTATAATCGCTACAATTTGCTCCTGTAATTGCAACTCTGTGTTTTGCAAAATGCACAATGCTTTTCACTTCCAATCCATGGAAACTCTTGCAGATCGGCCCTGACAGCTCCCAGCTTTCCCTTTTCCCCCTGTGTGCTTTCATTTCTCTTGCTGATCCTTGGCATTCTGCTTTTTGGAAGCTGCAGGGCTGTTTGCAGGCACGGGTATTAAAAACCAGCGCAGCAAGATGTCCCCAAACATATTTCTGCTCCTGGTGTTCTGCAAATGATGTTCCAATGGAGCAGCCATCCAGTCCAAGGAAATAAAATTGTCTTCATGCTGTCCTGCTCTCCCTGTTCCAAGCTCTAGAAATGACCCAGCTTGGTTTGAGTGATGCAGAAGCTCCACAGTGCAGTGGGTTCAAGTGCAGCGTTGTAGGAACACTTTCTCTCCCAGTTTGGTCTCTGTTGTTCAGTCTCACGTGTGTTCTGGCAGAGGGGAGGCTTAAAGAGCTGCACTGAGGTACCTGCTTGGCACGGTTTTGGTCTTGGCTTACTGGGGAATTCAGTGCTTCAGGAAACACCTTCTCCTCCTTTCTGAGCTCACCAGAAGGTGAAGGTGCTCAGCAACAAGGAAACCTGCAGGTCTGCCACTATCAGGGTAGAGCTGCACCAGTCCCTGTGCCAATGCACTCCCAGAGCTTCCACAGCTGGGGCTGGAGACCCTGGTTACAGACTTGGCTTGGAAACACATAGTCCTGGTTGGAGGGGGACATTGATGGGCAATGATTGGTTCAGTCTGGCAGATAATTGCAATGATCAAAAGAAATCTGGGTCTGAAGAATGATTTCCCTGCCCCTCTTTCACCCACTGGCTGTCCTGGACTCACCTGAGCACATCCAATTTGCCCAAGGCAGCAGGAGCTTGAGCTCCCTTTTTCCATCTGGGAAGGACCTCCAAGGTCACGGCAGAGGGTGGTCACTGAGATGTGTGTCTGACACACGGATCTGCTCCTGTCTGCACTCCACGTGCAAACACTGGAAAACACAGCCAAAAAACTGGCCTTGAGGACACTCCTGTTCCGTGGATTGATGGTGCCACGAGCCCAGTTTACTGCTCAGCTTCTCCACACCCACAGAGCTGAGCTTACCTGGGACTTCCCATTCCCCTCTTGCAGAGCAGATTTGGGGTTTGCCAGCCAAGAGCAGCTTTTATTCCATTTTGGGTTGGTTATTCTGATCAGAGGCCACTGGAGAGAACTGATGTCTGCAGAAAGGAGTTTAGTTCACCTAATTCTTGTTCACCACCGAGGCCCTGGGTGATGTCCTTTAGTCCTGATGGTGAAATAACAGTGATTCCTTCCTTCAGCCCTTGGGCCTGGGCCTTCAGAAGCCACACCAGGCTCCCCATCTCTGCAGAGTGCTCAGCACGAAGAACATGCTGCTGTTCAACCATCCTGAGATCCCACAAGCAGTAAAAATCAAACAACACACTAAAAACCTTTCCACTCAGCTCTGTTACCTTAGGAGAAGAAGGAGAAAAGATTCTTTTAAGTATATTTTTACAGTTTATTGTCTCAAAACAACCCAGTTAGTGGGTCTGTCGTCAGATAGACAGATATTTGTCACTCTATTATTGTTTTACAGTGTCAGTTCCAGACACTTAAGTATTGTTGGAATGCAGTAGGGGGAAAAAAAAAAATCATGTTTTAAATCTCCGATGGGGTAATAAACTGCAGCCAGGAGCTAATTGTCCTGAAACTTGATCCTTTACAATATGTTATTGCTGGAGTGGGACTCCCCAGCCCTACTGCACTGGGGGTTTGTTCCACCATTAGTTAGGTAGTACATACACACTCCAAAAGCCCTCAGATCACAGGTTTGCTCCCAGCTGTGGACTTAAGCACAATTCTCCAAGCGATCGATGCATTTTGTACATTAAGCCAGTAAGGGAGGGTATTAATCCTCATCAGCTTTAATGGCTCACTGTGGACTTGCTTCCTACCAACCCTCTTCCACCCAAGAAGTCCTGGGAACGTTGCACCCCTCCTGTCAGGAGCAAATGAGTCATTGCCCCGAGCCTGGAAGGCCAGAGGTGAATTGGAAGCCGCGCTGTGGAACACTCACACCACAGTATTATTATTATTTTCTTTTTGCACCAGCATTAAATAATATTTGAGCTCAGGGTGGTCAACCCAACGGGGGGGGGTGGTGTTCACATGCTGAATGTGACCAAAGACAGAGCACATCCATCAGGGACTCACTGCAGGTTTTGTTCAACAGCCTTTTTTTGTTTTGTCCCAAGCCAGGCTTCGTCAACCAGATCTTAAAATGCCAAGTCCAACTCCTAAATGTTAAGCCCCAGTTTGGATGGAGTTTTGACTGGAAAAATCTTTTGGAGATCCAAAAAAATGTGATGTTCCTTCTCAGTGTTTTTCTCATCTGTGTTCTGGGTGAGGCCAATTAATAAATGTGCCTGGTTAGAATTGGAAAACTATTCTAAGGGTATTTTAGCCAAGCAGAACGAGAGTTATTGAAGCTGCTGCAATTTTAGGTCACATTTTAATGGAAATTCACTGGATTTTTATTTTCAGGATTGTTCAGCTGGAAAATTCAGTGTGAAAATTTAGTGTGAAAATTACTTGGGCAATATATACAGAACACTGAAATTGTTGCTAAACCAACCATTTAAATGGTTGCTAAATCTGTTGGTAAACGTGGTCACTTCTTGAAACATGATGGGAGAGGACATCTTATCGTGGAATCATGGAATGGTTTGGGTTGGGAGGGACCTTAAAGATCATCTTGTTCCACCCCCTGCCATGGGCAGGGACACCTTCCACTAGCCCAGATTGCTCCAAGCCCCATCCAGCCTGGCCTTGGACATTTCCAGGGATCCAGGGGCAGCCACAGCCTCTCTGGGCAACAAGTCTCGATGGAGGTGACTCCCACTGACCATAAATGAAGAGGATCAGACACGGTTTGTGAGGAGAACAGAGAGGGCTGAGCTCTGAACTGCAGAAAAAGCACACCTTGGGAGATGGTTCAGTGTTCCTGCAGTCACAGCCATGGAGAGGGACATGATGACAAACTAGTCATGATATCACCCCAAAGAACACACTGTCCCAGTCCTACTGGGCTGAACACAAAAATCTTCCAGTTGCTAAAACCTGTTGGTTTTGGACTCTACTGAAAAACCCAGCTGAGGCTCCTGACACTGGGAAAAGTAAATAAATCTGTCCCATATGCAAAACAATCAATGAAAACATCCTGGAGTTCATGGGGGGGAAAACATTTCCCCCAACAACGCTGATTCCAGTTCCAAATTTCTCTGCCTTTTTTTTTTGGAAGTGAACCAATTCACTGAATAGAACTTTACAGCTCAGCACAGATTGTGGGGCTTCGAAATCTGCAGTGGAAAGAAATGCAGGTTTTAAGTGGAAAACATGGTTCCTCTAGACCAGTATGTGAGGTGGGCTAAAATAATTTGCAATTTTATAAAGCCAGAATAAATCCATACAGCCCACCTATTTCTTTTTTTTTTTTTTTAATTCTTTTCAGCAATGCAAAGTGAAGAATTCAACAAAGTTGGAAGAAAAGCAGGCTTTAAATAAGACAAAAATTGTCAAAACGTGGCTGTTTGACACGATGTGGAAAAGCAAATTCTAGTTTTCTCTTTTCCTCTCCCTAAATTAAACCTGTGTTTTGCAAAGTGTGGGGGGGGGGATGTAAAAGAAAAAAAGAATGGATTCATGGTTACAAAAGAGTGTTATACTCTCCTGTACCCACCTCCTCCTCTCTCCCTCACACACCCACACAGCAACTGGTAATAAAACTGTAACTTATGATTTCGCACCAATAATGGCCCAAGAAGGTGCCTCGATTTTCCCCCAGAGCGGAGGAAAGAGGCCAAAACAATCAAGCTCTGCCGTGCAGAGCGACCGTGGGCTCCACCTGGGCTCAGCTCCCCATGCCCCCCGTGCCTGTGGAACACTCTTCACCTGCCAAACCCCTCAGCCCAAGATGTGAGGGTGACCTTGAAGCTTATTTTGGCCCCCTCTCGGAGTCAGGGGAGGAGCGGGAGGAACGTGAGTCACCCAAAGGCTTCTCCTTCCCTTTCCCTCCACGACCTTTCCCGGGGAGCCCATCGATATTTTTCCAGCGTGACAACTTTCTACCCTGAAATCCGAGTGGTTTAAAGGTGTGCATTGGCTTTTTTGTGATTTTGTGGAGAACTATCACAGTTCCAGGTTTCTGCAGGCAGGAACAGCTTGCTTTCCCCTCGCCTGGTGTGACTGTACAGGGCAACAAGAGATTGCACAAGGGAAAATGATGTTGGGTTTTATCGGGGGGAATTTCTCACAGAATGGAAATCCCTGGGTTTGGTAAGCTTAGACAGAATGGAAAAATAGTCTTGGGATGGTAAATCCGTGGTCCAGGAGCTGTTATCTACATGGCAGGTAGAATGTTCCATGCTTTGGATGGATTGATGGTTATCCACACTGTGCAACCTGAGGCACTGCCCGCTGAAGGAGAGATGTGCTGTTTGTCACACAGCCTCCTAAAATAGAATGCACAGGAATCAAATCAAGTCTCATCAACTATAACATGTCTTTTGGAAGTATCATGGCATCAGAGAATCATGAAATTCCAGAATGGTTTGGGTTGGGAGGGACCTTAAAGCTCACCCAGTCCCACCCCCTGCCATGGGCAGGGACACCTCCCACCAGCCCAGGTTGCTCCAAGCCCTGTCCAGCCTGACCTTGGACACTTCCAGGGATCCAGGGGCAGCCACAGCTTCTCTGGGCAACCTGTGCCAGGGCCTCCCCAGCCTCCCAGGGAGCAATTTCTTCCAGGAGTGAAAGGCTCCCTTTTTTATTAGTACATGTTTTTCTTATTAGTTACACCAAAGCTGCATTTAATTCTTGTCTTGGCAGAACTAAATTAAGATGCACAGAGAGGGTTGAGAATAAAATTTAACAGTTACATTCTGAAATGCCCCCGGAAAGCTCAATATCAACATAATCACAGCAAGACCCCCTGTAACCAAACATGCACTTCCATGGTTAAAGAAAGAGTAAACAGAAAAACCTCCTCGAGCTGGATCGGCCTCAGGTCTGTTCCTTCACTTTGGCACTTGTTCACTTGGAATGATGGATTAACAACTCCAAATTTCAGCAGTTTCTTTTCCCCCTCTCTGTATTGGGATTAAGCGTTTTAGTATAATTAGTTTCTAATTGCTGTGTCTAAACCAGAGGAGTTTATGGGTGGATATCCACGGACATCTCAGCTCTGCTCAGGCAGGAGGGAGGGAATTCACTCGGAGGGACTGACCATGTTTAATGAGCAGTTCTGGTCTGACAAATGATTGTGTAAAACACTTCCTCCCTTCACATGTGCTCCCTGCACGCCTGGGCCCTGCGAGTGCCAAGCTCTTAACTTTTGGATTAAGTATCACAGGCTCCACAATTATTTTGTCTGCTTGTCAGGTACTCGCTGTGGAAAGAAGCAACTGTTTTTGTTATTCACCTGCCCGGTGTTAATGGGCTACTCAGTCACCCCAGACACACAGAACAAGGATCCATTTCCCAGTTTTAGGGAGAAAAAGAGGTTTTTTCCCCCTCTGTCAGTGACACCCAGTCCTCTCAGCTTCATTCCAGATGCAGCACCTTAGAACCGTGGAATCACGGAATGGTTTTTTTTTTACTCTTGCATGTTCGTGGTCCTCCAGTTGCCTTATTCCTCCCAGGGATGGTGTTTGGAAGCAAGAGGCAGGGATGGCAAATGCCCTCTGGCAGAGAGGACCTGCTGGTGGTTTCTGTCACAGGGTGGCTTAAAATCCCAGAATCCCAGACCAGTCTGGGTTGGAAGGGACCTTATAGAACATCCAGTCCCACCCCCTGCCACGGGCAGGGACACCTTCCCTACACCAGGTTGCTCCAACCTGGCCTTGGACACTTCCAGGGACGGGGTCACCCATCACAGACCTCTTCACTCTTTGAAGAGGCGCTCCACGAAAATTCTAAATTTAGCAAACGTTAAAGCAACTTTGGTGTATTTTTCCAAGCGATTGTTACAGTATTTTGTAACTTCTGTTCCCCTCTGGCTGGACCTGGAGAACCCTCTCCCTCCCACCCCCTCCCCAAGTCCTGACAGCAATCGCTAGTTGTAAAATAATAGACCATCAGCCAGCAATAATTTGCAATCCAAACAGACTTGACGCTCTCTGACATTTATTGAAACCTCAGACCCTGTTCGCTGGTTTCAGTTTTCCTCCCTTTGCTCTGTTTTTACAGACAGACAAGTGCTTAGATTTGGGTTTAATAATGAGGAGAAATTTCGTCTTGGCCCAGCTTTGCTTGTGTTGGCTGCGCCGGGGCCGAGCGGCAGACGGGCGGTTGGAGTTAATTACGCTAAATGGTGAGAACATTATTTGACCCCACTGGTTCAGCACCAGATGTTGTTCGTTGCCTCTGAGAAACCAGCACAGACGTCAGGCTTTGGGGGCTGGCCGGGGGAGGGATAACCTCGGAGCTCGGGCGCTTTCCCCGCAGCGTCAGCCAACCCCGGGGGTGAGCCCGTGACAAACAGAGCCCTTACTGGGGGCAGATGGACACGTTCAGCTCGAGCCACTCAGGGTCTCGTTGTGTTTTTGGAGCTGAACTTATCGAAAAGAGAAAAAAAAAAAGAAGCCAAAACCTCCCCGAAAAATGGCTTTGCTAAAATGTGCGAGTTCACCCTCTGCCAGCGTGAGGTATCGGCTTCGGTAAATCCTTCCTGGAAAGTGAACTTTACGTTTACGGGCCAGACATGATGGAATTTAATGTTTGAAAATGATTAAAGGATTTTGTTCTTTCCCAGTAACAACTGCATTTGTCAAGGTGGCAGCCACGGTGGCCTCCGGAGGAGCTGAAATGGAGCTGAACTGCTGAGCTTTCCCCGGCTCGGGGCTGGGAATCCCTCCGGTCTTTAAGCGCTGGGGTTTGGGAATTACGTCGGGAGATAGGGGAGGAGGGGAGTGTAAAGTGTTTATTGACCCCAGTCTGTGCTAATAAAGCATTAGAAGTATTACCTGCTCGGGGACTGTCGGGGCACAGCAAAGTTGTCCTGACCTTGGTGGAAAACTGGAACTCCTCCCAGCCTCTGAAGGAACTGGGCTGTGGGAATGACAACGCTTGTGCAGAACTACAGGTTACAGGAATGGAAGCTAAAAAGCATCATTACCACCAAAACTGAACTCCCAGTGCCTTCATCTGCCTGCACAGTAGTGATAAGGTTTTTAACGTTGCACAATTCGTGGACAAATTTGAATTATGTCTCCTTTTCCTACAGGTGACATCGCTCACATTGTACCAGACAGAAGCCCCCCTGTGTGTGAGGCTTCTTGGGATGCAGGACAGCAATTCCCATACCTTCCAGGTTCAGTTCTGAACACCACTGGGTACCTATTTTGGGGTGACATTCCCTTCTGGAGCAAAAGCCATTGACCAAAGTCAGCAGAATACAGAGCCACTGGATGATTGGAGTAGTTTGAGGTCTCTGGTATCTTTTTAAAACATCACCACTTGCCTGTAGCATTATTTAAGGAGCACAGAAAAATTCTTGGTTCAGCCTTGGTGTTCCTTCCTCGTTCTCCACAGAGGAACTGCAAGGGCTCTGCTCCTGAAGGCCACATGAAAAAGTGATTTAAGTGCTCTGTTACTGCCTCTAGATGAAACACTGAACTGGATCACTCAGAAGGTTCTGTTGGACCTCTTTCATTTCCCCTTTCCCTTTGAGTCTCCCTGCCTTTCAGTGCTCCTCTGCCAGCACAAAGCAGCCCAAAGGCTGTTGGTGTAACACAACACCCAGCACAGGATGCTACACTTGGACTGTTCCCACTGTTTGCTGGGCCACTGAGATACTCTCAGCCTGTTGATCTATCAGAATCCTGGGATATGTCTGTTCATTAAACTATTCTTCATGAACTATACCATTTTCTGTCTATATTTTATACAAAATTGTCTGCCTGACACATCCACCTTGAGTTCTTTATTAAGCTCAACAGTCCCAGCAATCTGTTCTCAGGTGGGGAGAGACTGGTTTTGGTGTTCTGGGCTTTTCTGAGGGAGATTTAGATTCACTTGGAGACTTCAACACTGTCTCTAATTTACTGTGCACCACGAGAGACACGAGCTGAAATTTTCAGGAGCAGATTAGGTTGAAAAAATTTATGACAGCATTTAGAAACATTAGACTTAAGACTGCATGCCAGAGCATGACAAAATAGCAGGTAATAACAGATCTCATTAGGACTGTTTATTTAAATTGAACATTATCCTGTCAGGGATGTTTTCACTGCTGGATAGGTCTTATTTTCATCCAGATTTACTTCTACCAAATACAAGCACCCAGAGATGCCTTCCTGGGGACTGCTCAGTGCATTCATTCTGATGTGCTCACAAACTTTCACAGGTTTTATGTTATTGTGAATCCTAAAGACAGTGCTACATTCTGTTCTTCTTTATTCATCATCTCCATATTTGATTATCTTCATGTATCAAAATGCCACTAGATCTTCAGTAGGATCAAAATGATTGAGACCCAAAAGTCCTATTTCAAAAGGTGCCTAATGAGGATGATTTCTTTCAGGTGCTTGAGAATTGGAGTTATGAAATGCAGGATAATTTCACAGAGATTAGGCAGAAAGGAAAACCCAGTCTGAGCTTTAAGGTCCCTTCCAACCTATTCCATGATCCTGTGATTCTTTCTAGTACTTACTCTTTGTGCTTTAAATACAAAATATAAGTACAGAAACTGCCCAGACCCGATCACCTCTCCAGGTGATTTAGTCTGGCTTCCTAATCCTCAGTAATCTTCCAATAACAGGTGTGTTCTTTTAGCTCATCAGACCTTCAGTAATGCTGCAGATCAGCTGCCAGCCCTCCCAGTGAAGGTGCAGATCTTTCCTGAGTCAAACCTTGGGGTAACCAGTGTGTTTTTACCACACAGAGACATCCTGGATGTGTCGGGACCCGTTGCTTGCTTTATCCACAATTTCCAGGCCAGCTCCCTTCAGACACCAGTTTCCTGCTTTATTTTCTTAAACAACAACCCCAGGTGGCAGCAGCATATTTAGATGTTCACAGATTAGACAAGACTATGACAAACACAAAAAAACAAACCCCCCAAACAACACAAACAACACAAAAAAGGAGGAGACAGTGTCACTGCAGCAGCTGAGCTGAGGGTGACAGGAATTCAGTGCCAGCTCCATCTCCAGCACACACAGACTGCACAGCTCCTAAAACAGCAGTGGAATGATGGCACCACTGCTCAGCTAAATCTGGGCAACTCTTTGGGTGTTGTGGAGATGAAAAAGTGCTTTTCGTGGGGCTGGGCAAAGGAATGTTAAAATCACTTTCTAGCTTTTCTTTCATTTCAGATCAGACTGTTCCCTTTGATGTCAGTTCTGTGAGTTTGGAAAGACTCAGTCCTAGAAGAGCTTCTTCAGGCTTTTTGAAGAGATGTTCATAGTACAGTTTGTAGAATCAGGGAATGGGTTGGGTTGGAAGGGACCTTGAAGCTCATCCAGCTCCAGCCCCAGGGGCATAAAAAATGGAAGGAACCAACATTCCTGGAGACTGTTCAACCCTGAGTATCTCCAGGTATTTAAGAAAAAAAAGGAAATATGTTATCTAAGACGTTATCTAAGACATGTTGATAGAGAAGGGGCCATTCCACCAACTCTAGAGAGGCTCCCTGGTGTCCCACCCCCTTTGATTTCCACTTTCACCCCTCAGAGACTGATGAAAAGCAGCAGAACACCATTAACTTCAGTGGAGCCATTTTACTGGGGGTTTAATGTTCACCTCACACGCCTCACATCCACCTTTTCCTTACCCTCAAAGCTCCAGTAAAACACATTTCAGCCTATCAGGCTCCCAAAGTGTTCTTCTGCCAGGAACCCATCAAACCCATTTACTAATGACGTATATCCAAGACAATATAATGTTTTTGATTCATGTTTTTTGGAAAGCAAGTTGAGTTGACTTCCCTGTAAATCTTGCCACTTTATTAATCCCTGTTGAGCCCTGGCAGGCAGCTCCTGCTTTATTTGGCTGCTGGCACTGGGGCTGAGATAACACCCAGCCCTGCCATTCTCATTAGGGCCACGAGCAATGGGAAAAAACCCCTTTCAACAGCAGGTGAAGGGTCAGAACAAACCCACCCCTTGGGTCAATCACCAGCCATGGCCATGGTGGCTTTAATTACTGGAGCTGTGGGCATGAAACCCACCTTTTTGGCTTCTCCCTGAAGGTACAAAACTTTTCCAGTCAGGTCTTTGGGGGCAGAATTTCCAGGGTGCTCCTGAAAAACTTCCCTTGTTTTCCCAAGTTCATGGTCATCAACAGAACAAACATAATTTGTACAAGGGGAAGAGCTCCTAAATTAGGACAAATACACACAGTTACACAAAATGCCCTCTCACCAAAAATACTGTTCAACCCACTCTTCCCCCCCTGAGATTGCTAAATTCTAGATTTTTTTTCTCCCCCCAGCCATGTTCTGGGCTCTTTGTGATTGTGCTGGGTGAATAATGTATATTCTGGTCATTTCATTACTTTTCTAGTTTGCCCCATTTTATGACCTTTTCATGTTTCTTAGCATCTGGTTCACAGTGATTTAATAACCTCACTATTCACACACAAAGAGAAGAATCTGGATTATTAGATGTGAGCATAAAGAGAACTGGATGGGCCTGAAATTAAAGGAATTCAGAGGAATTTTTAAGCATTTTTAACAGCAGGCAAACAGCCATTGGCACAGTTTATTAACAGAATCACTGCACTTCACTGCTAAAATCCTTAAATAATTCCTCCTTGTGTTTCTGAATGATATTCACTTCAAGCCACTGAGCTCAGTTGTGTCGGTTTTGGGTAATAGAGAAGAAAATTTTCCTTGCTTCAGGAAGCACAGGGTGTAATTCTGTGGCTGCTGCTGTGGTAGTGCTCAGGCTGGGTTTCCCTTTCTGCCTAAGCTCTGTGAATTATCCTGTATTTTATACTCCAGTTCTCAGGCACCTGAAGGAATAAACCCACCAGGTTCCTGTGGAGGTACAGAAGGGCAGCTCTGAGGCTTCCAGGAGCTGGAAAAGCTTTTCCATGTCTTCCCAACAGACATCCTTCACCCTGCAGGATGGGATGGGATTCCCCTGGTTGGTGGTGCCTGTGCTGGGAGTTGTTGTGGTGGGAGATTGAACTGAACACAATCCTTGCTGTGCCCTCGGTGGGCAGCTCACCCCTGGCGTTTCTGGGAAGTTCTCCTGTTGCAAACAGCACCAAAATTCCCTGGATTCCATCCCAGAGCGGAGCTGGGCATGGGAGCTGCCCCCAAGGACAGAGTGGTACCTCCTGAGGCAAAGCCAACACTCAGGGGCACTGTCAGCTCAGGAACTGCAGCCTCAGGAGCATTTGTGCTGATTCATAAGAAATAAATTTCCTCCCTTTTCCCTGTTGAATCTTTGCTGACCCCCCAGAGGATGCTGATCCCCCCGAAGGGTGCTGGGTTGTCCTCTGTGACGTGGCAGGTCCCAGGGGCTGTGGGACAGCCCGTGGCCATCCCTGGGCAGCACAGTGCCCAGCTTTGGAGCAGGGATGAGGAGTGCCCAGGGGAAGGACACGTTGGCTCAGTGGCTCTGCTCCAACCCAGAGCAAAATGCCTGGGCACCAAAGGCACCCCGTGGGTTTGCTCTTTGCTCTCTGCTGGTTCTTGCCTGGGGAGAAGGGGGAAGGATCTGTGTTAGTGCTCCCTAAACCACCCCAGTGTGCCCAGCCAGGCCACGGGAGCAGGTGCTAAACAGGGGAGAGGATTCCCAAAGGAATTCAGGCTCCAAGCCCGGGCTCTGTGCAGCAGCACCTCTTCCCACCTCCATCCTCCCCCTGAAACCACTCCCTGGTTTTCTGATCCTGCTGGGAACTTCCAGGTGCTTTTCACCTCACAAATATTCGCTCCCAACATTTCTCCCCACCATCTCTTCTTACCAATCCGTGCCAATGACTTGCCTTCCCTGGATAAAAAGAGAATCCATGTGTCATTCCCAGCATGGAATGCTCTGACTGACTGACCATCCTTCCCAGGATTTCTGCCCCAGGCAGAGGCATTTATCTATTTACTGGTTTTTATTTATTGACTTAGCCAGACTCAAAGCCAGAGGATGGAAAAACTGGCATGGGAAGGAATCTTGTAAAGCAGGGGGGGAAAGGATTCTGTTCCCTTTAAAAAGCAAATTCAGCTGGAAACGTTTTGATAACTGGTTTAGCTGAAACTCAGTAAATTTGCAAAATAACAAAAAAACTGCTAAAAAGCAGCTTTTGCTGCAGTCTCATGTTATGCTGTGCACTCTTCAGGAATCACAGACCTAAGGCAGTGTTTCCAAGCTGCCCACTATGAATTTAAGCGGATTTAAGTAACAACTTCAATATAAACCACTAAATAATGGTCCTCCTGTAGCCTCAGCTAAGGCAATAAAGCAACTCGGGGCAGAATGTGGAAGGTTCAAATCCTGGAGTAAAATGCCCAGTTTTCATTTAGTTTGTTTGGTTCTCTATGCCCCAAGTCACAGGGCCAGGAGCTGGACTTGGATGATCCTTGTGAGCCCCCTCCAGCTCAGGGGATTCTGTGGTTCCACTCAGAACCACCTTGCCCTGTGTGTGCCAGTGATCTTTGCTAAAATCCACCTCCTCTGGCAGCACAAACTGGCAGGAAGAGCAGTGAGCTCGTCCCAGTTCAGGGTGGGTCTGTTATTAAATTACCCCTCTGCCCATTTCAGTTGTGATTGGGTTTGACCCTGCTCAGCACCTGGGCACAATCCACAGCACAGCTCACTCCAGGATCGTTTTTCTGTTGAATGGCTTCAATCAGTTCTGAATTCAGCTCTGGTCCTGCTCTGCCATTGTTACTAGTGGGGATTCAAAGGAAAGGAAAAAACTCCAGTGCAGACAAGGCCAAAGTGAGTAACATCAGAAGCCTGATCATTTGTCACCTATGGTCACTCGAAACCATTATTTCTTTTACACACTGTAATTTCAGATAGACTTGTGTAAACAGTGTAAAGATTTATTTTCTCAAAATATCAGAACCACTTAGCGTGAGTCACAAGCCAGATTTCAGGCAGATAATTTTCTTCTAATAGATTTTTGGGTTAACAAGATAAAAATTAACATGAAAATGATTATGTGCTGACTGAAGGAAACCTGGTTTTATTTTGTTCCCTATTTGTTTTACAAGGGAAGTCTTCAAGTATCTTGCAGGGGCAAAAATATTTAAAGTGTTTGCACATGTTTCCCATTTCCATTTTATAAGATTCATTCACAGTCAGCCAAACCTATCTCTCTCTCTCCTTCTCTTTCTCTCATTTTTTTTTTCTTTTGATGCACTCCTTAATTAGTCTTAAAGGCTCCAAAGGTGCTTTTTTTCTGTCTGCCTTTTTATTCCAGACGTCGAGAGTGGCAAACACTGCTGGCAGTGAAGTCACAGGGCTCTAAAACCAGTGCTGGATGCTCCTCAAAGGATTCTGGGGTGTCCTCTGATCTGCTCTTTCCACTCGCCATGAAGGAGCAAAGTGGAGATCTAAGGCCTGTGTGTCATTAGGAGCTGAAGTGGCTGCGCTTGGATAATGTGGGTTTGGCTCCTGCTGCCAAATCCCAGCCCCTGGGAAGGCTTTGCCCCCGGGAGCAGCGCGTGGCTCCACGTTCCCAGGGCTGCAGTCTGGGATGGGGCTCCCCCCAGGCACTGCTGGGCCCTCGTGGCCCTGCTCTGGCTGCAAAGTTGCCCCTTTGCTGCTGGTGTAAATCAGCAGATCTCCCTTCCAGGCGGGCAGGGGCTCAGCAGCTGCTGTGCAGGAGGACAGGAGTCCTTGCCTGCCTCGGGTCTCACCTGCCTGGAGTCCCAGCTCAGGATTTGCACAGAGTGCTTCTGGTCACAAAATCCCAGAATCCCAGAATCTGCTGAGCTGGAAGGGACCCACCAGGATCACCCAGTCCAACCCTCAGCCCTGCACAGCCCCAGCCCCAGAGTCACCCCCTGTGCCCCAGGGGATCATCCAAACCCTCCTGGAGCTCTGGCAGCCTTGGGGCCGTGCCCACTGCCCTGGGGAGCCTGGGCAGTGCCCAACCAGCCTCTGGGGGCAGAACCTTTGCCTGAGATCCAACCTGACCCTCCCTGACACAGCTCCAGCCCTTCCCTGGGTCCTGTCACCAACTGTCCCACGCAGAGTTTGTAACCACGAGTGCTCGGGAGAGAAAATACAATTTCCCCTGGCTCAAGGTCCCTTTGCTGATGGATGTGCTGCAGCAGGACTGCCAGGGCAGAACTGCATGTTTTTGAGGAGAATCTTATCACAGTGATTAAAGTTGCTTTTTGGTTTGTATTTTGCAAAGTGATCTTTTTTTCCCATCATTGGAGTTTCAGCACCACAGTGAATTATCTCCTCCCATTTTAGCAGCAGGGAGAAAAGAAGGATTTAAAGAAATTAGGGACTGATAAGGCTGTTCCACTTTCTCCCCTTTGCTCAGCCTCAGAAATCCCTGGCTGTGATGAGTCATTTTTTATTCTATTTAATCCCAAATTAAATCAATGTTGTTTAAGGCTGGTGAATAAGTCTTGACTAATGTTGATGTAAATGAAGTAGGAATAACCAGCACTTCACCAGGGTAGAGCAAATATATATTCTCAATACACGTGGAAAAAAAAAAGGAAAGACACTGAGTTAGTCCAAACTGGAGAAAAAAAAAAAAAAAAAGAAAAAAGAAGAAAAGAAATAAAATGCAGCTGTTTGCAGGAGATCTCTGATGTTTTAAAACTGGCACTGGAAAGTTGCCCCTCTCCTGCTGGTGTAAATCAGCAAATCTCCCTTCAGAGTGGGCAGGATTTCAGCAATCGCTGTGCAGGACGAGGACAGGAGTCCTTACCTGCCTTGAGTCCTACCTGCCTGGACTCTGAGCTCAGGATTTGCACAAAGTGCTTCTCCTGAAGTCCTGTTTTGGGTCAAGAAGGGAAATCAGACCCTGTGACCCTCACCAGTGGAATGGATTCAGGCACAGACCTGTGACTCTTTGCAATAAAGGACACGAAGGAGCTTGTGGGCATCCCAAAACGGTTCAGCCAAAGACCAGGAAAACCAGTTTCAACCCCCAGGGTGGGCACCAGCCAAAGCAGGGCAGCAGCACCAGAGAGCCCCACTCCTCGGCTGGCACCAGCTCCTCCTCGTGGAGTTTGGAGCTGCCCTCCCAGCTCCACCCCAGCCTTCTGAGGCCACACCTGAATCCTGCTTTTCTCCTCCCTTCTCCCCTTGGAACACTCTCAGCAGCCGCTGCCGAGGTTTTGCTAAACATGTCAGATTAAAGGTCTGGGCAGACGGATAAATGCAGCCCATCTGAGGGCATGTTTCCTCTCACACCTTCAGGGCCTGTCAGCATCTTGAATGGGATTCAGAAACGTGGCCTTGAAGCTGGCTGGAATGGAGCTCAATACATCAGGGGCAGCATTAGAGAAAGGAGAAAAAAGGATGGGGGAAGCTTTCATGGCAGTGAACCCCCCTCCCTCCCTCTCCAGCCCTGCAGTCACTGCAGACCAGGGATAAACAAGCTGGATGGGGGAATGGGGACCTCCAGCCATCCCCTGCTTCTCAGCTCAGGAGTTTCTACATCCTGGGGTTTTTCACACTCTCTTCAAAGCTTATTTTATTTTTTCATTAAAACCCCCTCTCCTTTCAAGCACTTCAGACTCCTGGATCTCAGCACAGAGCAAAGCTGGTCCTGTTAATATTCCTGTTCCAGAGGGAAGCTGAGCCATGGAGCTGGGAAGACACTTCTCTATCTCCTGCTCAGCTCTTCACAGGACTTGCACGTCTTTGCACAGCTCCTCTCTCCAGGAATAACTCCTCTGTCTCCAGGAATAACTCCTGTGTCCTGGCCAGGGCTCTGTCCTGCCCTCAGTGCAGCCCCAGAGCAGCCAGGCTCAGCCAGGCCTGGTTCTTGCTGTGCTCCCACTAAACTTGCAAGGAACAAAGTTTTGGGCCCTTCTTGAGCCAATAAATGCTCTTGGAGGGTCCCAGAAGGAAGGAGAGCTGAGCACAGCCCAGCAGCAGCAGATGGAGGTGTCTGGATGCTCCCCCAGAAAATATCACAGAGAATGAGCAGCATTTAATCATTTAACCTTCTTTAATTGCCCATTATCATCCCTCTGCCCCTGGATCCCTGGAAGTGTCCAAGGCCAGGTTGGACAGGGCTTGGAGCAACCTGGGATAGTGGGGGTGGAACAAAATGACTTTTAAGGTCCCTTCCAACCCAAACCACTCTGGGATTCTGTGGAAAATCACTCTTTTCACAATAGGAGAACCTCTCAAACATTGATTTAAACAGGTAAATATTTTCCTGTGCTCTTGATTGCTGCTTTTGTTCTGTTTAAACTTAAAATATCTTCTTGTTTGTTTACCCTCAAGTCTGTAGCTGAAGAAAAACTGAATCTCAAAGTATTTTAAGGCCTTTTTTAACTCTAAAGCTGAACACCTCTGTGGTTACAGTGTGCCACCCTTCTCTGAAACCCCCTGGGGCTCAGGTGGGCAATGCCACACTCACAGAAGCTGAATTAAAAGAGCCCTAAGTGATGCCCCAAACCTGCTGCATTTACCTCCTTTCATCCACGTGCATCTGCAGGAAGACAAAGTGTTGTGTTACAGGGAAAGAAAAACCACTGGGGCTCCTGTGCATTGTAGGGTGCTTAAAATATCTCCTTAAAATGTAGGTTTTGACTTTCTGCCCAGCACTGCCTCGAAAGTTTTGCCATTAAAACCTAATTGCTGAGCAAATGTTCCCTCAGTATTGCTCAGGGAGGACAGAGAGTGGGGCAGGGCTCACTTTTAGTATCATTTTTGCTCTTGCTAATCTGTTCCTTTTAATTTTTTTACATGAAATTCTTTCAGTTGCAAACTACCAATCTTCCACCTTGGAATAGAAACCAAGGGGGGGAGGGTGAAATGTGTAGGGTTTCCAAGGATTATTTACCTCTTCCCAACCAAAAGATGGATTTCCCTTCTCCAGGCTTTCTGGCACCATCATTTTTCCCTGAATATTCCTGACATGTCACAAATCATCCCTTGGTTACTGACTTGGAAACTTGGTGCCTCTCCTGAGCAGATTGGGAAGCTGTGGCTCAGCTCCAGAAATTAATCCAGTCCTGGGGTATAGGAAACACTCGGGGCCCGTGGATTTTTATTTATTTAATAAGATGCATGGAATTAATTAAGTTTTAATGCATCGGTCCTGTTCTGTGACCCTGCAAGCTCCATACCTGGGGAGGGGAGGGGAAGGGGTTGGTGCCACCAGGAAAAGTGGCCCAAAAACCTGGCCCTGGGCACTCGAGGCAAGAACAGGCTCTTACTGCTGAGAGGAGAGGCAGCAGCAGCTCCTGCCTCACTCTGGGGCTGCAGAGCAAGAGTTTTCACTTTTCTCTGAGCTACTTGTTGAGGGGAGTCCCTGGAAAATCCCCGTTTGTGAAGGGGAATTTGTGCCTGTGCCAGGGAGGGACTTCACTGCCTTCCCCCCCTGCCCTGCCCAGGTGTTTGCACAAATGTCACATGGGGAGCCCCCAAATGGGGTCCTGCTGATGCAGAACCTGCTGGGATGAACAAATTCGGCTTTTTTGGACCTTCTTGTGGACTGTTCTGGGGCACAATGTGCCTTTAACCCTTGTCCTGTGTCCCCCAGCACAGCTCAGGGTGGGGCTCTGGAGGCACTGGGATTTCTACCAGCCCCCAAATTATGACATTCCAGGGTCTATCACTGCTTAAAGCTCCCGAGGTTTGCTCTTCCAGGGGAACACTCACATGTTTTGTGTCCCTCCCTCCCCCCATGCCTGGTGTTAAATCCTTTCCTGGTTCCCCCTTGCCAGGCAGGAGTGTTGTAGAGGTTTGCCTGAGGATGGAGGCACCAGTGGTACCTGAACTCACAGAAATCCTTAAAATAATTTAAGTTGAACTCTATTATCTTCCCTGTTGAGCAGTTTGCTGGCCCAGCAGAGCCAGAGGCTCCCTCTGCCCTCTCCCCCCACCACACCAAGGGGGGCAGATGAAAAGCAAAGGCAAAGTTTTCTTTGGGGGAAAAAAAAATAAAAAAAAAAATAAAAAAAAAATAATAAAAAAAAAGCACACACACACAAAAAAACAAAAACAAAAACAAAAACACAAAAACAAAAACAAAAACAAAACAAAAAAAAACAAACAAGAAATAAAAAGAGGTTTTAGTTTGGTTTCTTGCTCTACCTGGGCAAGGAGCCTGCACCTCCTGGGTCTTGCCCAGCCCAGGGTGGCTGTGATTTGTAAGCACCAGGTTATCAGTTAAAACTAATAACAACACGAAGCTCTATTGTGTTTCACAGATGCCTATCTAAAGGAAATGCATAATACTCCAAACCTGCAAGATTTATTGTTTGCTATTTATTTGATCTTGTGGATAATTGTTTAATTAAAGTAATTAGCCGCTGCTTTCAACCCCCAAAACCATTACCAAGCTCATTCCAGCAAGGAGCTCCTCCAACCATAACACCTCCCTGGGCTCTGGGCTGGTGCCAGCCCGGGGCAGAGGAGCTCAGTGAGGAACATCCCATAAACTGGATAATCCTGGGACACAAAGGGGTGCCCACAACTCCTCTCACCACAATTAGTGTGTGATCTGAGCTTGGCAGGAGGTGGGAAGTGGATTTGAGAGTGGAAGATGTAAATATATAGAGCTCTTTCTAATGTTAATAAATTTGAGCTCTGAGCGAGGTTTTGGCCTTTTTTTTTTTTCTGAGGGAATTCTCCACAGCCAAAGGAAATTCATCTGAGCCATTCCATGCTTCTCTGAGAAACTGATATATCTATAAATGCATTTTTATCTGTAGAGTTAGGCCAGAACCAAGACATAATGCTCTGAAAGGATGTTCTGTGGTGGAAACCCATGTCCAGGATCCCGTGGGGGTTCCAGGAAAATGGCTCAGTCAGTTGAAAAACTTGTCAGCCAGAATGTAAATAAGCAGAGGGTCCATGTCCACAGTCCTGAAGGGAGAAAAGGAAATTGAATTCATTTATGGCTTCACTCCTGGACCCTCCCACAGCACAGGAAGCAGTAGGCCATGTAAAACCTATAAATAGCTCTCCAACTTCATGTTCCCCCTCAGACAGAGAGTAAAAGAGAAATAAAAAATGCTCCCCGGGGAAAAACATGATCTTTTCCCCATGTTTGAGTTGTCAGTTTTGACAGAAACGCTACAAGCTAATTAAATTTCTGTTAATTTATTTTGTCTGATCCAGTGAGTGCCTGTCACAGACTTCTCCAGGTCCCCTCCCCTTGGAAGCTCCAGTGAGTTGGTGCAGCAAGACGGACCTGGTTAAGTCAAATAAACACAAAGAGCATTTAAATTCATTTCTCCCTCAGTGCTTCAGCTCTGTGTGTCTGCTCCAAAGGGAATCCAAGCTTATTCCAACTTGTAAGTCTCCAGGATGGTGGGATGAGTGCTCCCTTCTGGTCAGCTGGCTGCTTAGAGATAGAACAGGAAGATGCAGTGGGTGAAGGACAAAATAAAATTCCATTCTGGAGCTGTCCTGCAATTTGTGTTAAGCCTGGAATAACTGAACACTCATCATTTAGGCTGGATTTTTCCCAGCTCATGGACTATTTTGAGATCCAAGAATTTTCTCTTTTCACGTGAGGAACAAAATGGAGATTTGGGAAGGGGGTTATCACAAAACAAGTGAAGGACACACTGGGCTCCTGATGGCTGGTGATGGTCCAGCCTGATCCCTCCAGGGCCCAGGGCTGGAGCTGAGTCTGCCATTGCAGGAGGGAGCTGGAGCCACTGGCCTGTGCTCCAGCTTTGTTTCTGTCTCAGTTAAATATTTATTGTTTGGATAAAGCAGAGCCCCAGTTCACTCCTGTTGAGATTTTAAACCTCTCAGATGCCTTTTCCAGCTCCGTGCACACTGACTGGGATTTGCCTTGGAAATACCCACAGCAAGCTTTGATAGTTGCTCAAGATAACACTTTCTGACTATTTTGATAAAATATTAAAGGATTGTTAGATTTTATTCTGGTTTTTTTTACAGAAAACTTGGGGTTCAAGTATGTCTTTGGCCCAACATGTTTAGTACAAGAGATGAAGGGGATGAGGTTCCCTGATCAGGGAGCTCAGGCACCACTGCCCTTTCCTTCCATGAGGAAACACCAAACCTTTTCCAGGTTTCCCAGAGAAGCTGTGGCTGCCCCTGGATCCCTGGAAGTGTCCAAGGCCAGGCTGGACAGGACTTGGAGCAACCTGGGCTAGTGGGAGGTGTCCCTGCCCATGGCAGGGGGTGGAACAAGATGATCTTTACTGTCTCTTCCAACCCCAACTGTTCCACGATTCCATGATTTTTTCGGTGAGATCCATTTGATCAGATGGTTGGCCACGCACATATTAATTATTAAACGATATATTTATAACCCCCCCTGCCCAGGAAGGTGGGGAAATCTTGAGCACAGCTCCTCAGCCATCCCGAGCAGCCTCTGCCTGCTCCGACACATCCCTGCTCATCTCACATTCTCCCGGAGCTCTGTAAGGGCACAGCCAGCTCCAAAGAAAGCACTCTGAAGTCTGATTGTTCTCAGATAATCAGTTGAGGAAACAGGTAAAAGACAAACCCCGGAGGTGTTTGTTCTACTTTTTTTCAACCCGTCTCCTGTCAGGGGGTTGCACTTCTCGGGCCCTTCACAGTTCAAAACCCCCTCAACAAACAGGCAGGAGAGGCAGAGCGTGGCTGGGCTGGAAGCCGGAGGTGATCAGATCAGAACACGAGATAAGCAATTAGCAGAGCCCTTCAAAGCACCGGCTGGAAGGGGAAAGTGTGTCTCCATCCCACCCCCAGCCCCTGCAGATGTTCCCTGCTCGGCTTCCCTCTGTTTACACAAACATCCCCGCCCTCCCAGCAGGGCTGGGTGTTGGGTTATCTCCTTTAACGGGTAATTTCTGCGTTAAGGGATCTGCACTTTCAAATCAGAGCTCTGATTCTCCTCTGGCATTAAAACCCCTCCCTACGTGACTTCCCCCTCCCACAGCACTGGCAGCTCCCCCAGCCCGGCTCGGTGGGACAGGAATGGACCTGCAGCTCATCCTGCTCCTCACATCAGCCCCAGCACTGCAGCCCAGGGAGCAGCTCCGGGAATCCTCCAGGCTGGAAAAGGCCTTTGAGAACCCCAAGCACAACCACCAGGGTGGATGGGGCACAGAGCAACCTTCTTCTAGTGGAAGGTGACCCTGCCCATGGCAGAGTTTTGGAACTGGATGTTCTTCCAGGTCCCTTCCAGCCCGTTCTGTGATGACCCCAGCACCACAACCACGTTCACCAATAAACCAGCTCCTCGAGTGCCACATCCACGTGTTCTTTGAATGCTTCAGGAGACTCCACCACGTCCCTGGGCAGCCTTTCCATGAAAAAAAAATCTTAATATCTAACTAATCCTCCCCTGGGGCTACTTGAGGCCGTCTCCTCCACGAAAAGCAGCAGCCAGGGATGGCCAGAGTGATGGGTCTGTGAGGGACAGTGGTTTCCAGAAGAACTCAGCCAGCTACATCAGGAGAAATGTTGTTAAACACTCTCAAGCGTGTACAAAACACTTACTGGTGCAAAGCTTTCCTTCAATTTCCTAACGTTTATATTAAATGTTAAAGCAGCAAAAATATATTAAAAATATATTAAAGCAGCAAAAATTAAGGGGCAAATTCACTGAAGATCCTTAAGCTCTGGGAGGTGAAGAGTTTTTCTTGGTGGCTCCTGGAAAACTTTCCTTGAAGGTGAGCTCAGAGGAGTCAGGAGCCTGATTCGCTTTGTGGCTAAACACAAAATGCATTCCTCTGCAATTTTAACGCCTAAACATCTATCAAAACACAATTTTATGTTTGCTTCCAGACCTCTCCATTTCAGCTTTTTGTTTGTTGTGTTTACTGAGAGCATTTAAGGGAGAGACAAACCCAGAATTTCAGTCTGGAGGGTGCTGTGGAAACAGAGTGGAAACTGTGCCCATTCTGAGGAGTTTAGAGCACAGTTTGATGGGTTAAAGTGCCCTGATTTCAGTGGGAAGCTTTGCTGGAGTGTTTTCCACCTCCATGAAGTGTCCCTGGCACTGTTTAGAGAGAGGGGCACTGGCTGTGGAGGGAAGGAGGAGATCCCTGCCTACCTGTTCCTTCATCCAATGTTTCTACCCTAAACAGGATGATAAAGAACAGGGATGGATCTCTGAAGCACTAAATTAATGCCAACCTTCTCTTTCAAACAGGCTGCAGTGGAAAATTGCACGTCACCAAGATGTCTTCAATAAACATTTAATCATATAATCTAATATATTAATATTATATATGCCCTGGGGAGCCAGGTATGCATTACAAACATATGTAATAAACATTTACAATCCAACAAGCTTCTAGAATATTAAGAAAGTACCGAAAATAGTGAGAAGGAGGGTTTTTTTGCAAAATAGTTTACTTCCAGCTTGAAGCAGATGCCTTCCAGTTACTGGTTCCCTCTTTTTGGAGGTGACTGTCCCTGTGCTGGGAGGTTTTTGATCCTGGCAGTGATGAGGCACAGACTCAAACTGGCAAAAACGACACAGAAGACCCTTTAAAGCCTTTTTTTTTTCCCCTCATCTTTTGGACTCTGATTTCTGCTTCACCCTTTTGTGCCTTCCAGCACCACAGTGCTGTGTATTCTCATGTGCTGCAGAGACTCCCAGTGCTGCTCACACTCCCAAAATAACGAGTTGGGTGGGTGGGTGATAAGTTTGGGGGGGAACTCACGGGCTGGGAGGATTTTTACAGTAAAGGGTTACTCAAACCTTCGGTGTTTGCCCTGTGGAAATCGTGGGATGGTGGCTGTTCCTCCAGGGAGAAGGATCTCAAAGAGCCTGTGACACTGTTTGCCCATTTTAAATCTCACATTTCCCCAGAGTTCTCCCTACAATCTCTGTATGATCTGGGCAAAAATGAGTCAAAAACTTAGTATATCAGCCTTTAAAACCCCCAGCCCGTGAGCTGAGCTGCTCCTGGTGTTCACTCAGCACTAATGTGTCTTCTGCTGCTCGCAGGGAGCGGGTGAAGCTGCCCCAGCACTGAAGCAAAAGAGAGCTGAACACATTGTAGAACCCTTGCTTTGCATCTCTCTGCCAACTTTTGAGATGCTGATGAAAGATAACTTGAAGTTTCAAAGCTGGGGGGGGGAACCCTGCAGCATTTTTGTGATGTCAGAGGAAGAGGGAAGCCAGCTTGAAATGAAGGGCTGTTCTTGGGCTCTAATCTTGTAGACACCTACTTAACTTTAAGCCAATTAAATCAATGGACTACTTAACCTTTGCCTACAGGAGAAAGGATTTGCCAGCACAGTTTATATTAGTGCCCCAAACAAAATAAGCAATTCCTCCAAAAAGCACTCTTCTCTCAGCAAAACTCTGTCTGCCCTCGGTGTCACGAGCACAGAACTGTGGCCAGAGACTCGAAGGAAACCTTTCCTTCCAGTGACACCAGTGAGAGCTGGTTCTGCCACAGACCCAGAACCCAGCCCCAAACAGGAGGGAGGCTGGATTTTCCAGGGCCAGCTGGCACAGAGGTGGGGCTTGAGCCCAGTTTGCTCCTGGCTTTTATGACTCCACGGGATGTTTAATGAGCCTCGGGGCACAGAGGGCTCTGACCCCTCCCCAGATCCCTCCCGAGCCCCTCGGGGTTGGTGCTGGCTTGTGGAATGTCTCCCAGAGGTGCCTGTTCCCCCGGGAGCAGGGAGGCCAAAGGGGAGGGCAGAGGAGAGCAGGAGGGTGTCAAGCCCCCTCTGGCTGTTTGCTTTTGCCAGTTTGGTGATGCCCTGAGGTGCCCCGGGGGGTTTGGGGGAGTGTTGTGGTGCTGCAGAGGTAGTTGGGGGCTGTGGGGATCTGGTGGGGGGCGTGGGGAGCTGTTGGGGGCATGGGGAGATGTTGAGGGGTGTGGGGATCTGGTGGGGGCATGGGGAGGTGTTGGGGGATGTGGGGAGCTGATGTGGTGCTGCAGAGATGGTTGGGGGTGTGGGGAGCTGTTGGGGTATGGGATCTGTTGGGGGGTGTATGGAGGTGTTGGGGGGTCTAGGGAGGTTTTGGGGGCTGTGGGGATCTGTTGGGGGCTGTAGGGAGGTGTTAGGGGTGTGGGGAGGTGTTGGGGGCATGGGGAGCTGTTGGGGGGTGTGGAGGTGTTGTGGGTGTAGGGATCTGTTTGGGGGATGTGGAGGTGTTGGGGGTGTGGGGAGCTGTTGAGGGTGTAGAGAGGTGTTGGGGCTGTAGGGAAGTGTTTGGTGTGGAGCAGTGGGGCTGTGGGGAGCAGTTGGGGCTGTTGGAGCTTCTTGTGGTGCTGTAGAGATGGTTGGGGGGGTGGGGAGCTGTTGGGGGGCGTGGGAAGCTGTTGGGGGGCATGGGGAGCTGTTGAGGGACGTGGGGAGGTGTCCTGGTGCTGCAGAGTCGGCCAGAGGGAAACATTTGCGTGCTGAGTTGAACAAACCCAGGGCTCCCCTGAAGCAGCACCAGGGGTCCCATAACACGTTACATCATTTGTCACTGCACACGTTGGGAGTGTGTCACTGGAAAACCTTTAAAAGCCGGGCTGGGAGTGGTGTGGAGACAACCACGGCCTCCTCAGGGGGAGGGAGACAGCGCCATTTATAAATGTTTTCATGTCTAATATTTACATTTGGAGCATTTAAATGTAAAAAGGGGAAAAGAAAGCCTACACTTAACATCTTCCCAGATGTTAACAACATCTGTCTAGATGTCAGCCCGAGGATCTGACATTTTATGGGGAAGGGGGGAGTGGAGGGGGGGGCATTTCACTATTTCTCTTTTTATTTTTCTTTCTTTCCCCCCCAGATTAATTGTCCTGCACGTTGGTCCCATCACTCTTTGCTTTGGGCCATATGGTCAGATGTCATTAACCCTGGAGACCAACAGCCCCAGAAAGTGGAACCACATGTTCTTAGCAAAGATAAACAGTAAATATGCAACAGGATTGGTTTGGGAGGACGGGGCTGGTGTGTTGTTGGGGAGGGTTTTTTCTTTGTTCAAACGAACACAAATACATTTGGGTGGCAAAGCACGTGGGCAAACACGTCCTGGTGTGCAGAACCAGCAGCTCCAGGGCCCTCTGGCAAAGCAGCTCCTGTGTTTTGGGGTCTGGGTCCCAGCCCTGCTCCGAGGAAGGGAGGGAGGAGCTCGTTCATTGCCACGTTGAAACGATGCTGAATCCTTCAAGCCAGGCAGAGTTCCCCCTCTCCCACCACAGGGTCACTGAGCCACCACCAGCTGCAGTGGCCTCTGCCCATCTCCCCCTCGTGCAGCTCCATCTCTGGAAGCTAATTCTTCTAAATATCTTATTTCCTGTCAATTTAATGTGACAAAAAAGGGTGTGTTTTTCCTCTGGGCCGGTTCCTTTTTGGCTGTCATCGTTTTTGAGCCAAATGAGAGATTTCCTTTTAGTTCAAGGATACTGTGGCAGCTCTTTCAGAGGAGAGTAATTCCACAGGACACCAAGGGGCAGGGAGTCAGCAGTTGTTCATCTGTCTCTCACCAGCAAAGTCACCCTGACACCTCAGTGTATCTAAGGAAAAAAAGGGAAAATATGCCCAGACTCAGGGCTGACGAGACAGCCTGAATTATTTCTGCCTTGCCAGGTGTCATTCTTACTTTCTGCGTGTTTGGCTCTGAAGTCTGAGCTCTCACTTCCAGACAAGGGCAGTGTTACTGCATTTTGCATTTGTGGCTCAGCAGCAGCACAGAGAGCCAGCGAATAATGAGTGGATATACGTGCCAGTGAGATAATGTTGTAACAAAACATCCACTTGTTTGGATTATTTATCGTGAAACACCACCAACACCAGCACCTGTAGAGAATTAGATGGTGATGCAGGGCTGGAAAGAATTCCAGCTGAATTTCTGCCTTGCAGATCCACCACCATCCCTTTGAACCTCGGCAGCCGTTGCTGAACTTATCTACCGAAGGAAGAAACTTTGTAGTCCCAAATATTCCCCTCCTTTCCATGCAGGAGCCCAAGAACAGCCCAGAGATGTGTGTTGAGGGCAGGGCAGGAGGGAGGACGGGGTTGATAAGCTGCTGCTTGGCTGAGGGCAGCTTTCTCCTGCCTGAGCTGGGTCACATTCCTGAGAGCTCCACAGGCATCCTACGGGCAGGTCCCCACAGCAGCTCCCAAATCCTGCCCTGTGTTTGTTTGTTGTCTTTACATGAGGCAGATTAGCTCAGCCCAGAGCAACACACCTCTGCAGGGAACATCCAAAGCCTGTTTGCTTGGATGAGCGGCCCAGTGAGGAATAAAGCAGCACAGGGAGCACACTCAGCACCAGGGACCTGCACAGAGCCCAGCCCGGGGGGCCCAACCTGCTCAGCTGGTAAAACCAGAGCAGTTTTAGGCAGTGTCTGAGTGTACAACACACACCCCATCACCTTCCTAATCCTGTGTGACCCCTGAAGGTCAGCCCTGCCCAGGCTGGGGGGTCTGAGCAGCTCAGCCCACCCCAGGCAGCCCTGGCTGGTTTTATTGCCCTGGGATGTGACTGCTCTGCTGCCCTTCTGAGCCAGCACAAACCAGAAAGATCTGCCAGTAGGTCTGTCATGGAAAAGGAGGGATGCACGAGGCTAATTCTGATCCAGGTGTAACCTCTGGCAAAGTGCAGAGTCCCTTGTCCTGCCCTTGGAGGGCAGGCGAGGTCCCTGTGTCCACTCATCCTGGCTGCTCTGTGGATGCAGGGCTGCCTGGGGTCCCTCCTCCAGCTGCTCTTTCTGTGGGGAGCCAATCCACATTTGTTCCTTGTCTTTGGCTGTTTTCTGTTGCAGGCAGGGCAGAGAGATCCACTCCCATCGTGGATGTGCCTCCTGTAGCCCCAAGAGTTTCCCCCCCTTTGCTGCTGTCCCAGCCTGGCCAAGGCTGCACTGTCACACTGGGGCAGAAATCCCACACCTGGGAAGCACTGGGAATCTGGGCTTATCACGTTTCTCTGGGCATTCTGAGATATCCTCTGCTGGCTTTGCTGGGCTGCTACTTCTTCTCCTACCCCAGCCAATTTGATCATATTTAACGTGCATTCTTCACACATGATCTTATTACAATTCCAGTGCTCTTGTTTTTGCTTGTTCAGGCTGACCTTAGGCATCTCCTGCCATCCTCTGCCATGGTCAAGACCTCCCAGCTTGTTGCCTGGTGGCCCCCAAAGGAAGGTGTGAAGATTAACAGCCCAGAGGATGTATTTAATGAATGGCAACAAGGGATTAGTGACACAGTGTCACCTTTCATGGCCTCTTTAAGCAGCCGAGCTGACACCCGTTTATTTTTGTTTGCACTGTTGAGTAAACTCTGGAAACGGGCTGGATTTACAGTCCCTGCTCCCCCAGAGAGGAGCCTCCTCCTCCTGTCCACCAGCCCTGGCTCGGGGGGATGATAAAACTGGGAATCTCTCTCCCACCTTTCTGCCAGGGGAATCCTGAGCCTTGCAGAGCCATGGCCCTCTCCTCACTGCTGAGGGTGCAGAGGGAGAGGGTTGTGGAAGGTGTGAGTGGCAGCTCAGGCTTCCAGCTCTCCATGTCCATCAAAAGCCAGCTCCATGCTCCCAGTCCTGGGAAAAGGGCTCCTCTGCCTGGCCCTGGGGAGCAGGGGCAGCCCACCCCTCACAGCCCCTGCTTCCAAAGGGCTTTGGAAAGGGGAATTCTGCCCATGAGCTGCAGGCCACGAGCACAGAAGGGTTCCTGCTGCAGAGGTGGCTGCACTGCCCGGGGCAGGGGGGTGTTCAGCTCAGTGAGTTCCACTGATGGAGTGGGTTATGTCTGCTCACTGACAGCCAGAGCCAAATGCCCCCAGAACAACAGCAGACTTTGATGGAGCCTCCAGGGACCAAGCTGGTGACTTGCTCCAGCAAAGTGCTCCTTCTCCTGCTTTGGTTCCCACCAGACCCATCAGCTTTGCTGGGATTCCCAATGTTCTCCAAGCTCAGTGCATGGGCTGGACTGGGACACAGGGTCCTCAGAGCATGGTGTTGGATGAGGTTGTCCCACAGCTGGCCTTGCAGTTGATCCTGAGTGGTCTCTACTGTCTCTGCTTTCAAATTATTCCTTAAACTACAAAATTCCAGTGCTCACAAAATTTATTCTTGCTGGATGCCTTAAGTTCTATTTTTCTTCACTTCATTCTGACCAACCCTCTCCCCCCTTTGCAGACCTTTGGAAGACATTTGCTCCCCGGAGCAGATCCGTCTGTGACACCCTGAGATTCCACCTCAGGGCAAGTGCAGGGATCCAGAAGGAAACACCCAAAGCAAAGGAAAAGGGTCACTTGAGCAGGAAGCCCGACCACGAGGATTGCAGGGTGGGAAAAGCCTCCCTTGGGGATGGGAGGTTGAAGCTGGAGAGGGTGTTTTGGACTCGGTGTACGGGTTAATCTCTGCTGCTGACAATAAATAAATACATTTTATAGTGGTGGGGAAAGTGAAGTTTATCTTTCCCAAGCAGCTTTCATGGCAAATGTTGCAACTGTATCTGAAACACGAAGAAGGAATTAATGTCTCCAAATAAAAGGCCAATCCTGTGGCTTTGATTTCTCTCCAGTTCAGGGAGTCTCCTGAGATTGTATCTTCCCTCTGTCAAGGACAGAGGCTGATGTTTCCTTTGCATAGACAAGAAATCCTGAGCAGCAGTTCAGAGAAATGCTGCTCTGATTGAGCTTGGATGCATTCGCAAATGTATTTAAATTGTGCTCCCAGCTCAGCTGATTACTTGCATCCTGGAATTGCTGTTAATGAATAGTTTGTGGTTCTGTGGAGACCTGAAAGAAAAGCAAACAGACAAGAAAAATGTTTTCAGAGATGTTTATCTATTTATGTGCATTTTAAGCAAAATTCATCACAGATGGAGACATTAAAACCCCAACAGCTTCTGGCCATGGAAATCCCTGGCAGAGGAAGCTGTGCCTGGCTCGGGACTGAGTCTGAAACAACAGGTCCAGACTGAAGATGCATCAGCCTGTCATCGAGGGGTCCCTAATCAGGGCAGGGTGGGAGCTGCAGGTTGGGACTGAGGTTTGGCAGCAGAGACTTTGGGAGATACACATCAGCCAAGTGCAAAGCAGGAGAGGTGGAGAAAGCTGCTCCAGGACTTTGGCTCAGGGCACAGCAATCTGCTCCATTGTCTTACAAATTAATTTCCCCTTCACTTCACAGCTTTCTATCTTTCTTTTTTTTTTTTTTTTTTGTTCCCTTTTATTATTTTAATCACGCTTGCTATTATTTTTAAAGCAATTCAAACATGGAAACGAGACCCAAGGAAACACCCACTGCATTCCTGGGATGATCCGTCTGTGCTCCCTGCATTCCACCCCAGGCACAGAGGTGGGAGGCAGCCCTGTGCCAACACCACCACACTCCATTCCCACAAGGGAAAAAACCATGGGCAAAGCAGGATGATCCAACCCAACCGCTTCCAACGAACACAAGGGCTGGAAAGAAGTCCCCCAGGGCCTTTTTCCAAGTGCTGCTTCGACTGAGAGTGCACAAAACGCCTTCCACTAACCAGGACAAACCTATCTTTTAGAAAAAAAAAAAGAGCCAATTAACATTGCAGAGCCAGAGCCTCCGCACCCAGATTCCTGCCCGGTTGGCATTCCTGTGCCTTGGATGCTGCCGTGTCTTCGCAGCCGGATTCCTGAGGCTTAACACCTTAATTCCTGAAACGAGCCCCAGTCCTAATTCCCGATTTTAGGAAAACAACATTCCTCCCCATTGAATGAAAACATTTGTACACAGTTCATAAACCATCTTCCTGAGGGGCGGGAGGGGAGGGGGCTGGGAGAGGGAAGCCTGGGAGCGCATAGACGGGCATTGTCTGGCGGATCCCGCCGCTGGCTCTGGGATCCAGCTGCTGTTTGGGGAAGTGCTCTGTTCAAACACTCCAGTCCCCCTCTGGACAGGGCCGTGACCAAAGCACTGCACAAACACCAATAAACACGTTGGGCAGAAGTTTCTGGATCGGCTCTTTCATTTCTCTCCGTCGGCGACAGGCCCGGGCTGGAATCCCGCGGCCCTCGGGAGGGTGGGAGAGCTCCTGGGGTCTGATCCGGGGTCTGCCATGGCATGTTCATTGGGGAGGATGGGAGAGCTCCTGGGGTCTGATCTGGGGTCTGCCATGGCATGTTCATTTGGGAGGATGGGAGAGCTCCTGGGGTCTGATCCGGAGTCTGCCATGGCATGTTCATTTGGGAGGATGAGGAGTCACGTTGGCACAACTTAAAATCATGGAATCATGGAGTGGTTTGGGTTGGAAGGGACCTTAAAGCTCATCCAGTTCCACCCTTGCCATGGGCAGGGACACCTTCCACTAGCCCAGGTTGCTCCAACCTGGCCTTGGACACTTCCAGGGATCCAGGGGCAGCCACAGCTTCTCTGGGCAACCTGTGCCAGGGCCTCCCCACCCTCCCAGGGAAGAATTTCTCCCTAAAATCTAATCTAAGCCCACTGTCTTTTAGTTTAGAACCATTTCCCCCTAAAATGAGCTGGGAAGGCAGAGGAAGCTCCAACCCGTGGTGTCCTTCCTGCAGGACGTGCTCTGTCTGCAGGAGATTCACTCCACCAGGAGCTCTTGGGTGAAATCCTTTGGCCTGTATTCCACAGGGCTTGGGTGGTTCCTCCTGCCTTTTCTATCCCTGTCCTGGGAAAATGTAGGTGGGCAGCAGGAGTGATAATGTTCCTACCAGCTTTTAGCTCGGTGTGCTCTGCTTCCCTGCTAAGCTGAGCGTGTTAATGCACCTTGTCTCTCATCCCTGGAAGCTCATAATCCACTCACATCCTGCCAGGAACCTCATCCCAGTCCTTCTGTCCTACCAAACAGCCCCACGGGCTCTGTAAGAGCAGCAAGAGCTGACAGAGAGCTGACAAAGAGCAAGCAGAGGACACCAGTGGCTTCTAAAATATAGATATTTTTCCTAACACACGTTGCCTGTCAAATTTCAGGATCCAGTCAATACAGTGAAATTACAGTCCTGGGGAAAAGGAAAAAAAAAATAGGAGAGAGAGTGAAAAATTTGATTCCGAATTGGAGGGATTAATGGTCAAAAGAATGTTCTTCTGGGAGTAATCTAAGTGTTATATTTACATTTGGCTTGGAATTATTTGCAGTGAGGAATTTCAAATGCAAATATTTTAAAAGCGTAACATGTAGAGAGACACTGTGGGCACTTCTGTTTTCTCTAAAAAAAAAAAAAAAAAGAAAAAAAAAGGAGAAAAAAACGGTTTTCTTGACTATTTTTTATTGGAATCTTAATGAGACCATAATTACAGCAGGGGAAAAAAGGAAAAAATGTAGCTCTTAAAGGTTTGCTGTTAGTGTACATACGGGCCTTGGACCAAAAAAAGAAAAAAACTCTATATTTTTTAAAACTATTTATTTTCCAAAGTGGTGCATGGGAGGGAAAAAAAATGACTTAGCTAAGTAAGTCTTGTCCATTTATGTGCTTAGTCTGTATTTTCTTTTTCTAAAAAAATATATATGAATAAATGTTGAAAGTGGGCCCGTTCTGTTTGTCTTGGCTCCCTCCTTTATCTTGTTTTATTGTGTTCCCCTTCCAAGGAGTGTTTTAGGAACTGCCGAGTTTTCTGGATTTCTTCTGCGTCGACAGGGAAGGGAGCACGTGGTGCCTGCAGGTTATTCCCTGTGTTTCATGGAATCATGGAATGGTTTGGGTTGGGAGGGACCTTAAAGCTAATCCAGTGCCACCCTCTGCCATGGGCAGGGACACCTTCCACTAGCCCAGGTTGCTCCAAGCCCCGTCCAACCTGGCCTAGGACACTTCCAGGGATCCAGGGGCAGCCACAGCTGCTCTGGGCAACCTGTGCCAGGGCCTCCCCACCCTCCCAGGGAAAGATTTCTCCCTAAAATCTACCCTAAGAAGACCAGACCTGCCCCTCACTGAGCTGACAGGGTTCCTTTCCTTCATGGATGGGCACAATTTTAAATCACTTCTCCTCAGCAGGGTTTGATGGGAGGGGATGGGAACACGATGCCAGGGCATGGAATATCAGCCTGGAGAAGCGGAGCTGCCCGGGAGACACTTGCAGAGAGCAGGGGAAGGCAGGCTGGGGAAGCTGCACCAATTTACCCCAGGTTCTGGCCCCAGATATTTGCCTTTGTTGTGAATAACAAGCGGGAGTTAAAAGGTGACACAAAGGGCTCCTTAATCCTCCCAGCATTCTCCCCATCCTGCCTGGCTTCATTTGCTCCTGCATTTCTCCTGATAACCACTGCAGGCAACAGGCTTTATAACACAGCCCATAAACTCCCCCGGTGGAGCTCTGCCAGTGCCAACCAATGACCCAGCAGGCAGCGAGCAAGTGTGTCTGTGCTGACTCAGTGATCCAAGTCTGCTTTTAATTTCCTTTCTCTCGTTTTCCTCCGTCCTGCAAGGAATAGCTGTGAAGGAAATCAAATGGGCTATCTCCACGGGCTGCCCCGGGCTTGGCACGGCCCGAGCAGGGGGGAGAGGCTGCCAACCCTGTGGCTGCCTGACAAAGTGGGTTCTGTTAGCACAGAGTAACTCACTGCAACAACAATCTGCTCTGGGAGCCAGCAGGGCCGTGCCTGTGTCATTCCCACCATGGGATCACAGGGATTCCTGCTCCTCCTCTGCGCAGCCAAAATCGGGAATCACTGGCACCCGGGGAAACTTCTGGAGGGAGGGAAAAAAAGAGAGATTGGGGTGTTAGGAGAGGGCTAATTCTGTGTTCAGAGAAGGTTCTTATTTTATCTTCATCCTCGGCCAGGGAGGGGAAGGAGAAGGGATCACAGAATCATGGAATATGCCGAGTTGGAAGGGACCCACAAGGATCACCCAGTCCAACCCTCAGCCCTGCACAGGCCCATCCCCAAGAGTCATCCCGTGTGCCTGGACACAGAGAAGCACCCCCAGGTTGTGTGGGGGTGCCAGGGGAGGTGTTTTGCCAGGGAGTTCTCACACCTGTGAACTTTTGTCTCTGCTCTTCCATTTCAACAGAGGTTTTATGCTTTGTTTTCAGCAGCTCCTGCCCTGAGTTTGTTATTGCCCCAAGTAAGTTCATTTTTAGTGGCTGCCTGACAGGGCAGGCTTTTCTCCCTGCCAGCTTTATTGCTTCCAACAGAAATACTCAGGAAGGCTCATCCTGAAGGGAGAACAGGAAGGAAACAGCCAGGTAGAAATGGGAAAGCTCAGTATGTATTGAGCTTTAAGACATATTTCCTGAAAGCTGAAGTTATACCAAAAGCAGAGGCTGCTCTCATCCCAGAGATGGGATTCTCACACTCCAGTGTGTCCTGTGTCTGTGCATGGAGGTAAATAACTCCAAGACAAGGTGCTGTTGGAGATGATGCTCAGCATCACTCCTTGGTCTGCCAGCACTGGGTTGGAAGGCACTGACTGTCTCTGGAAGCCAAACAACACCAGCAGAAAACTAAGGCAGAATTATAAATGCTGAACACTTAAATCTGCTTTAACAATGGATCAAGTTTTAGCAGGACAACTCTGGGGCCAGTGCCACTCCCAGCCCCAAGTCCCTCTTCAAGAAACAAATAAAGGTACACAAATACCTATTCCTTTTCTGTCTCTGTGTCTTCTCATGAGATTTAATTTGCTGCATGTCTTCACTCTGGAAGCTGCTGTGGTGCTGTGGGGATGCACTGATGGATGATCTCAAGTGGAGAGAAGAAGATGACGAGTTGTTTGAATGATCCCCAGGGCTGTGAGGAAGATGAGAGGACAAGGGGCTGCTTTGCCTCTGCTCAGCTTGGGTTTGCTCTGTGATCCTCAGAACAAGCTCTCAGGGTGTAATATCTCCCCAAGCCATAATATCTTTCTAATAATTTAATTTATTACCCTGTTTGTTTTCATTTATGGTTTAACAGACCAGCTGGCAATTAGGCCCTAATTATGCTGTTATGCAAAGTAGCTCCATTTATTTTTACAACACGGGCTGCAGCATAAGCTGTATTTGTTTTTAGCTGTGAAATCAGCCATGGCAACACCCCCTAATGATCCATGTGTCACAGCTGGGAATGCTGCTCAGCTTGGCTGGGCAAGGTGCAGAAGAGCTGGAGAGGTTACAGCTTTTGGATTCCCTGTGAGCATCCAGTCCCACAGGGATGCTGGGGATCCACCCTGGATCCAGCACCAGGCTCTTGGTGTTGCTGCTTGTCTTCCTTTTCCCTTTATGATTTCTCACCAGAGCAAAACAAAGGGTGACATTCCAGGACAGCCCAAGCTCCAGCAGTTCCCTGTGGTGCAGCTCCCTGGGCTCACAGGGGTGTGCCCTGGACAGTTGGGTGATGTAAATGTTTGGAATGTGCACGAGGGAACCTCCAGAAGGGCTGGACATCAGCAGACACATCCTGCAAATCATCCCTGGCTCTCAGAGAGCAGCAGGTATTCAGTCCTAAGCTCACACACTACGACTCCTCCTTCCTCCACCCTCCTTCACTCACAGCTCCTCCTGGGATTCCATTTTCCACTTTCCTTCAATCCTGTTTTCCTCCTGAGGGGCAGTGGAGGGGCAGGCACTGATCTCTGCTCTCTGGGACCAGGAATGGGACCCAAGGAAACGTCTGGAGCTGTGCCAGGGGAGGTTTAGGTTGGATATCAGGAGACTCTTCCCCCAGAGGTGGTTGGGCACTGACCAGGCTCCCCAGGGCAGTGGGCACAGCCCCAAGGCTGCCAGAGCTCCAGGAGGGGTTGGACAACGCTCTCAGCTCCCCAGGGCAGTGGGCACAGCCCCAAGGCTGCCAGAGCTCCAGGAGAGTTTGGACAACGCTCTCATGGACAGGGTGGGATTGTTGGGGTGTCTGGGCGGCTCCCCAGGGCAGTGGGCACAGCCCCAAGGCTGCCAGAGCTCCAGGAGGGTTTGGACAACGCTCTCATGGACAGGGTGGGATTGTTGGGGTGTCCTGTGCAGGGCCAGGGGTTGGACTGGATGATCCTTGTGGGTCCCTTCCAACTCAGGATATTCCATGATTCTAATTTCTCCCTCTATTAGCTTTCATTTTGATTGACTTTTTTTTTTTTTTGTCATATTCAGATGATTCAAAGCAGAATTTTTGCCCCTGTTTCCGGAAACCCAGTGTGAGAATTCCCTCAGATGTCCAGCTGGAGGGGGTTGTTGCCACCCCAGCTCTGCTCAGGCACCTCTCCCACGTGTGAGGACACAGCTCAGGCTCTGCCATCACAGGAGGTTCAGGGACAGGGTGGGACTTGCAATGGCTCCAAACATTTAAATCTGCACTGGCCAGAAGACATTGGCTCTGCAAAACAAGAACCACAATAAATCACGAGATTGAGGGGGCTGCAAACAGCAGGAGGAACTGCAAGTGCCTTCCTTCCCATAGCTGTCCTCACCCCCTGGGCTCTGTCACACACCCAGGGCTTATCTTGCTAGGCAGGGACCAACAGGACATGAGTTCAGCTTTTGGCATGGCCACGGCCCTCCTGAGGGATCCCAGAGCACTCCTCGGGGGGCTGCTCTTGAATCTGCTCCTGCAAGGCAGGGTTGAGCTCCCTCCTTCCCCTTTCCCACCCCATCTGCTGGAATTATCCTTCCTTTGCGAAAACACAGCGTCCTGGAAGAGTCTGCAGGGTCTGGGCTTGGAGGGAACTGGTGCTGCAGAAACCTGGGATTGCAGGCACTGGGATTGCAGGCAGTGGGATTTCAGGCAGTGGGATTTTAGGCAATGGGATTTCAGGCAGTGGGATTTCAGGCAATGGAATTTTAGGCAATAGGATTTTAGGCAATGGGATTTCAGGCAGTGGGATTTCAGGCATTGGGATTTCAGGCAGTGGGATTTTAGGCAATGGGATTTCAGGCAGTGGGATTTCAGGCAATGGAATTTTAGGCAATAGGATTTTAGGCAATGGGATTTCAGGCAGTGGGATTTCAGGCATTGGGATTTCAGGCAGTGGGATTTTAGGCAATGGGATTTCAGGCAGTGGGATTTCAGGCAGTGGGATTTTAGGCAGTGGGGTGTCTCTCCCTGCTCGAAAGTAGGTAGTAATTAAATCAGGTCTGGCTTAAAACACGGCTACTTCTGAGCCTCTGTTGTCCCTTCCCAAGGCCTGGATGCCAAACAAGAGCAGGAGAAGTGACTCCAGGGTCGTTATTTTTATCTAATTCACTGGGAAGCTGATACATGAAGGTTGACTTGTTCCCTCCATCTGAGCACTGATGGAAACACAGTGTCCTGCCTCCTCCTCCTCCCTGCTCTATCTGTGAACCAAAAAAAAATGAGAGAGGAAGAAAAAGGAGCTTCCAAGAGCACAGAATCAAACGCAAACAAACAGTTTACGAAAAGAAAAAAAACCAGTAAATATTTTTCAGAATTTGTTTTCAAAACACAACCGAAGAGAAACCAAACACTTTCAATTTCACATTTGATGCTGGTTGCGTGTCCTCCTGCTTTATTTTTGTTTGCTTGCTCGGAAGGAGCCTGTCAATCCCTCATGGAAATAACTGGAGACGTGTGTGAATGAACACACACGCACACAAAAATGCAGACAGCAAGAAGAAGTCATTCCACAGTCTAGCCTTGTTAAAGAATACAGGCACTTTCCAGCAGCAAACCTTCCCCCCTCAGCCTCTCTAGCCAGAGGAATTTCTTTCACCTCCTCAGAAGCTGCTTATTAAAGCTGGGCTGGTGCTGGTTCCCAGGTATTAGAACAGCAGCAAAGCTTAACTAATCTATATTTTTACTGCCGTAATTAAAGTGTGCACTTGCTAGTAAAAAGGTAACACTTTAAATTAAGGCCCCATTTCTAAATGCTGTATTAATATTTATGAAATGATTACTGCACACAGCCACATTCTTGGAGGACTTATTAGAACGTGTGTTATAAAACTCAATTGTAATAAAGCCTTAATGGCTCTGCTCTGGTGAGCTGCGAGGTTTCCAGCCCTACAAGTGGAGTCTTCTTAGAATGAGAGGAAAACGCTCTTCTCCCCCCTAAACCCCCCCAGAAGTTTTGTCTCTCTGTGACTGTTGGTCCTCCTGCTCAGCCATCGACAGGAGGAGGTGGGATCTCATCCCTGGGGTGTCCCCCTTGCTCTGCAGCCACTTTGGAGAGGTCTGGAGTCTCCTGTGAAATCACAGGGATCAAATGACCTCCTAAATCGTCTCTGCCATCCCACACACATCCCTGGGCCACCTCAGGGCTCTCAGAGAGCAGCAGACACCCATGTTTTGGCAATTAAATGCTGCCCTCAGCACCTGGGCTGAGCTGGGTGAGGAGGCTCCTTCCCTGAGGAGAATCCATCCCTCCCTCCGAGGCATTTTGAGATGTTTGGAAACTCCCCGTGATCTGCAGCTTCCCTGAGTTTGGAGCTTCAGGGAGCACTTGCAGAAGGAGCAGGGTGAGGTCACTGCCCAAAAAATCTGACTCTCCTCACCACACTCATGAAGCAGGTACAGGAGAGAGCGATGGAAGTTCTGTGAGCAGCAGGGAAAGGACTGAAATACTTTATTTCCTTAAAAAAGAACAGATCACAGAGCCAAGGCAATTGGTTTTAGGCTTTTTTTTTTTTTGAAAGCTGGAGATCCAACCCTTCAACTCTGTCACCCTGGGCTCTTCTTTTCAACTTGCAACTTTTGTTCTGGAATAAATAATCTTTGAATATTCCATTCAAAAGCATTTTCGAGGGGCTGTACCCGAGGTGAGCATTTGCAGCAAAACCTTTGCCTCTTGTTGCTCTTTATTTTTTGTCTTTTTGACAGTTATAGCAGTTTCTGATGGAGTTTGACCATGGAATTCCCACCTCCTGCCTTCCTTCAGCTCCAGCTTCCAGAAGGGCACACGGGAGGTCCCAAACGTGCAAAAACTGAATGTCTATAAAATATTTTGCATCATGAATAGCTCAGTGTAAGTCAGTGGGACTTCTCCTGCATAGAAATATTCCCATGCAGAAGTGTTTGACAGTTTTAGCAGAAGTGATTAACCTCTTTTAATTAAAGCCTGGAAAAAAATAAATTCAGCCCAGCTTACAGGGAGCATAAAAACTGGGATAAATGAAGAGAGAAAAAAGCCATTTCCATGAAGCTGCCCCTCAAAACAAAGGCAACCTCCACCCCAAACATGGAACATCCTGATGGGCCAAAATGCAAAGAGTTTGTGCTCAAACTGACCCAACCTAAAGCTCAGACTTTCTGCTCCAGTAACATAGCAACGTTTGTTGTGTAGAATAACAGAATTCCAAATGACACAATAAAAAAAGAATTATCTGTGATTAGAACTAAACTATTGAAATGTCTCCAGCTGGAGCCGAAATTTGGAAGGGAGGGGGAAAGAGGAGTTTATTATTTCAGTAGCTGCAGTGAAAATCCCCTCTGGGTGCTCTGCAAACCACCCTCTGCTCTTTGAAACCATCCCCCTCATTGACATGGTAATGGTCTTTGTTGAATTCAAAGACGATTACATCAGAAATGTGTGGCCTCTTGTGGCTTTTCCAAGGCTTATAAAGCACACAAATTATATGAAAATATTGGGTTGAAAAATTAGTAAGCCATAGGAGTTTGTGTTGTTTTAGCCACGCTTTACTGCAGGGAAGGAAAACTGTGGCTCCTCCAGACCTTTGCCCAGTCTTTCAAAGCTACTTTCTTTATTATTTTTCTTTTCTGGTGGGCTCACTTCGGATATACAGCCTGGATTTTTAAAGGGCTTTCATACTGGAGCAGCCTTTTCAACATGCAGTGTGTAAAGACCAGAGCCCAGTTCCCTGAGTTGCTCAGCTTGGTTTCTGTGCTATGACCAAGGAGAAAGTTCTGCCCCACCACACTTTGCCTGATGAACCCTCCAGAGGCATTGCTGCCTTTATGGATTCTTGCATCCAGATGACAACTGTGCATGTGGAATGGGAGTACATGGCTGGGAATGATTTTTTAAAATTATCTTTATTACCAGGTTCACAGACTTGGCAGCAGCACCTCGGGAGTGCAGCGTGTGTGAGGTGGGGAGGGCACAGGTCCCTTCCAGCCCCTGTGAATCCAAACTGAACCACAACTCACCATCACTTACAAAATACTGGAGGATTATAAAATGATAGAGCCGCTGTAACTGCTGGGAAAGGCCCATTTCAGTCACCAGCTCTCCTTCAACTGGGATTTCTCCAGTCCAAGCTCCCCTTCTTGAGAATCTGCCTGATTGAACATTCATTGCTAATTCTCTAATTCACTAATTCTCCAAAATGCCACTGTGCTGGTCCCAAGATCACCTCCCAGGAGGGGCTGATCCAACAGTGCTGATCCAGGTTATTGGCACAGTTTATCAGGAGTTATCCCTTTATCAGGAGATCCAGCACAAGTTCTGCTTCCCAGGAGGGTCCCGAGTGAGCAGGGGAATTGTCCACACCACAGGAGCCAACAAACAAGGCTTGTGAAAAGGAAAGGCTGGGAGTTAAATGTATTTATCTCGTCTGTTTGGAGTTCTGGAGGGGTTCAAGTTCCAGTGCTGGTTCCAGTGTGAGAGACCCCAGCTGTCCACGTGGAGCAGGGAGGCTTGGTGATGTCTCCAGAGAGATGTTGAGATTTTGGGGGATGTGTGAGAGCTGTAACGTGCTCTGGGATGATCCTGCTTGAGCAGGGAGGTTGGACCAGATCACCCACTGTGGTGGGTTTATCCTCACCCATCCTGGGATGCTGTGAGAGGGGCACAAGGTGGGAGAGAAAACACCTTCCCCTTCTGTCCAGGAGCATAAGGATCACAGACACAATGCAGAGAAATAACAGTGGCATTGCACGCTCTTCAAAATGGTAAAAAGGATGGTCTAGAGATCACATTGGCAAGGGTGGAGGATCCCAAATAGGTCAATTGTTTTCTCTGCTGCAGCTCCCACCACCCAGCCAGGGAAGAGGGTTGGCTTTGGGCTGGATCTGCTCCCAGACCTGGCCATGGTCCTGGGAGCAGCTGAGCTGAGGGGAGGCCACGGGACTCTGCAGCTGGAGGCAGAAGGAAGGGCAGGATCTTCCCCTTCAGCAGCAGTAGACTAAGATCAGCTTAAGCCCAACCATGAAATCATATCCTGTGACTGAATAGATGTACTCGTGGCAAGGACGTTTTCCCAAAAGTGACGTTCCCAAAGTAGGGAAGGAGACCAAGGAGCTCAAGTTTCACCATCTTGCAGAGTGTCTGGAGTCACCAAACACCACAGTCACTTGGATCTTTGCACTTGGGGCAGACAGATGAGCTCCACCGAGTCCAGCCAGAGCTGCTGACACAGGGGCTGTCCCTTCTGCCTCCTCCTCACTTCCCAGCGTGGGACCTTCGGGAGGACACGGATTTTCTCGTGCAAGCCTTGCTGCAAAGCAGTGCCCTGCAGGCAGAGCAGCCTTGCTGTGCTTCTCACTCTGGTGTGGATGGACAGAGGGAGGCTGGGGAGCACAGGGACTCTGTCAAGTCTCCCAAGCTGCTCTTTCCCTGCAGGAAGGGCTCAGTGGATCAGCAGGACCCATCCCTGCCACACCACGCTCCAATTCCCCCTCCCCTCTTGGGTCAGTGCCCTTCCTTGGAGGCTGAACCATGAGCTGGATCAGGAAACAGCCCCGGGGTTAGGAAGAACTACCAGAACCAAACAGACAGACAGTTGTTTGGGGTTTTCCAGCAGCTCCAAGTTCCCTGTTCCAGGCAGGGGACAGCCCATGACAAGGAGGCTGAGCCCTCCCCATGGTGACAGCACACCTCTGTCCCCTCCAGGCTGCTCTTTGCCACCTCTTAAGGGAAGTGGCAGTGCCAGGAATTAGCTTTCCATATATGGTTTATTTATAAACACAGGAGCACCTAATGGGACCTTTCCTCTGTGTGCAAGGGGCAGATAAATTTAGGAGTGAGATAGTCTGTTTTGGCTGCCAGTTAGGTGGGTCTGAAGGCAGGAGGAGATGGAGGGGAGATGGTTTTCCCCTCCATGCCTGCCTGGCACTGCTGCACGAGCCTACACACATATGATTAATTGCCCCATCACTCAAACAGCTCTTTTTATTCAGGCCACTCACAATATTATTATTATGAGCTACTGTTTTTCCAAAGCCAATTATTGTAGGATTAAAACACAACATCTGCTCTTGTATGTGTGTAGATGCATAAATAAGGAACCCATAATCAAATAAAAGAAACACACTGGATTTTCCCTTTTCTTTTTTTTTTCTTTCCCCTCTCCCCTTCCATCCTTTCACATCCACATATAAAAGCCCTTGAAGGAAAAGACTTGGATTTGAAAAAGCAATGGGAGAAAAGTTTGTAAGGGGAAAAATCAGTGGGTACCCTGTAGAACAAACATGTGTAAAGGCTTTGTTTCAAAGTGGATGAATGCAAAAGCCTGTTGGGGATAATTTTTAGGCTTTGCCTATTTTTAAAGGGTTGAGGATCAGGAGTAAAGTGAGAAAACAATTCTCTGTAGGAAGCTGTAGCAGACTAAATGGAGCTTGTTGTTGTTGGCAGAGGCCTTGATGCTGAGGGCAGCAGCATCGTTCCTGAGGCTGGAGGCAGCCGAGGTTTAAATAAATAAGGAGCGATCCATGAACCAAGATAAAAATGGGATCTGGCTGTGCAGGGTCCTCCCGTTCTCTGGAGCAGGGAGGGTTGGCAGGGTGTGAGTAAAGGGAGATGAATGAGGGTTATCAGATAGGAGGGAGAAAGGAGAGAGTCATTTCTCCTGGTCAGGGCACTGTGAATTAGTCACAGTCTTTGGCAGGAGCGGGGACTTTATCTGTTCATCTCCTGCCCGGAGGCACATGCACACCCTGCCCCAGAGAGGGAATCAGGGAATGACAAAATCAGGAAGCTCCTGGGCTCTGCTCAGAGCCCGAATCTGCAGCTCCCCTTGTTGAGGGACATCTTTTGGTTCCAGCGCTTTAGGCTCGGGGAGAAAACCCAAACTCGCTTTTCCCCGGCCTTGCTCAGTAGCAAACTCACATAAAACTGCTGGGGATTATTGCTGGCTGAGGCCAGCATTAACACAGGATTTGGCCCAGCATCTCACACGCAGCCCAGCAATATTAGGAACAATAAAAAGCCCCATTAAATACTTGCAAAACCAGTAGCCTGCGAGGCCGTGCACAAAGTCAGGCCTTGCCTGGCAACCTGTGCAGGAAGGATTTGAACAACACAGTCCCCAAAGCCACCCCTCACCCAGGCAGAGGCTGGAGGTGTCAAGGCCAGGAGATAAGAGCTCACCCAGGAGATAAGAGCTCACCCTGCCAGGGTCATGAACCACAGAGTCACATCCAAACCCCGCAAAGAAACATTTCTGCAGAGACCATCCTCTGGATCATCCTCCCACTCCCGGGCAGAACTCATGGGAAGGCTGCTGTGGACACAATTCCCAGCAGGAGGGACAGCAAAGCAAGAAAGCAAGGGCAGGAACAACCTGCTCCTGCGCTGGGGTGAAAATGCTACAACAATTCAACCGTAACACAGCCAGGCAAACACGGAGGAAGTCCCCCCGTGATCAAAATTTTCCTTATTCTTAAGGAAAATGCTGGCTCTGGATTGAGTGCCTGGTTTGTAGAGGTGGAGGTCAAGCAGAAAAGGAATGGTTTTGATGCACTGACTGTGAATTTCATTTGGATGAGGTATTTGTACCCATTCAGCATTTAGAAATTGAAAATCTGCCTCTACATTTTCAGACTGGGGAAACTTCCCTAAATTTTCTTTTCCAGGAGTAAAGTCGGGAGGAGGAGGGGGGGAATAGAATTAAGAAAACAATTCTTCTTATCCTGGTTTCCTCCTCCAGTCTTTGACACTGAAAATACATTTTGAAACAGTGAGAAGTAGAGATAAAATAGCAAAGAATGGCAGTTCCCTGTGCTTTTTCCTTTTCCATTTCGGCAGGTCTTCTGTTTTGTTTTGTTTAAATTTTATCCAGCAATATTTCAAATAGAATCCAATATGGTATTTGTAGTGAAAGCATCTGCTCAAGGGCACTTTTCCTCATGATCCTCTTTCCCAGGGCTGCCTTTGCTGCTCCATCCAGTGACCCCAGTGCTGTGGCAGAACCAGGAGCTCACACCAGTGCCAGGCTCTCCAGACCCTTCAACCATTCCAACCCTCCTGTCTCCAAGACACGTTTCAGGTTGTACCAATGCCCAAGCTAAAAGGTGAAAGGCACCCCAAAAACCTCCTTTGCCTCCCAGATCAGCCAAGAACCAGCCCCAGTTCTGTGGTCGACAGGAACAGATCCAGTTTGGGGTGACCAGTGTCCTGAGAGCACCAGAGTGGGACAGTGAGCTTCCCTCTTCCCCAAGTTTTTTTGCCCAGAGATGTTCTGTGACTGTTAAAACTGGTGGGTTTGCACCATAATCAGGAAGCATTTGGACAAGGCTCTCAGGGCCAGGGTGGGATTGTTGAGGTGTCCTGTGCAGGGCCAGGGGTTGGACTGGATGATCTCAGGATATTCTGTGATTCTCTGATCAAACCCCACTGCCACCCCCCTGATTCCTGCAGCCAGAACCAGCAGAACTGTTGGAATACTCGGGATCAAAGAGTCCAGAGGCTGTTTGCAATGTCTCTGTGTAAATAAGAGCAGCATTTGTGCACTCAGGGCTGGATAAAGAAGCTTTGGTTCTGCAGGAAAGGAGAACTATTTTTACAGAAGCCAGTGAGGGAGGCTGGAGCCACCGATTTGGGATGATTACAATGAACAAAAAAAGTCAAGCCTGGAACTGTTTATTTTAATTTAGGGGGCATGGAGAGCAGGGAAGGTGGGAAGATATTATTTTTATGGATTTAATCAGATGGATGGGATTTGTGGGCCTTGCTAATTGAGTGGAGGAAGCTGAGAGAGCTGCCTGCTCTGCCTTGAAGTTCTCCATTCCTTTTTCCTTTGTGGTTGGGAGTCAGAAGAGAAGCAGTTCTACAGGCTGGGGGGGCAAACTGGACTTGAGAATGGGTTCATTTTTCTATTTATATGGATAAAGAAGAGAAAATGTGCTTCATTTTGAAGGGAACCTTCAGTCTGTCCTGAATTTTGCTGCCCATCTGAATCAACTCTGAATCTGTTTCCCTGCCCTGAGGTAAATAAAGATTAGCAATGGCCTGGTGGGAGAAGCTGATCAGGACTTCCAGGAGGATGCTAAGGATATCACTGGAGTGATCCTGGAAAAGTGTGTCCTAGGAGTGGAGTTTAGTAAATTTTAGTAATTCCTTTCCCTTTGAAGCTCCTCCTGCAAGCCAGGTGAGGAATCCTGCAATCCTGAACCCTGTAACACAGGACACCTCGTTTTTCCCATTGCACTGGTGGACAAAAATGGTCCAAGATACAGGAAAAGGCAGCAGCAAAGTGCCCAGAACCACACATCCAAGCAGCACACTCAGCAAGATGTAAACTTTCCTTAAACTGGGCCACTCCAGGCAGCCATATAGACCTTTTCCCCAATGATTTTCACCACTGACTGCCCCACACCCCAGAAAACAAAAACCAGGACAGAATGAAAATAAAAAAAAAACCAACCTACCCCAAAACCTGCCCACGGGTGAGCTGAGGAGTTTTTTTTTTTTTTGGGGGGGGGGTTCTTTCCTTGGTGATTTGTTTTGTTTGTGGCAGAGGGAATTCCAAACCAACCAGGTGATGAAGAACAGCCCCCAAAGCTGCGACTCCTTGAGTCTGCTCCATGATGTCACTGAAAAGCCATCAGGGTGTAAATACACCCCCCTCACACCCCCCCCAAGTCAGGGGGCAAATGTGTCAGGCTCACGTAGGAGCCAGGGCTGAACAGCACATTAGTTACGGTCCAAAAACATGATCCACAAATATTTTCTATATCATAATTATACAAAATGAGTGGAAATTTCTCCCTCCCCTTCCCCAACGTCCCAAAAACACAGCCCATTATGAGCACGGCCCCACGCTGCCAAGCCTGCAGGAACATAAATAACATTGAAGTCTTTTTGTGCCCCGTAGTAGCTGGAAAGTGGAAAAATGATTGAGGGACAAGTGGTTTTTAAGATGCCCCCCGAGGGCCGTAACTTACCTGTGGATTCCAAGAAGAGCCACAACTGCCAAAAGGGGAGTTCCTGGGCTCGCCATCACCTTGTGCTTCCAGAGATTATTTCAAAATAAACATGGATTGAGTCTCTGCTTTGCTCTTTCCTTCAGGGTTAATGCACAGGGACCAGCTGAGGAAGGGTGTGAGGGGCTCCAGCACCCCCTGGACTCGAGGGGTGGGAAGGAGGCAGAGCTGGGTCACAGCTCAGCACCAGCAGCGAGGTGGAATCTCCAGAGCCAGGGAAAACCAGGGAAAACCATCTCCCTTCGGCCTCAGGAGGTGCTCAAAGTGACTCAGGAGGAGTCATTTTGGTGATGAGAGAAAGTGTGTCGAGAAACCCAGTGGGGAACAACCAGTGTGGGCTGGAGAAGACAGAAGCAGGCAGGGGACCCCACACTCCAGCAGGGCTTCAGCTCCCGGGGGGGGGAGGAAAAGGAGATTCTTTTTGGTGCACAAAACACCTCAGCTGGAAGGGGAACCCTCAGGGTGTTCATAACTGACCCTCAAAAATGGAAGGGAAAATTTGGGAAGTCGTCAGGGTGGATAATAATGGAGCTCACACAGCTAGAGGTGACATGGGGAGGGTATGGGAATTCTGGGATGGGGAGGGGAAGGGAAGGGAAGGGAAGGGAAGGGAAGGGAAGGGAAGGGAAGGGAAGGGAAAGGAAGGCAGGAAGGGAGGGAAAGGGAAGAGAGGGGAAGGGAAGGAAGGGAAGGGAAGGAAGGGAAGGGGTAAGGGAAGGGAAGGGAAGGGAAGGGCAAGGGAAGGGAAGGGAAGGGAAGGGAAGGGAAGGGAAGGGAAGGGAAGGGAAGGGAAGGGGGATAATGGTTCATCTTCATCTTCAGAGGAGTGTGAATTCAGTGCTGCTGGGTGAACAGTTTACCCCGGGGTAAAGGAGGACAGAGTGAACAGTTATTTAACAGCCAGTTCCTTTCCCTTTATTGGTGTGAGGGATTAAATCTCTCTAGTTTGTAGCTCATACTCTCTACACAGCAGCAGATCCCTTCAGCACAGAGTTCCCATGGACAGACCCTGCAAAAGTTGCAAGGCTTTGTTTAGACTTTTTTCACAACAACAAATACGTGTTTTACAGCAGATCTGTTTGTAGCCCCGACACCCAGCACAGAGCACATCCCTGTGAGTGTTGGAGCAGATATAAAAGGACATTTTTCACATACAGCCCAGGTGCCAGGCCCAAATTACGAAATGGAGGTAATATGGGTGATGATGACTGACACTGTAATTGCAGAGGATCCCCGGTTGTGAAAGAGATATTTGAGTTTTGACGAAGCAAAAAAAAAATGATACCAGGAAAACAAAACAGAAAGAGATTACATTTTAGCCACCTTCTTCCTGAAATTGCAGGACAAAGTGTTCCAGATCAGCTAGCACAATATTAAGAAAGAATATTAGGACCTAACTGGGCATTTGAAGTGAAATCATGTTTTCTGCCAGCCGTGCTTAACTCCCCTGCCATTACAAACCATCACCTGCAGATCTCTCCTGTCCAAGGAACTTTCATCTGGCACCAATGGAGGCTGTAAAACAAGTTCATGCATAATTTGCACGGCCCAGGTGTCTGAAATTCCCTTTTACTGCTCCCCTCCAACCCCCAGCTGGTTTCAGCTGACTTGCTTCAGACCTGCCCAGATGGCAGGAGTGATATTCCCCCCATAATCTCCACATCTTTGTGCCAATTAAGTTAAAGACTCACCAGATTCTCATCTAATGAACAAAACTAATGAGTGACAAAAGATCATTAAGAGAACTGAGGCACCAAGGAGGGGAATCCAGAGGCTCCTCAGCAGCTCCAGGTTTGAAATTCGCTGCCCCAGAAGCAAGGCCAGGTTTTCTCCACCAGGAAAAGGAGAGGTGGGATAAAAGGATCAGGGTGATGAACTGGGGGGGAGTTCCAAAAATTCGAGCTTCCAGCTGGTAAAGAATGAGGGAGGTGGGGACAGTGATGGTGTCCACAATGGGTTCCTTCAGCCCATCCGTGGGTAGGAGCTGTCTGGGCTCCCCAGGGCTGCTGAAAGGGTAAAATGACCTGAGCCATGGGAATTTTTCTTTCCAAGTGCTCTGCTTTGCTTTGCCTGCATTGTCTGTGCTGAGGGAGCTTCATCTCCTTCCCATTCTTCATCTCCTTCTTTTGGCATTTTCTTCATCTCCTTCTTTTGGAATTTCTCTTTACCCAGCAGGGATTTTGGCTTTTTGAGCTGTAGGAGACTGGGATGAGTTTTCTCACACCCCAGCTAATGGAGTCACACACTGAGGGTCCAACCACTTGCTGAAAACAGAGTAGGAAATGTTTCAAAGTGTTTTGAAGTTGACCTTGAAGGGCTGAAGAGGAAGTACAATCCCAGAGACAGGTGAGTCACCGGACAAAAAGTGATTCTCATTATTTGACTCAGACCATCCCATGACTCCTGGAACTGGTTTGTAATGGTATTGCTGAAAACTCCTCTAAAGATTCCCCTGTTAGGGTCAGTCTGGTTCCTTTCTGGATTCACAGAATCATTTCTTTTGTTGAGCAGCAATTCCCAGGCTCAGCAGAGGGAAGTTCTAAATGTCTGGCAGAAAATACCTGATCCTCGAGCTCCCAGGTAAAACCTTCACGTGCTTTGGGGAGACCTTCCACTGCATTTCACTTCATTTAACTTTGGTCCTCACCCCTCTAGGCAAGGTCCACACCTGTCCAGATCATGGAGGCAGAGAGCAGATGCTCGTGGCACTCAGCTGTTGGTGCCCAAGCCTGGTGAGCTCCATCTCTCTCCCTTGGAAGCCTCTTTTTTTTTTTTTTAATGGATAAAAGTTCAAATTTCAGCCTCCAAACTCTCCCACAGGCACAGCCACTCTCCTGGGCTGTCCTGGATGTGTCACTGACCTGGAGCCTGCATTCCTGCTCAGCGTGGCTCTGCCTTTTCAAAGGCAGTGGAAATTTTGTTTTGGAAACACTGCCGAGAGGGCAAACAGGAAGCAGGAAGGACTTTTTCACAAATGCAAGAATCTTGAAGGGAGTGCAGTTTCCATTTTTTTGGATCCAGCCCATGAATTAGTTTTGCAACAACAGCAAAGATATGAGTGGTGAGGTCAAGAGAAAAGCAAACATGTAGCAGCCACAGAGAGTGACTTTCAGAACCGCCTGTTGGAACCCTGAGCCACTTAATGTGCTCCACACAGCCAGGATGCCTAGAAAAATAAAGAGAGATGCTGAACAGTCCCTGCAGTGCAGCTGTGTTATTGACAGATGGGATTAAGTGGTAGGAGTGCTCCAAGTGGGATTTTTTTTTTTTTTTATAAGCATATTGCCTTTGTTTATTGTAATTTTGATTTTTAGTTATTTCTGCGGAGGCATTTGGGGACCTCTTCCCCCGGAGCATTACAACTGAATGTTTGTTCTTGTTCCTGTTGCTGCTGCTGTTTGATTTGGGCATGTTTCTGGGATTCAGCAGGGCCCTTGGTGAGGCTGCAGGGAGAGGTGCTGCAGCCCAGCTTGGCTCACCAGCAGCTCCCAGGGCTGAGGAGCAGCAGGAGGGGAGGACTTCTTGTCCTCTTGCAAGGCAAGGGGTTTGCAGAAGGAATGGCACCTGAGGACCCAAAGGGACCATATCCTGCAGGGTGAGATCCTTCTGGGTGCACAGATGAGCTGGGGAGGTTGAAATTTCAGATGCTGGTGCATCTGAAAAACCAGAACTTTCGGTTTCTCAGTGAAACCAAAACCTGAACTTTTGGTTTCTCAGTGAAAACCTGACCTGCAGAGCTCTCCACCATGTGTGTGGTTCATGTGTGTGCTTGTGCATGGATCCCTTATCCCTGCACTCATTCCCAGGCCCTCTGATTTGATATTCAGCAATGCAACGAGAGGACTTTAATGCACAAATAAATGTCTTTCCTCAGGCTGGACTGGGAGTTAAACAAACCCCGAGGGAAAAAGTGACCAGAAGCTAAACAAGACACTTCTCCAGTCTCTTCCAACTTCCTTATCTTAGCCAAGGGCACCAGAGCTTTCCCCTGACCAGGTTCTTATAGGGGATTGATTGGAATTTGAGGCCACATGATGTGCTGGGATTGCTGGACTTGCAGAGGTGCAGCTGAGCCTTTGACCTGCTGCTTGGCCCAGGGGCCTCCTGCCCATCCATCAGCACAGCCCTGCTGGTGTTTGCCTTCCAGGGATGCAGGGAGATTAGCAGAGGCACTCCTTGCTTTCTCAGGGTTCAGGCAAATCCTTTCCCTTTCTGCCAGTCCTTTGTGATTGGCAAATTACAGCGTGAGCTTATCAAACATTGATAAACAATAGAGGACTTCCTCCCTCGGGAGAAAAGGAAAGGACAGGATTAGACAGGCCATGGCATTCCTGGGCTGCTTTTATTCCTCAGGGTGAAGAGAGGTCTGTGTTCCTTGGGGGATTCCTCCAGTAGGACGGGGTGAGTGAACTCAGGTTGATGGAGCAGCTCTGGAAGGATGAGGGTCCCTCTGATCTGGTGTCCAGGGGAGCCCCCAGCCACAGTCTCCTCATGCTGTGACATGATGCAGGAGACTGCACTGCATCCCATCCAGCAGCCAGTGGAGGCAGGGAGGAAAGGGCTTTTTCATCCCCATATTCCATGAACTCATAGAATTTGAGGTTTTTTTCCCGGCACTGGCGCTTTACCAAGGCTCCTGAAAAGATGCAGTAATGTTTTTTCATCCTGTTCACAACATACCTCGAGATGGGCTCATTTTTTAATCCTGACAAGGTCTCTCTGTAGAATTCCCAGGCTCCATTTACTCTGGGGCCAATCAAACCTTTCCTCTAGAGAAGATGGGGGTTGGATTTGCTCCTGTGACACCAGGGCAGGACTGTGGGTTTATCCCTTTGGAAGACCCAGACAGTGAAGGTTTTCATTTCCTTTGCCTTCCAGCGGGATGTTAAGCCTGAAGGGTTTTATCAACCTGCTTGATATTCCATGACAAGCAGCAGGATGTAAACCTGTTGTTGTCCAGAGCAGGAGCAGGTAAATTCTGCTTGTCTGGATGTTCCCATCACTGCCCCCTGCACCCCTTGGTCTGTGCCATCATCCCTGTGCAGGACCAGCAGCTCCCCTCAATCCCAGCTCTGGTCTCCCCCCATGGCTCTGCCCTGGGACTGTGATGGGCTCTGCTCTTGTTGCTGCAGCACTGAGGGAGTTTCTTGAACATTTCTCCTTGTACTCCCAACAGTGAGGACTGTTCCTGGCTCCTGCCCTCTCTCCTAGGCCCAAACAAAATGTTTCTTGATGGTGAGCTGTCATTAGAGCTCAGAGGAGCAGAGAAAGCAGATCTGATTTCATATCTAATTTGCTGTAAAATGAGAGGCAGGGATGAGAGGAGTCGTTTTTAATTAGAAAAAGGGTTGCTGAGGTGCTTTAGCCAGCACAGTGTTTCTCTCCAGTGCAAGAGCTTCCATGCGTGTCACCCAGCCCTTGATGTTCCAAGCACTGAAACATTCTAAATATTGCTCTGCTCTGCCTTTATTCCTGTTTCTCTCCCGAGTGCTCTGGATCTCTGCCCTGCTCCCAGTGGCCTGACAAGTGAACACTGAAGGGAGAGAGGAGCAAAGGGCTAAAGCCTCTCCTTCTGTCAGGTGCCAGTCACTGGAGCACACAGAGGGACTCTGAGTTCCCCCAACATCATTTTTGCAGTGTGTTCCCATGTCCTACGAGCCTATTAATGGGCTCCTTTTCCCCCCAGATCAGCCTGGGACCACATCTGCCTCTTGCAAAACTTTGATGAAGCAAACCAGCACCCCGTGGATATTTTGAAACATGAAGGGCAAAGTAAATTAAAATTTTTTTAAAAAAAGGAGGGCAGCACAGCAGAGAATGTTCCAGAGGGATTGATGCAGCTTTCTGTGGCTCTCTCAGGACAGGAAGGCCCAGTTCAGGGATCTGAGGCACATCCAACCCATCTCTCACTGAAAAAACGAACAGGAAAATGTAGATTTGCAAGAACTCCTCGCTCCTAAGGCAGGCAACGCTTCCCTCCCACCAAACTGGGGCTCAATTCATGGAAATTTTCATTTGGGTGACTTGCAGATTATGTCTCTGGCCAATTAGCTCCATCTCAATGTTCTATTTCTTGCCTTTGAATCAATAAACAGTTCAAGATTTCCTGGAGTCAGAAAAGGAACGTCAGTGCCAAGAACTGTGGGTGTATTAAAACCATACCTACGACAATAGCCCCAACCAGGGAGCTCTGCTAATCACTGCCTTGTTTGGCTGGGTGTCTGACAGAGCAGCTCCAAAGCTGAAAGTCTGTAACCCCCCCCAGAAGAGGAAACCACAGCTTACAGAACCCATGAAAAACATTTACTAACCTCCAGGTACCCTTTGTTCTCTATCCCTCCTGACAAGCACTTTTCCTCAGCACCACATACCTGGGATGCCTTTGCAATGGGATTTGATTGTGGGGCTTACAAGGTGGATGGAGATGAGGGAGTCATTATCTGCCATTTATCTTTCATTTAATGGGAGGCCAAAAAAAAAAAAACAAACCCACTCAGTAGAAAACAGGATTTCTGTAATTTGGCCAAATTATTGCAGGTTGGTTTCCAAGCCGGGCTGAAGCTCGTGTGTGTGCCCCTGTGTGCACGTGGGCTCTGTGTGTGCTGTGCAGGGGAGGAAGGAGGAGAAACCACCCCACAGCCAGGTTTGTGATGGCTCCACAAGGATAACCAAGCCCAAACCTGAGCTGGGAGGTCTCCTGGCCCAGCCCAGCTTGGGTTCCAACACAACAAGGAGGAGGTGCAAGGTCCCGCTCTGTCCGTGCTGACAGAGCTCCTGGGCAGCCCTGCCAGGGAAGCTGTTCCAACCTGGGAGCTTTATGGCCATGTTAACGTGGCTCCTCTCCACGGGACTTATTAGTTTGGGCCCCGTGCCACGTTAATGCAGCTCGGAGGCTGCTGGAGCAGGGCTGGCTGGGCTGGGAGGGCGCGTGGGCACGGCCTCCCCTGGCCATTGTGCCAGCCAGCACCACCCAGGCTCACCAACCCCGGGGCTGAGCTGCACCAGGGAGTGCTGGACACCCCATCCTGCCAGCTCAGGTGGGAGAGCAGCCCCTGCAGGACAGCAGGCTCTGGGGAACAGGCACAGCAGGGTGATCCCAAAGCAAGGTGGGCTGGGAGACTCTGTCCTCCTGTGTCCTTACACGTGGCCCTCCAAAAAGCCTGTTCTGACCTGCTTCCTCGAGGCACCTCGTTTTTGCAGGTCTGCTGAAGTGAGGCAGTGGTGGGGCAGCTCAGAGGGTTGCTGCTGATGGCATCCTGTGTTGGGATGTGCTGCCTGCCACGGATCAGGAGCCCAAGGGCTGAGAGAGAACAAACCCACTGCAGGGGAAGGTGAACACCCCTGAGCTGAGCTGGGAGGGTCTGAGCAGGGCTGAAGGAGGGAGCCTCTGCAGGGCAGGGAGAGGTTCATTAGTGAGATCAAACTGAGACCCAAAATGTGTATTAAGGACTTTTCTTGCAAGGATGGACTGAGGAAAATCCAGGTGATCCCAGAAACACGGCAGGTGGGCAACATTAGGCTTTGGCAGCAGAGGAGTTAAGATGTACTAGAATGAATCTCCTGTGTCACTGACTCCAGGCTGTCCTGCTTTATCATGCCCAGGAAAGCAATATTCTGCTTTCAGCCATGCCAGTGCCTTTTCCAAGACATAAATCACCCCCCTGTGCCCTATAGAAATTGCTGTCAGTCACAGGAGATTTTGCAGTTCTCAGAATTACTATATTTTAAATTTGTTTGGGGTTGGTTTGTTTGTTTGTTTGTTTTTGCTGGGAGTTGACACTAAACTCGGTTCTGTAAACAAAGCTGGTTTGTATTTTTGCCCCTGTGACAGCTCTGCAGCCTCAGGCCATGATCACAGCAAATCATCCAAACTGGGCAATGCATGAGCTGGTCAGAGCTTGGCCAGGTGGCCCCAGGTAGAGCCCAGAGGGTGGCAAGGATTAAATCATCCCTGTGGAACAGCCCCACGTTAGTGTCCCCTTTCTGCAGACTGGGACTGACAGCTACTTACACCCCCCAGACATGACTCTCTGCTCCTGCTCTGGTTGCTCCAGCCCTGGGTAATCCCATCACACCTCTCCCCATCCCAGGGCTCCCAGTGTGGCTCCAGGTCTGAGATGAAGAATTTTGAACCAGAGTGAGGGATGAGCCCAAGTGCAGAACCACACAGGGTTTTAGTTGGGAGCTGGCACACCAGTGGGGGGGTGAGTCTGGCAAACACAGTTTGGGTCATTTCTGAAGTGTTTTATCCCTTTTCCTCGCACAGCCTCTGTCTCCTGCACAGAGACACATCCCAGCCTTGCTGCTCATTAACTCCTTGCAGTTTTGTCCAAATCCCAAAAATCAGGAGGGCCCCTTCTCATGGAAGTGAGAGGAGGAGGAGGAGGAGGACTCGGGGAGCACTCACTCACACACACATCAAACCCCAGTTCTGTCTCTTCCCTGCTGAAGCAAATGGATGGAAAGGAGGATGGAAAGGCTGGAACAGCCCGGCCCAGCGTCGGAGCATCGGCTCGGGAAGCGGAGCCAAGAAAGAACACATGGTGGTTGTGTGGAGCAGTGACACTTCAAGAAAAATCGCTTTGAGCCGTGAGCCCACTCACTCCACTGCACGGGCACCCTCCCAGATTTCCTGAGCCGATGTAAATTGCCTGAGGAAACGTCCCCCTCGTGCCCCTCAGCCCGGCCCCGCTCCCCGGCACACACACACGCTCACTGCACAGCCTCTGTCTCACAGCTCTTTTACTGTGTTTACAAATTATGAAAATTCTGGGCCAGTCAATTATGAAAATATTGGGAAGTCTGCACGGCTGGCTCCTGGATGCAGCCGGAGCCGAGAGGGGGCTGGAGAGCCCTTGGAGAAGGAGCCGCTCACTCTGGAGTTGGTTTTGGAGGGCAGGACTGGCCAGGCCCTGTGCAGGCTGCAGCTCGGGGGGCTGAGCTGTCCCACGGGCACCAGGAGGGTGGTGGGAGGATGGAGCCTGCCCTGTTAGCCCAGGAGAAATCCCTGTGCACGGGACAGGAGCCAAATCTCCGCAGGATTCAATGGAAGCACCTCAATCCACCCCCCTTCAGTCGCTGGTCCCGAATTAACTCCAAGCTCAGCTGAATCTGGAGTGTCTGAGATGGAGAGACTGAGTCTGACCCCACTGTGAGGGATCTTTGCTCTTGAATCCCACAGGATAAATCCTGTTGCACTGATATCCAGCAGCAGGACACAGAGTCCCATTTTCTCTGTGCAGCAGCTGCGTTTGCCCTCGCTTTGAGGGGCAGAAGAGCAGCTCCAAGGGAGTTATTTCAGCAGAAAAAGTGACCTATTGCTCTGAGCTAACTTGCTGAATTTGCCTGGTAGAAGTGAGAGGAAAAGATGCTTTGTTCTCAGCTTGTTTGCAACACAACAGCATTGCTTTCATCAGCTGAGCAGCAAACTAAACGTTTTCAAAATAACTACATTAGAGGACAAAACTTAAACAAAAGAGAACGTTTCTTTCTCTCTTTCCTCATTTCCTCTAGAGAAACCAGGAATTCCACCCCCCCACCACCAATATTAGCAGAAGGGAAAGATTCTGTGCAAATTTTTGATCCTAATTCCAGGCAAATAAAAGAGGATAATGTATGGAAAGTGCAGCATATTCCCAGCATGACACCACCGATCAGCTTTCATGGCATTTGAGTTCTGTGTCAGGGTGATAGATTCAAATATAATGTGAAGTGCCACGAATCTTGAACTGCAGGAAAATTGATCAATTTTCTAATATGTAACACATGGTTTAGACACTTCTGAATATGGTAGAAATACTCTCTGTTCTTGGCTAAGAAAGAATTTGACTACAGATTTCCAATGGATGTTACCTTTTGCTGGAACTGTAGGTGTTCTGGTTGATTTGATCATTTATTTCACTAAATTATCATTCTGTGTTAAATTAATACCAGTTCATTAATATTGTTTTGATTTAACAACAATACACACGTGTCTCAGCACATCTGACAGTCAATATTATTCCTTAGGCAAGGTAAGGGCTGTGTTTGTGCCACTGAAATCTTGTTAAAGGCAACTCACTCTGGTTGGTGCTCTGCAAAAATTAGTGGAGTTACTCCCCAGCAGCAGGTTAATGTTTAGGAAAAAAAATCAGAATTCAGGATCAAATGGAATTATATATAAATTTGGAAAAAAAAAAGATTTTTCATCAAGTGATACAAAGGTCCATTCAAAGAGACAATAGTCCCATTAAAAGACATTTGAAGGTCCAGAGGGTTTTGTAAAGCACCAAATTACCTCTCAAAAAGAATAATCATCTCATGTGATCAGAAGGGCTGACATTAACCTTGTCTGGGGAGAACAAATTTAAAGATTGAAAGAGTCATCTGCCTGCAGTGGTTTAGGCTGCACAGAAGAGCATTTGGAACCTCCTTGTCTGAGCAAACAAGGCTTCTTGTGCCGTGAGGAGATGCTTGGGAGCAGATCCTTGTCATTCCAAGAAAAGCAGTGTCTGCACCACCCGAGAATTCATCACCATCAGGTAACAGGAGAGCTTTTCCAAGTCAGGGAATGCTGCAGTTAAATAAAACTGCAATGTAAATAAAATATTTACATTGCTTTAGGAGCATTTTCATGTTTCACTTTCTTGTATTAGAGTTTGATTTTTTTTTTTTCCAAATGAAAACTTATTTGGGATTTTTAAAGAAATGCCTGAAATTCTCACTAATTTCTCTCTTTTCCAGTCTGATGTTTCCCATCAACACTTTCAAGCAATGTTAGACTGAAAAGACTCTGAATCAGTCAGTCTTGGAAGAGCCATGACCTGTGAATATTTGACCTGTGAAAGATGAGGATTCTATGAACATTTCAAGGAAAGACTCATGGATCACCTGATGACAAATAAAATGTTAAACCACAGGAGATCTTTAAGCCTGATAGAGTAAAAAGTTTGCTCATCTGCTGTTCTTGTCAACAGCTCTGGAGAGCTCTTTCCACCCATATTTCAGAGGAAGCAGAAGTGATGTTTTCCTGCAGAAATTCCTCTCTCATAATTTGTGAGGCTTTGGGCTGTGTGTGCACTGTTTGCTGGCAGAGTTGGTTATTAGTGGTTGGGGGTTTTTCGGTGATATATATTTTTTTGCTCTATGTAAAAGTGTGCAGATATTTTGTGGGTTGTTATTATTATTATTATTATTATTATTATAAATTATTGCACTTGGGTGCATAATGTTCATTCCATTCCACGCACAGTTATCAATTTGTACTTTGGGTGGGATTAAGGGGAGTTTTGCCTGCAGAGCCAGTTCAGCAGCACAGAAATGGCCCTGGTGCTGTGAGTGATGGCCAAACACTCCTCCTGAATTGAGCTGCAGCAGGAACACCTCTCATGAAATCACTGTTTGCATCCAGTGTCAAAAATACCAGCTTGGCCTCACCATTCTGAGGCTAAATTGATCCACATGATTGGAATATTGCCCAGGTTGGTTTTTTTTCCCCAAACAATCCGTTTGCAATTCCCATTATCAATACACTAATGCATGTTGAAGGCTGCTTGGGGCTGACATGGGAAGTGATGTAATAAGGGAACCCTTAATACTCCGACAGGAAACATTTTCCTCGAGGAATAGTCGACTTGAAAACTGCAGATTACAATTTAATATCAACCAGATTTCTACATTAAACATGATTTCCGAGAACAATTTGATTCTTTTTTTTTTTTTACTTTTGGCCCCTTTTTCTTTTTTTTTTTTTTTCCTGCTTCTTTCTCCAAATGATCCAAAGTGCATCCAACCACAGGCAGCTCCTGGAATGAGCCCGTGGCTGCTGCAATTTAACCATCAGGCCAGGCAATTGCAGAGGGATCTCCCTCCCAGCCCTCGCCCCTCTCTGCTTCCCTGTCACTCCCAATCTGCCTCTGACCCCCACAGAAAGCCTCGGTAGCTCCACTGTGTTGGCCAGGTTGGCAAAATTGAGGGGTCTAAACACAACATTCCCTGTGGGAATGGTACCTAAAGAGGACAAGGAAAAGGTGACTGGGGAGGAAGGTGATGGAGAAGGTCCCCGGCATAAACCTTGAGACCTGATGCAGTTTTTCTCTGGAGTTGTCCAATCCCTTTCCAGAGGCCTCTTTCTGCAAAATAAAACCCCTCAAAGAGCCAAAATTTTCGGAACTGAGGAAATCTCTTCCACTCCTGCATGGAAAGGTTGTTTATGGAAGCACGGAGAACGTGGCTGCTGCAAGCTGCTGGTTTGAGTGGCAGCACCAGTTCTGCAGGGGAAATTCTTAAAACCCACCTGCTGAAAACCCACTTTTTTTCCCCCAAAAAGGTCAGAAATCACAAGGTGACATCCTGCACTTCACCACTGGAATCTGCTCTCCCAGGGGCTGAGGAACGTGGTGGTGGAGTGGAAAAGGAGAGGTACAGGTTGCTCAGCGTGGACAAGAAAGTTCAGCCTCAAGGTGAACTCCCACCCTTGGCATCAGGAGGACCTGAAGGGGTTAGACAAAAGAAATACAGCAAAGAGCATCCCCTGAAGTGCCAAGGATGGAGAGGAGCCACGGGAATTGTCTCCCCCGGGCTCTGAAATGCAAGTGCTTTGTTCCTGAAATGCAAGTGCTTTGTTCCTGGCCTGGTTTGAAATGGTCTCCTCTGTTCTCCCAGGGAAGAATCAGGAATTGTTTGCCAGCCAGGGCTGAAATGTAAACCAGGATCCCCCAAGAGCAGAGTGACAATGGAACACTAATCCAGCCCGTTCCTGCAGGGATGGTGCCCACGGAGCAGGAGGTTGAACCTCGCTGGTGCCTCCCGCCTGGGCAATCACTGTAATGGAAATTGTGACCTTCACACAATTGCTCCCTGGCAACATCTGCACAGACTGAATCCCTCCCAGGTTGCCTGATAGCACTGGCTTTGTTTCCTCAGGCTGTTGTTCCCCCCTTGGCACACAGCACAAAGCCATCCAGGGGCTCCCAAATGCACGGAGCAGAGGCTCGGAGCGCCCTGTGCTGCCAGAACTGACAGGCGTGCAGGGAAAAGGCTCTTTGGGCTGCCAACTCCTGGAGCTTTTCAATGAACTGGCCTCCCCGTGGAAGATCCTGCCTTTCTTGCTCAGCAGAATCCTGAGCTGCCATGAAATCCTCTTGGTATAAATGACTCTGCCAGGGAAGCAGTAATGGAATAACGGAGAACCGACTTCCTGACATTTTTTTTTCTCCCCAAGGTAAATTGTTCTGTGGTTGCTTAACTATGGATTTTAGCACACCTTTGTGAGCACAGAGTTTTCCAGTGCATAACATGATCACCAAAGCCCGAGCAATCAGGCTTATGGTTGTAATTATCAGGAATGAATTTATGTAATGCAACAGAGAAAAGTTTGATCCTATGGTCCTAAATCTGTGCATGACCCTAAATTCATCAGGAAAAAAACACCATAAGAGGGAGGGAAAGATATTCCCTCCTCCCTCTTTAAAATTCCTGAAGGAAAATAAAATTGTGAGGGAAACTTCAACCCCAAGACAATCTCTGAGTGATGTGAAATCCATGTCTGCAAAGGCTGTGGAGTCAGAGGGACTTGAGTTGTGCCTTGTGTCCTGATTGACCCCTGTACTCAGAGGGAAGCACAGTTTCCCAACACCAAACCTCATCAGGATGAACATAATTAGCTGGTTTTCAGCAGATCAGTCAGTTATCACCATTGGAAAGTGCTGAAATCCTGACACCCCCAACACTCCTGGCCAGGATGGAGCTCCTAAATCCAATTTCTCAGTCTGGGATTGCTCATTCCACAGTGATGCCAGCAGGGATCAGCCAGATCTACTTCATTTATTTTTTATTTATCTTTCCTAGGTGTAACCTGCTACTTTCTGATTGTGAGCAAAGACACAAGAAATTGTCATTGCTTGTAGGAGAAGAAAAAGAAAACCACAGGTTTCCTAATTCCAGGGGCACTCTGGGGTCAATAACCCAACCCAGCTGGGTTGGGCTCTGGACCCAGGGATGAGATGCTGGGATCACCAGCAGGACTGGGCACTGATGGAATGCTCTGGGCTGGTCCTCCTGCCAGGTGTTTGGAATAAACAGGTAATTTGGTGGGAAAGGAAGTGATAAAAGGCTGCCAGCAGCAGCAGCCCGGGTTTGAGTGTGGGAGGTGAGAAGGTGGATTCCCCCTGGAGCTCCCTGGCTGTTCCATGGGCAGAAGGTGAGTGGCTCTGTGTGCTGTCCTGTCCCCCCAGCACAGCTCTGACAAACACCAGTGGCTGCTCCCTGTCCTGTGGGGAGGTTCCAACCCAGGGAAGGGATTTGGGATTTGCTGTGTGCCAGCCTGGACACAGCCATGGATATGAGAGTTCTTTTGGGGATGTGATTCTGGCCATTGCTCCACAACTGCTTGGAGCCCTTCTCAAATTCACATTAATCTGAGCAAAAGCAACCACTGGGTGGTTTGGAAGGGTCTGTTTGGGGTGTGCTCACCTTGCTTTTGGGGTGGCTTTAATTTGGGAGCTGCTAAATCTTCCCAGGTGGAGGTGCCTGCCTGGATTGAACAGAAAACATTGTAGGAGGTGTGTTGGGGAAAGTGTCTGTGTGCAAGAAAAGCTGAAGTTTTCTCAGTTATCTCAGCATCCAGTGAGGTAAAGAGGGATAAATGATGCAGTAAATAATTTCTGGACCTGATTTCTTGGTAAAATGCTTTGTGGATGTTGAGGAGACAGTCACTGCTCCACTACAAACACTGTTATCTGTTGTCAACTGTGTTTTTAGCTGGGAATTTGGGATGTGATCTTGAGTTGCAATGTGATGTTGTGGCAAAAGAATATCAGGGCATTGGACACCTGCTCTTTCCCTCTGTGGCCAGAAGTGATGTTTGTCCTGTTGTTTGGTCATTCCCTTTATTCCAAAGGTCAATGTTTGCACTTGTGCCTGGGCTGGACAAATTCCCTGGATGTGGAAAACAGCCTTGGCTGGTGGTGACCATTCTGCCATTGCTTGTTGCAAAGGGAAGGGTTGGTCCTGGGGGCCTTGGGGTTCTTGCCTTTAGTTCACAGCAGGGAGAAATGTGGATTTAAGGAGGAGGTTTCCCTGGCTCCATGAACTGGGACTCTGGTACTGCTCCAAAAATCACATAAAATGGCCCAGGCACCACTGACTGATTCCTTACAGTTTTATTGCATTTTCTCTTTATGCTGCTGCTGCAAAAGCAGATGGGTGACAGATTGGTCGAGGTGACCCAACCAAAAGGAGTCATTTATTATTCCAAAGTTTTATTTAGTTTGCCAAAACACTTCTCAACTACCTCAGACAAAGCCAAAACTCTTCTACTCCTCCAGCTGCTTCTCTCCTGGCTCCACACAGTAAATCCCACCTACACAGCTCAGCAAATGCTCAATTTTTGAGTCTCTCACAGGTCACTCACTGCTAGAGAATTGTAACAGAATGAATTTCAAGATGCAGATTTTAACTTGTTCTCTGCTTTTTTTTTTTGCTTGCCTAGGGTATTTTTCCACTATTTCTTTGTTGATACATGAATCACTTGGTGTTCTGCAGCTTATTTTACCATTTATCGACTATTATGAGGGAAGAAATAATTTCTTCTGAAAGGAGAATAACCAAAATTATTCTTATTCTTTTATTGGCAAATAAAAATATAATTTATTAGCCAGTCAAGAGCAATAACCCTTAAGTGTAGGACTACAGAATAGCCCATTAAGATATTTTTAATGCTATTTGTGTCTGGACTCATATTAGTTAATTTAAAACCAACACATGGGCCTGGCTTTTCAGAAGTATTTAGGTGTCTAACCCCAAGTTGTTTCGATAGAAATGAGGCAATTTGGTCCCTTTGAGGATTTGGGGCTTGGCTCAGATTTTCCAGTGAAGTTTGATCCGTTCACTTGAGCTCAGGGCCGTGGATGGAGCTGGTGATTCCATCCCTGGGTGCTTTCTGAAGGAGAAGGAGGGGGTTGGGATCTCCTGGATCCCCATTTGGGTGAGGCTGTGGAATTCCCTCTGTTAGGAAGTTTGTGTTGGTGCAGGGAGTGGGTGATGGGGAGACAAGAGAGGGGGCAAAGGGTTTGTCAAATTGTTCTTGTGGTCTGGGTTGGGCTGAAGGGACCTTAAATCTCATCTCATCCCACCCCCTGCCATGGGCAGGGACACCTTCCACCAGCCCAGGTTGCTCCAACCCCCGTCCAACCTGGCCTTGGACACTTCCAGGGATCCAGGGGCAGCCACAGCTTCTCTGGGCAACCTGTGCCAGGGCCTCCCCACCTTCCAGGGAAGGATTTCTCCCTAAAATCCAATCTAAACCCACACAATCCAATCTAAAGCCATACAATAAAGGGCAGAGGGCTGCACTGGGACCCTGGAGGATCATGATCCACAATTTTTAGTCAGGAAAACCTCATGGGGCACAATATGAGCAGGATGTTGGTCCTTGGATCCAGAGTGAGAGACAGGAGGTGGGAGCTGTGCTGCAGAGAGGCAAGGATTCACCTCCCCAGCCTCTGGAATTATTCCTGCTGCTCCCAGTTAACTCTTTCTCTCAGACTGCTGCTGGCCAGTTCATCTGTTTGAATTCCCAGATTCTGGGAATGTTTCCCTCCCTCTCAGCTGAGGGATGTGCAGCCATTGAACACAGGCCAGAAGGGACTTTTTTTTTCTTTTTTTTTTTTTTTACTTTCTGTCTTTCTTGGTCACCCTAAAAGTAAGAAAACAGTGAAAATAGTAAAACAAACAAGAAGAAATGATCTGCTGGGGTGGAGTTCTTCCTTTTTCCATCACGGACATTTTTTAGCAAAACACCCTGAAAATGTTTGACATCCATTTGTGGAGCCTCTATAATTAGAATTAATAAAAGGACATGTCAAGTACACCTATCTTGCAAACCACAGATGCATTTTTTTCCTCCCCCTCTCAATGGCTTTAAGTTGTTCTTCTGATTGGCACCTACAGAGAAATTATAATTAGCCTGTGATATGCATTTGCTGTGCATGATGCCTGGGCTTTCCTACAGGAATGCAGATATTCCCACACAGCTCCTGGGAGGGTTCCTTTAACTGAGCAGCTCGAGGTATCCAGGTTAGGAAAGCACTAAAATGTGAATATCTCAGTGGATTGGGTTGGGGGGCTCCATCCCCCCATCCCCAGGGGATGTGCAGTTTGGCACAACTGGTGCTAATTAACACCCCCAGTGATCCCAAGGGAATGATCCCCCAGGAATGATCTCAGTGGGCTCCAGGGAGGTTGGCACTGGGGTTGCCCCCAAGCAGGTCCTGGCTGAGCAATGGGCAGCGTGGGGGGAGCTTTACTTGCCTGGTGGAATGTTCTCCCCTCCCAGACTCAGAGAGAACCTGCTTCTTCTGGGGCTCAAAAACTCTCCTTCATGGCTGTGCCAGTTCACTTCTTGCCTTCTCTCCCCGTTTTTGCCCCCACAGTTCTCTAATTCCACCCAGAATCACCACTGACCACAAGTTTTCTTGGATTATCTTTGTGATGAAGGAGTTTGCAAGGTCTCTGCTGCTGGAGGTTCTTTTCAAATTGACATTTCAGTGAAAAACTCAGAGGGAAAAACCCACAATTCTTTTTTTTTTTTTTAATAATTTTATTTTATTTCTTTGTGGCTGAGTCTGAAGATTTTTTTTTTTTCCCTTTCCTGGAATCTGATGGGGTGTGTGACTTGCCATTATTTTCTGTCTCATGATCTCAAGGAGATCAAAAGGAGACAACCTGCATTCCACTGGCTTTGCTTGAGCCTGTCTTGTGCCAGCACACCTTCCTCTGAATGGAGTCAGGGAAGAATCCCTGTGCTGGATTTGCCCAGGAAAGGGGCTGGAGCAATGACTAAGAGGTGTAGGGTCTGTCCACCCTCTCCAGGTCACTTCAGGCTCTGGGTGTTGCTGCTGCAGGAATGGAATGATGATGGAATTCCCGGGCGGTGGGAATGTGCTCCCTGCCTTTGCTCCAGCAGATGAAATCTCTTTCATGAGGGATTATTTGTGCTGATCTGGGAGCTGAAGGGATCTGTCACGCTCTGGGGGATTTATGATGCTCAAATCAAACAGGTGTTAATGTGCTCCATCTCAATCCAATTAAAACTGAGGAGCTTTTTTCTTTTCCGGTGATATCCACGTGTTTTGCAACAGCTCCTGGGATTCAGAAGGGGAGGAGTGTATTGACTCTGCCATCAAAATGTCAGGGCTGAAGTGGTTCATAAAAGCTTTATAGTCACAGGCAGCTGAAAGGAAGTGTGATAAGAGGAAAAGCCACTGTCAAAAGCAGCTTGGAACAGTCCTCCTGTGGGAAGAGTCCCTGCCCATGGCAGGGGCTGGAACGAGATGATCTTCACAGCCCCTTCCAACCCAAACCATTCCACGATTCTAAGTAGAGGAGACAACTGTAGGGAGAGAAATAAAATGTACGAAAAACAAATAGATAAAAAGATAAAACTCCAGATTTCAATAATTCAGTCTAAAGGAACTTCCCAGGATCCTTGAGCTGTGTTCTCCTCGTTTTCCCTTTTGTATCAGCAGGAGGCTGCTGAACCAGAGTTTTGTAATAAAATAATATTATTGTAAGGAAGCTTTGCCTCAAAAATGGGCTGTTCTTCAGTTAGTGGTTTGCGAGGGGAGGAGGGTGAAGCAGCAGAGCAACAAATCCATCCTTTTTTGCATGTGCAGGCCCTGGCAGGGCACCTTCCTCTTTCTGCCTCAGAAAGCATCCTGGAATTCTCCCCACTTCCAAACCCAGGGATTCCTGCACACTCTTCCTGCAGCCTGACAGGCAGTGCCTTGCTACCCAGAGCACAGGTTTGCAACCCCAACCTGGGATAAATCAGACCTTTCACTCCAAGTTTTTCCTGGCAGGAGCACCAGAACCAACCCTGAACAGCTCCTGCTGCTGCAGTTTAACATCTCTGGCTCCTGGCTCAGCCAAAACTGCAAGTTCCAGGCAAGTGGAGCTTGGCAAAGTGTGATGTCCTGTAACCTCATCTCTTTATACCAATCGTGGTCATTGGTGCTGGGCAGGATGGAGACTTTGGGCACTGAAAACACTGTTCAAGAGCTGTAAAACCAGTGTGGGCTGGGGGCTGGAGACCCCCTGGCTTGGGAGGGATTCCCTGCTCTGCCCCTGGCCCCTCTTGGGGCACTGCAAAGATTCTCACACCCAAAGGACCTCAAAGGGGAGCCCGAATTCTCTTCTTTACCTTTTTACTCTCATTTTCTTTTTATTAAAAAAGTTTTACATCTGCTTAACCTCTTGGGTCATCCTGGGTCTCTGCTTTTCCCCACCTAAATCCAGTTTGATGTGGTGGCTGAATTTGCCTTGATGCACAGAATAGAAAACTGAACCACAAACATGCTTTAAACTGAGCTCTGCAAAGGGTTTTCAGCTTGTTCTACCTGAGAATGCTGAGTTCCAGCCTCAGTTTCCACTCAAATGACCAATCAAACTGCAAATACTGAAAGGTGTTTGCACTGATTTCAGAGTTAACAGCCCTGTTCTCAGCTCTACTTGGAATGAAACAGGGACCAGGCTTTGCATCCGGGAAGTGGAAGCTGCAAAATCCCATTTTTTCTTTACCCTCCAGTTTGTGCAAAAGTCTTTTTTCCCCAGTTGGGTGATTGAGGAACTGAAAAGCTGAGCAAAATGGGATGTTCTTCCGGAATTCTCTGGGATTTTTGGCACCTTAACGACCTGCAAACGCCTTCAATCTGCTTGTTGAGGGTGATTTTTTAGGTGCTCCAGGGGACAAAGGAGATGCTTCTGCTGGCGTTGGGTCCAAAATCTGCCATCAGATGACATCAATTTGTAGAAAACCATCTGCAGTGGATCCTGCATTAGGAAGGGTTGTTTCCCTTTGGGTTCATTCCAGTCAGGCTTAGGAAAGCAGATTTGGGTAGATTTGGGGGCAGCTGCTGTTCTATCAGTGTTGTACTAGAGTATCCAAGCCTAGCACTTATTTTTCCTGAAATAAAATTAATATTCCCAGTTCTGCATTTGGACACGACAGACCTTTTTTTCCTGACCTTTACCTCTCCCTTTCAGCTATTTTTGCATCAGATCACCAGTTTTGACTGAAGTCTTTCCAAATCCAAGTGTCATCTTCAGTAAGGAGACTCAGTGAAAATTCCTGCCTTCCTTAGGACTGTCATCACATTTTCCTTATTCCTATTTTCTTTATTCATATTGTCTTTATTCCTATTTTCTTTATTCCTGTTGTCTTTATTCCTGTTGTCTTTATCCCTGTTGTCTTTATCCCTGTTGTCTTTATCCCTGTTGTCTTTATCCCTGTTGTCTTTATTCCTACTGTCTTTATTCCTACTGTCTTTATTCCTACTGTCTTTATTCCTACTGTCTTTATTCCTATTGTCTTTATTCCTACTGTCTTTATTCCTATTTTCTTTATTCCTATTTTCTTTATTCCTATTTTCTTTATTCCTATTTTCTTTATTCCTATTTTCTTTATTCCTATTTTCTTTATTCCTATGCCCTTGTTTCTCTTAATCCTCATGGGAGGAACAGGGCAGCCCTTGGAATTTTTGGCAACTCTTGCCTCCAAACTGCACCAAGGTCTAGGTATCTCCTGAGCCCCTGAAGGCAAGAAAACACTGATATTTTGGCTCTCAGAGTTTCTTCTTCTTCTTCTTCTCAGAATCTGATACGTCATCACTTCAACGAGATTATTTATGAGGGGTTTTTTTCCTTATTTTTTAAGCGTAGAAAAAAAAAATGTCTTGCCATGTTTTAGGAACAAAATGAGTATTTTACACACATAGCAATAGCTCTCTGGAAAGCATTTAAATTTACAAGCTGTTCGTAAATGTACTGACAGTTGGCAACTCTGCATCCAACACACAGGAACCCTCTTGGAAAATAGATCTATTGTAAATAATATATATTGCAGCTTAATCTGAGGGTGCTTTAGCTCAAAATAGTTTTAACAAATCTGTTACCTAATATATATATTTTTTTTTTTAAAAAAAAAGCCTATTTGGAAAGACGATTTCAGGGTCTGAAAAGGGATATTTAGGAAGGAATTAGGCACCTCCTCTTGAAGGTTCCCCAGCAGAGCTCTTTTGGGGACACCTTTTTCAGGTGTTAGGGTGGCTTGGATTTTAGGCACCTGCTGTAGTGGGATGTAACTCAAATATATAATTTAGTGGTGATATCCCACAGAGAGGAGAACTTGATCTGGTAAGGTCAGAGAGAGTTATTTGCACTTCAGTCAGGAGCTGATTTAGATAAAGAGGAATCATTTGTCCACATATGTGCTCAGTGTGTGTGTTATTATGTGCAGGCTGGATCTGAGGCACCTTAGAATGTACCTTTAATGTACTCTGAAGTGTCCTTTTAATCAAAACTTTTGTTATATCTGATACAGGGTTGTAATGCTTGAATTACAGCGTTTCTCACATAGAAAATCCATTACTGTTATTCCATATTCCACATTTTTTTGACCATAGTGGTATTTAGCAGCTGAAAAATTAGTTAAAAACCACCCATGTGTTAGGATTTTGCAGCAGAAAGAGCTGTGGAGAAAGGAAAAGGGATCTTTCCCTGCAAACTGCCTTTACAATTCCACCCACTCTCTGGGATCATGGGATGCTTTTCCAAGTGCAGGGAAGGTGTTTCCATCATTGCTGTGTTTGTAGCAATTCCTTGTCAAGCCCCAAGTGCAGCAGGATGTCTTTTGATCATCAGGCACCACATCCATGTGTTTTTTGCTCTGGCAATACTGTATTGTTCATTTTGAAGGGGAAAACGTGGCGTTTTGATCATTATCTGAAGCCAAACGTGGGCAGCACAGTAAAGCAACAACATGAGCAGCTGCTAAATTGTAGAGATGGATTTTTTAAAAAAGCCTTTAAAGCTACCAGTGTATTTAATTTCATTATTATCCAAATGCTCCACACTGCCTCAGTACCAAAGGTGCTTTGGGTTTGATGCCACTGAGACAGGACAGTCCCTGCACGAGGATCAAGGACCCAACCTGGGGGCTCTGGGGTCAACCTTGAGGTTCTGGCTCCTTACAAATAAATGTGATAGGAAAAATCTCTTCAGAAGGGTTGTCCAGGGCAGTGGTGGAATCCCCATTCCTGGAGGGGTGTAAAAAACATGTGGATGTGGCACTTGGACAGGGGCAGTGGTGGCCTTGGCAGTGCTGGGGGAATGATTGGACTCATCTTAGAGGGCTTTTCCAGCCTCAGTGATTCTGTGATCCACAGCCTATGGAGCTCAGGAACTGTGGTTTATCCAGGGCTTGAAGTCAATGGGAGACTTTCCATGGATTTCATCAGGGGTTGGATCCATCCAGCAGTGAATTAAAACCAGACCCAACCCTCGTGTCTCCAGGGTGTTTGCAAACCCTGCCAGCAGGACTGGGGGTCACCTGAGCACCATCACAGTGGACAGAGCACTTGGCCAGCTGGCTCCAGCACAGATTTAATCCTCTTTCACTCGTGGGGTCGAGGGCTGTGAGCTTTGAGACCAACTCAGCTCCATCCCCTCTGCCCCATCCTCAGAGCGGAGTCGGCCCTCGGATGCTCTGGGAGTGAGACCCAGCCCTGTGCAGCAAACCCCTGCTAGGAAACCTTATATTGCTTTTGTCTGGCCCTAATGAAAATAAATGAGGGCTTCAATTTAAAGTAGTTACTAAAAATTTGTTCTTTCCTCTGCCCTAATTCCAAAAGTGACTCGCAGCTAATTAGACTGAGCTGAGCCGCCCTCACAGGGCTGGGGGAGTGTAAACAGCTGCCATCTGAGTTTCATTACAATGAGGAAATAAAATAAACACAGGGCCAGCAAACAGTAGTTTGGGCACGGCTCATTACAGCACAATGCAGTTAAATTCGGGTGTGCAGGCAGTGGGATTGGACAGAGTGCAAAGGGGACTCTCCGTGTTTCTGTCCTGAATTTTACCTCCCCGGTGCATCCCAGGGAAAGCAAAGCCCCAGCTGCTCATCCCAGGGCTGACAAACAGCCCTGAAGCCTCTGGAGGTGCTTCAGTGCAAGGGCTCCTTCATCCCCCCGTCCCTTGGGGGACCAGACAGAGCTCAGGGGATGTGTGGCATTTGCAGGATGAGGCTCTGGGAGCAGGATGGCATTTGCAGGATGAGGCTCTCAGAGCACATTACAAGCTTTTTTCCTCTTTTTTTTTTTTCCTTTAATAATAATCTTGCATTCAGTGAAGGGACCCCCCGTGCCTCTCACATAAAACCCCTTGTGTACAACGACCACCATCTGAATTTTGTCCCTCTGAGTGCAACAGGACAAGGAGACATTCCCAAGGCAGCATCTTCTCCCTCTTCCCTGAGCTCCTGGAGAGTTCAGGCTGTGCTCTGAGCTCTCAGCTCTTCCTTTCCATCAGTGGCAGGGAGGAGGAGGGAAGTCTTGCACCTTTTCCTCTAATAGATCCCTCCCATGGGCATTTTCCTTGTGCAGGGCTGGAAATCCTCCCTCTCCTGTGCTGATGGAGAGCTGAGCTGGACAGCCAGGAGCCAGAGAGCTCTCCCTGTGATCCTCCCTCTCACACACGATCTGTCAGACACTCTCACTCTCATCTGAGTCATGTTTCTAGAGCTCAGCCTGAGCTCATCTGTCCTCAAGCTGCATCGATCTGGCTTTTCCAGGATTAGCTCATCATTAAACACGTGGGGAAGAGGCTGCTAAGGCAGATTTTCCAAGACAAAAGCAACTGCTGCCCTTGGGTGAATTGAGTCCTCTCTTATCTGGCAGCAGGGCAGGAGCTGCTGCTCTCCCCTCCCCAGGCAGGTGCTCTGGCTCTTGGGTCTGGAACTCATTAGGAACCTCTCCCGCTGCCAAGGCTCTGGAATGGGAGAACCCTCCTGCTCCAGGATCCTCCCAACAGAGAAGTGAATCACTCCAGCCAGGGGGAAGGACCTGCCATGGCAGATGCAGCCCCAGGAGGACGAGCCAGAAGGTTTTGCACGTGGGTTTGGCTGGTGTGAGTTTAGCAAAAGGCAGAGGATGGGAGCAGGACTCCTAGAGAGCAAGGCAATTTTTCTTTCTTTCAGGTTCTCAGTAAAGAGAACCTGCTGAGACCACAAATGTTTTCTGCTCTCCACGTGTGGAGCCTCAAGAATTCAGAGATGTCTCCCAGTGCCATGTCCTGAGCTTGTGGGGAGCCCAGGGGTGAAGTCTCCCCTGGAAAATGGCCAACAGCTCCACTGCCTGGGCTCTTGGGGTCCTGGGGAGACCAGGGAAGGGTGTTCTCAACCTCCCACTTTCCATTTTCAGCAGAATAGACCATCCCCTTAAAAAGCAAGAGTTGGCAGGGGTCTGGCCTGGTGCTCAGGGCTCCCAACCTCCCCAGATTCAACCAAGCACAACAGCCCGTGGTCAGAACTTATCTCCTCCCGAAATAAAACACGCCGGTAGAAGAAGAAACAAATTGCTTGACACCTCATTAGCAATTGTAAGCAGACTCCGTTTTCACTCCAGGGCCTCGTTGGGAGTGATTTGTGAGGCAGCTTTTCCCTCTCCCCTTAACGACCCACATTTGGAAGGAGTTGGAGGCGACACAAGAACAACAGCGATTATTTGTGCTGCCCGGGACCCCCGTCCTGGCTGCCCCTCTCCCTACCCGCTGTTTCTGGAACCCAAAGCCCCTTTCACGTGGCTTCTCTGCGGGTTTGGGGCTGGTTGAGAGGACACACTTGGGCTGGAAGGAGGTGACCGAAGCTCAGTGTCCCCTCAGAGCTCAAATGGGGGATAAAGTCGCCCTGGTTGATGGAGGAGATGCCCCACAAGTGTGTGGTGCTGGGTGGAGGTTGTTGCTCCGGGGCTGAGATGTGTTCTCCTGCCACAGTGCAGCCCGAGATTCTTCCCTGATAATTTATTTTTTTTTTATTTATATATTTATTTATATATTTTATTTATATATATATTTATATATTTTATTTATATATTTATACTGGATTTAATTCCTTCAGTCACCAAAATATTCCAGTGTTGGGCAGTTTGACCTTGGGGATAGGAATGACTTTTCACTGTTAGAAAAAAAAAAAGAAGTCTAGAAAACCCAGCTAGACACCCATCTGTTTGAATTCCCTTTCCCTCATTCCTCCCCTGTAACCATATTTCATCTTGGCTGATTTCAGCTGTTTGGCACAGGCTGAAATTCCCCACTGACCACGGGACTGGTTTAGACTGGACTCCTAATTTTTAGTGAGCTAAAAATAACCTTCATCCACCTCACCTGTGCAAGGGAGGCCGAAATTAAAATGAAATCCGGTGAAACTCTGTTTTGAGAGGGAGAAAATGTCGCTCTGAATCTTCTCTCACGTTTTTTTTGGTGCAGTTGGTTCTGATAAAAGGGATATTGTTGATGAACAGTGAGGAGAAGCAGCTCCTCCAGGGCTGGGGCAGCAGCAAAGGCAGCAATGCCTTGGATTTGTTATCCAGGGATCCAGGGCTGTTGTGTTGGACACACTCTGCTGAATGTAAATCCGTGGTGCTGAAATCCTGAGTATTTATGGTGCAGCCAGAGCTGAGGACAGTTTGGGTTTGAGGGGGTCCTGGGTGATGAGTGGAACGTTTCATTCCAGAGATGAAGTGTCAGGAACAATGGCCACACAGCACAGTCCCCACCCCCAGAGAGCAGGGGAGCTCCCCAGCCAAAATAAAGCTACTTTTTTTATTATTATTATTCTATCAAGTCTTGTGAGATGGGTAGAAAATTCAGAGGAATGGATACGGGTGGTTGGACCTTAAAAAAGCCCAAAGTGAAAAGCACCAGGTTTGGAACCAAACTGAAGTGAGGTGAAGGTGGGCATCTGTCTGGGGGAGGTTCTGCAAGTCCTCACTTTGCTGTAGGGCCAGAAATAGGTGTTTGGGGGAGTCTTTCTGCTGCTGGAGATAAAAAAAAATGGGATCAACTGGATCCTTCGTGTGTCAGCAGGAGCTGAGAACCCCCAGCAGGACAGATCCAAGTGTCCTTGCTGTCCTTGTGGTCTGGGGAGACCTCATGGCCCCTTCCAGGACCTAAAGGGAGCAGCAGGATGGCTGGAGAGGGAGTTTTCAAGGGCAAACAGTGACAGGACAGGGGGGAATGGCTTTAAGCTGAAAGAGAGCAGCTTTAGATGGGATACTGGGAAGAAATTCCTCCCCTGTGAGGGAGGTGAGGCCCTGGCACAGGTTGCCCAGAGGAGCTGGAAAGCACGTGGCAAAGTGCAGGAGGTTTGGGAGAGCTGAGGGAGAGAAAGGTTCTTGGAAGCAGCTTTGTGCAGGTCAGGAATAAAGGGCTGCACTGTGCAATTCCCTAAATGTTTTTATTATTTGATAGTCCCTTTCTGGAGTAATTTCCTGGATGTGTCTTTATCTAAGAGGAAAAGTAAAATCTCGGAGCAATTCTGGGGGTTTTCCTTTCAAGGAGCTGGTTTGTGAATGTGGTGTGTGTGCTAAGGAGAGGGCTCCTTCAGAGAAATTCCTTCTTAATTCTCTTCTGAAAGGACTGCTCTCACATTTGTTTTAAGACAGCAAACACCAAACCAGGCAGGGAATTTCCATATCTTAAGAGCCTCTTGTAACTTTTTAGGAAATCGTGTCAGATTAAATCCTGTTGTCATTTCTCAGTAAAACAACTTGTCTACACCACTTGTCCCGTTTAATTTATGACCCGGGATCCTCCCCCGTGTCAAGACAAAACAGCAGGAATGCAGTGGGAATAATGACAGTTTTTCCTATTTCTGCCTTGCATCCTTTCGCCAGATTTTGTCTTTTGCAAAATTAACACAAGGGGGAAATCAGTTTGTAATTATATACAGGGGAAAAAAAACCTCTGATTTGGTACTTTTGGGCTGTAGTTTCGTCATATTCAGAGAGGTTTCAGTGGCTCCAGCTGCTTCCACCCCATCTGCCCCTCGGGGTGTCACACACCAACAATTATCTGGGAGCAGGGAGTTCTCTCCCTCCCCCTCACACTGGAATTAGTTGGGCACATCCCAGGCCTTTCTGCTCACCTTTTAGAAAGGAGAATTTCTGTTTGCTGTAAACTGGGTGTGTGCTGAGGAAGGGGGCTCTGCACACCTGGGCAGCCAGTTGTGCCCTGTCTGTGTATCCTACCCTGTCTATCCTGTGTATCCATATCCCATGGAATTGCTGGGATCAAGGGAAGGTGGAGGGAAGCCTGGTGTGCCCATAAAACGTGGGCTGACAGCAGAGATAACTAATTTTAGAAGAAAACCATGACCTCAATATATGACACATCTGCTCATGATGCAAATTCTAGTGAAAAAATCAGTTTGGGTGCTAAACCCCCCCCAGCTCTCGGTTCTGGGGTTTGAAACCCCCCCCAGCTCTTGGTTCTGTGTGGTAAAAGTGCTCTGAAGGCTCGGTGAGTCAGTTATTAGAAGCCAATTAGCATTAATTTGATGTTGCTCAATAGTCCATCTCTTGGTGAGTGATTTTGGCACCAACCCACGGATTCCTTTGGCAAACTGACTCTCAGCAGTGCTGTCCTGCACCAGGGGAACATGCCCTGCTGTAGGGCTGTGCCCTGCTGGCAAACTGGGCTCTCACAAACCCCCTCCAGCTCCAGGACGAGCCCAGGCAGGATCCTGAGCCCTGGCACCAGCACTCCTGGCCCTGCTCCTGAACTCCAGCGGGGCCGTGTTCGGGCAAGAGGCGGCGAAGGGGGAGAGGAACCTGAGCCCCAGCTGGCTCCCCAGGTCACCTGAGAGCTGTAAATCAAGGCTGGCTGATGTCAGGCATGGGCAGGTATGAGCAGAGGGCTCTGTGGATGGGAAAACCTGCTCATCCTGGGAATTCTTCGTGCTGCCAGCTCCTGGAGTTCCGTGTCTGTGCCAGCCGAGCGCCCGGGCTGAGGTGGGACTTTCTGAGCTGCTCCTTCAAATCAAACATCACCAAAGAGGGATCAAGAAGACAAACGAAGCAAGCAAACAAGGCAGGGCAGTTTCTAAGAAGCCCTGGGGATTTATGGCCTCTCCACCTGATTCCATGGCAAGTTTATTTGATCTCTGTCCGAAGAGGAACATCCGGACGGGCCGTGCTCCCACCTGACGTGTGCCCTGCTGGTTTTCCCCAAACACAGCTGAGTCTGGGCAACCCAGCAGGTCACACAGGAGCTGGTGCTGCCTGTCAACAAACTGCTCCCCCAGGGGTTCACTGGGCACGAGGCTTCACCCTGTGTCTGCTGGGGCAAAGGCAGGACCAGTGCAAGGTGTAACAGGACAGGAACCCAGCCCTGCAGTGCCTCTGGGAAAGGTGGAGAGGATGGAGGGGCTGCCAGCCCTTGTTTTCAGAAGTGAAGATCCCAGGCAAGTGGTTCCCTGGGGATGCACCACTTTGGGAGTCACGGATTGCTGGGAGAATCAGACACCATGTGGCTGAGCCAGGACAGACCTGGATCACCTGGAGACAGCTCTGCCACAGTGGCACGAGGTGCAAAGAGCAGACCAAGGTGTTTCAAACTGAAGTACATCTTACCATAGGATTCTGGAATGGTTTGGTGTGGAAGGGACCTCAATCTCACCTCGTTCCACCCCCTGCCATGGGAGTGTAATTCCCACTAGCCCAGGCTGCTCCGAGCCCTGTCCAGCCTGGCTTTGGACACTGGCAGGGATGGACTGTTCAAAACCTCTCCAGGCAAAGCAGCAGCCTGGTTTTGTGCTGTTCCTGGCATGTCAGGGGGGAAGCAGGCTGTGGGTGTGGTGCATACCTGGCAGGGAACCCCCTCTCTGGCTGCCCATGGGTGAAAAGCCCCTGCAGGAGAAGCTGTGGTGGCCCCTGAGCTGGTCTGAGGTGCAGAGGCCACAGAGCTCCTGCCCTCCCTCCCTGTCTCACACACACAGATGCAGCTCCTCTGGCTCTCATCCCTTCCTTGCTCTCCTGCTGTTCCACAGAGGCTGCCATCCCTCTGGGCTGGGACACTGTCCAGCCCCATTCCTCTCCTCTCTTTCCAGCCCCTTGGCTCCTGCTAGCCCAGAGGCTGCTGCTGTCCTGGTTGAGCTCAGCTTGGCAGAGGTTTGGGCTTTGGGTTGGCAGTGGCCCCTCAGGGTCAGTTCTGGGTGACACTGGGGCCCGTGGGGCTGTGACCTGTCTCTGCAGCCCCCTGGCAGCACAGGCTGTGGCCAAAACCCTGGCAGAGGCAGCAGCTCTGGTGCACCCTGGAACCACTGGGAAAGGGTGGGGAATCCATGCAAACTGAAGCCCTTTTCAAACCAGCCCTCCTGCCATACAGTGGGAGGAAATATCCCTTCATCTGACCCTCAAGGACCACCCAGGGGTTACTTAATCCTACAGTCCATCTTCTGCAAACCCACTGGAACAAGGTGTGTTAAGCTCTGAGGCAGATTGGGGATTGTGGCCAGGGCTAATGGCTGCAAACTCATCTCCCCTGTGACCTTCCTGCTCACACACGGAGGCTTTCATCAGGCTCCTAATATATATCTCCCAGCTAAATGTCACTGGCGTGGAGAGGAGGGGACACCACCTCTCTGAAACAAAATAAATAGGTTGCATTGGCACCTCTCGGGTTTTTCCCCGGCCATTTTCAAATGAGAGGTTTTTTTGGAAAGCCTCGACCAGGATAATTCATGTCTTCATCAACAGAGCAAATTTGTCTTTTAAGAAAGGGGGCACAGTGAGCAAGAAAAATATTGTGGTCCAGCAAATGACATGGGGGTTTGGAGGGTAATTACAGCACCTCTGGTCCTTTGGCTGTTTGGGAGGAAAGGGGGGTGCTGGTTGGAGCTCAGCAGAGCTTAAGGTCGTTCCACTGCAATGCTTGTCCACTGGGCTCCTTTCCTTGCTGGGGCTGTGCTGGAATTCACCTTTTTCCTCCTCCCCTCCACTGTCTCCAGCATCCTGAACATCTCATCTGATCTTCTCAAGTTGTAGCACTAAGAAAGAACTAAAACCAGTTCCTGGTGGTGCATCAGAAGCTCTTTATGGCTGAATATCTCAGCCACGTTTTTAGCTGCATCTAACTGAGCTCAGAGCTGTGTGGAAATCATTTGCCTGATGTGAAATCAGGCAGCTCTTGTCTCTCTGGACCAAAATTTCAGCACCTTGGATGAATATTTAGGAGAGGGTAGGTTATGTTTGAAATGCTCTTGAACACTAAAATCTCTGATCTTGCTGCAGAGTTCTGCCCCACGTGAAAGAACACCCACTGCCCATGAGGTTCTCAAAGGTTTTTTTATTATTTAAATAAGACCTGTATTATTTACCTGAATATCTGAAATGTGCTTGTCCTCAAGCCTTTGGGCACGTGCACAAACATCTCTTCAGGACCCGTGTGTTCAGCTGTGGCCACTCGTCTGCACTTCCCTTGAGGTCTGAGCTCAGAAACATGAACTGCACTTGAGGAGGAACAAGAGCAGCAGCTTCAAGAGACACCAGAGAGGCTGATGTTGTGTTGTATCCCTGTTTCAGCTGTGCCTCAGAGCCCTTTTGGTGCAGGAAAATCCAGTTTAATCTCCTGTCCAAGTGTGTGTGAGCATCCTGTGGGTAATTCCCCGGGTTTGGAGCAGGGCTGGAGCTCTGGGAATGCAGCACTGGCTGCAGGACACGCCTGAGATTTCAGGAGCCAAAACCTGTGGGGTTTTATAGACCCACATAAACACCTGAACACTGACTGGCAAACCATGTGGTGTTGGGATAATGGGAAGAACATGCCTGTAAGTTGTAAAGGAATGGGTGTCCTCCCCTGTCAGCTGGGGCACCTCAGCAGCCTCTCCAGGAACATGTTCCAATAATTAAACCTCAGCAGGACCAACACCTGGAGGCAGGAGGAGTTGTCTTTCATGTTTCCATCCAAATTCCAAGGCCATGGAGGTGTCTCTGCCCGGGGGTGTCCGTGTGATGCAGAAACAAACTGAGAACATGTTTTTCCTTGGTCCAACATGCAACAAACCCAAATGATGTCCCACCCCCTGAGGTATCTCTTAGGTCAGTGGGACAGGTTTGCCCTGAGTGCTGTTGTTCCCACCTTAAAAACGAGGGAATTGGTACAGAAAAGGCTTCTGCCTCCCCCCCTCAGCCAGTGGCTGGAGCTCAGTAAGACCCTAAATGTTTATGACCCTAATTAGCTCACATAAACCTCCCAGGGAGGAGCCCTTGTTCCTGCAGCACACAGCCTGCTCTTTTGGACTTAAATCCTCACACAAAACCTGAATCTCCTCTGCTGGAGCCAGTGCTGACCCTGCCCTTCTGCAGCTGGGGGGGTGACAACTGTACACTCCCCTTCCCAGACAGGGAGGAATGCCCAGGGATGGTGGAAGCTGCAGGGAGCAGAGCTGATCACTCTTTCTTTCTCTTCTTTTTATTTTGACTCATCACTCCACCCCATGAAGTGACCTTCAGACATTCTCCTTGACCCCAAAACCTTGAGCCTGCCCCTCCACCCCCCGACCCACTGCCATCATTTCTCTCCTCAGTGATCTTCAACACACAGCCCTTCTCAGCTGGAAATGCTTTGCCCGAGGTATCTGGCAGAGGTTTGGTGGCAGAGGTGGATTGTTCCCCTTCTCCTTACCAGGAGTTTTAGGTTTTTAGGATCTGACCTGCTGTCAAATCTCGTGGAAGGAATGCAGTGGAAGCAGAACACCACGAATTGTGGAGTCATCTTCTACTTATGCACAGCATGTGTCCGAGCATGAAAGGCATTTCTGAGCCTGCTGCCAGCGGTGGCCCTTTGCTAAACATCCAACCACATTTATGACACCTCTGGCCTGTGGGAATTGCCTGTCTGAGACCTTAAAGTCAATTTTCATCCAGCTATGATGCAAGTTTAATGCCTGCCAGGGGAAGAAATAATATTTGGAAATTGAGGATCGAGGGAGAGAATCTTCAGCTGATATAAACTGACTTCAAGGGAACCACACTGGTCTGCACCAGCTCTGCTGGTGGCCCCGGGTTTAAATAAACTGCAAAGAGAAGCTTAAATTCAGTTTTAAGGAGGAAAGGGCTTTGGGGAATGTTGTACTCTTATTTACAGTTTTACACTGCTTTGGGGGGGTCTCTCCCATCCTCTTGCTTCACAAACTGAGGACCAACAGTGTTGTATCTTGGGGAGCAGCAGTTTCACAGGGTTTCTGTGCAATCCCAAAAAATGATGGTAACCCCCTGCCTTTCCACAGCCACACCCCAGCAGAGTCAGCCTGTTGTGGTCACCACCACTTCCCCTGAGCTTCAGTTCCATTCTCCTGTGTAACATGAGGCTGGACCACAGGGAGTTGTCGTGTTGGGATGCAGAATCCCCAGGGAGGGGGGAGCTCCTCCGGGTGTGTGATGTGGCCGTGGGGTTTGCAGTGGACCATCACGTGTGGTGGCTCCTGCTGCTGAGTCAGCCCTGGCAGAGGTTTGGGAGCAGCTCTGAGAAATGTGGTGGGTCACCAGCACATGCCCTGGGTGATGAATCTGTGGCAGTGATGAGCTGGTGTGGAGTTGTCTGGTTTGCTCTCTGACTTTCACTGATGCTCAGGACCAGCAGATCCCACGGACTCCAACTCAGCAGGATGCAAATACTGAGGTTCCACTTGCTTGCTTTAATCTGCTTTTTTCCTGAAATTTATGTCAAACCTTCCTGGAGACAATATGGAAAGGAAAATTTGCACAGATCCCCTGCAAAGCAAGAGCAAAGAGCTCCCCAGCAGTAGCTGCCTTCTCCCTTCCCCCAGAGGCAGAGTGGTTTACCCTGGAGTACTAAAGGCCCAGCAAAATGCAGATGTCAAACCTCCTTAACTTTCACTGGCTCCAAAGAAGGGTTTAATCAGGGAAATAAAGTGAGGAGTTGTGAGTTCCTTGCAGTAAACAAGTTAAACATTATTAAACACACACGTGTCTCTTTGAGGAGATGAATTGATTGTGTGTGTTTATTTTTACAGCATTATTTAACTGAGGAAGGAAAAAAAAAAAGGCCCAGAGCTGATGCCAAGATGATATAGCTGAAACAAAGCCCAAGAAAAGATTTTTCCACTGGGCTCATTTTTTTCCCTAATAACTGTCTCCCATATCTGCCAATCTTAGGTCAACAAACACAGGTTGATTGACAAGTTAAAATGTTTAGCTTAGCCTGCAACTCATATAAACCAATTTAAAATTTCTGGTGCGGGAGGGAGATGGAAGAGAAACAAACAATATCCCTTCCTTCCTCGCCTCTCCCCGGGGCACAGCCCAGAGGTGGGTTTGTCCTGGGCACTGGTGGGTGACAGGGACATCCCCGTGCCCACAGCCCCCAGGTGGGAGGGAGCTCCTCATCCCTGCTGGCTCCATGAGGAAAAATGATGCAGGTCCTCCTGGCACTGCCCAGGATGGAGCAGGATGGTTGGAATGTCACGGGTTTCCACCCTCCAAAGGGAATCGTTGTTTGCTGTGATGTGACCAGATGATGATGGGGAGTCGTGGCCTGAATAACAGAACTGGTTTCATTTGTGTTGATGATGCTCCTTCCACCCTGATGGCCCTGCAGGACCTTCATCCCCCAGCAGCACTGAAGCAAAGAGTGTCCCAGGCAAAAAGTCTTTAAGAGCCTTGGCGTGACCTGTGGTGGAAACAACCCCCAGGTCTGAGCTCCCCCCCAAAAAAGTGGTGTTGCAGAGCAGATTCAGGAGGTAATTACCAGGAGCTCAGTGCTCTGATGTTTAATGGATAGCTGGAAGGTTCCTTGCTGCCTTGCAGTGGTCCCTGGAGCTGTCTGTGAATTCCCACTGCCACCTCCACCCCTCAGCCACCCCCCAGGAGCATTCTTGGCTTTCACTTCTTTCCCTGTGACAGCACTGCTTGAAAAGCAGATTTTAATCTTTGAATCAACTTAATTACCAGAGAATTTTTCCTCCAGAATCTGAGCATCCCCCTGTTACAACACTGAAGGCTTCCATCTCTGGTTTTGGTTGTTTTTTTTTTTTTTTAAACTTCTGTACAGACCTGCAGGTTTCCTGTGCTCCAGCACAGAGATGTCAACCAACCCCACCTCCCTCGGGGCAGGGGTTGCCCAGTCTGTGCCTGGTTTATCTTCTGTAAATATTTAGCAGCAAAGTTGTGGGATTCTCAAGATGTTTAAGAGATAAATCTGTGTCAGAGTAGCCCTGTCTCACAATGACATTCACTTAAATTATGGAGTAAAACAAACAACCCTTCCAGCTTCGAGGGATGGCAAACAATTGCTGGCCTTTGATGGTGTGGCCACAAACGCCCCTGCAGTTGACACCTTTGGTGATTGATGTTTTTTGATGCTCTGGGTTTGTTTTGCTCCCTCCCTGTTTGTTTTCCCACTGGGCTGACTTGGACAGGGAATGCTGTTCCTCCACATGGAAGTGCATTTTTGGGCAACCATGGACTTTGGGATCAAAGAGTGGAACAAGCAAACACAGCAGCTCGTGGGAGAGGTCCAACAAGAGCCAAGGAAGGCAGATGGAGGTCTCTGCTCCTTACAAATGGTGCTGAGCACATCCCAGACTAATGCACTTTGGATCAAAGGAGGACTCTGAGGAGAAAACAATTAGTTAAGTTGTCCCAGGTGTTTTCTTATTTACTTTTTATCTATTAGTGACTCTCAGTGCTGCCTAATGACTGGCACAGTCAGAGCTGGGAATGTCAAGTTAAGCCAGGGACACTTTTCCTCTAAGTCTTCCACATTTTTGCTGCTTGAAAAATACAGATTGTGGGACTCTGTGTCCTCAGTAACTGTCTTCTCTGGGATGTCCTTGCAGTGCCCCATAGCTAACCTCATGTCACCCCTCCTTCAGCTGCAGAACAGAGGTGTCTCACCTTTGTGTGTTTGGGGTCTTCAAATTCTTTAGCTCCTCAGAACCTTTAGTTGTGGGTCTGGGTTTGGGGTGTGAGTGCTCCAGGCTGCCATCTGAATTCTGGGCTCCCCAGCCCTTCTGACAGCCTGGATTTTGGATGGCTTTGAAGCAAGGGAATAGGGAACTACAGAGCTGGAATTAAGCAGCTGATACTCAGCCAACCACCCAAGGAACGGCCCCATCTCTGGTGCTCCTGTCCGTGAAGTTTCCAGACCTGAGGTAGATTTTTCCTACCATTTTTTTTCCAAGAGGGACACGGTTCAGTGGCTCTGGAGGAGCCTGCCCTGCCACAGGGGCTCCTGAAAAGGGTCCAAATGGGGGAAGCTCTGGGGGTTGACATGGGAAGAAGGATTTACCGAGGTTTTCTGCCTCTCCCGTGGGCGTGTTGGGTAAGGCCTGTGGTTTCCTCAGCCAGGCCAAGGCAAGCAAGGAGTGTCCATGGGTCACTTCATGGCATGCAATGAATCAGCCTTGCAGTGGACTGAGGAATGGCTTGGATGGGTCAGAGCCCCCCGTGTGCTGCCTGCTCTGCTCTCCAGCCTCCTCACACCCACCCACCACCCACCCTGCCCACCTCTGTCCCCCCTCAGCCTGCCCAGGGGGTGCAGGTCACTGTTGGGGTGTCACAGGGACCTGCCCTGAGCTGGGATGGAGCTGGAAGAGCCGCTGAACAAAAGTGGCCTCTTGTCTCCTCCGGGGTGCACTTCCAGGGAAGGGCTTGCTTTTCATTTCCTCAGCATCTAACTCCTCCTTAACAAAGACCCGCTTGAAAATAAAGATGTCTTGCCACAGGATGGATGTTAAACCAGGAATAAAACTTACTGAGGGGTATTGACAGCTAGGTTTTGGTGTTTTTATTAAGATCTGCCTCTGCAGTAAAACTGGTTGTTGTTGCTTTGTGCTGCAGCTGTAAAAAGCCTTTCAAGCACTGCCCCAGGTAGGCTTCTTTTATATGGTTTTTTGTGCGGCTATAAATCAAAGATATTATTTGACTAAGAGCTGCACAAAGCAGATCTGGCTGGGGAGGATGAAATGTCCTTGAGGAGGGGGGATTTTCAGGAGCAGGGATGAAACGTCTGCGGTGTTTTGAGTTGTAGGACACGAAAAGGCGGTGAATTAGCAGTTATAGGTGGACGTTCAGGGTGGGTTTAATACCCTTCAGAGCCCTCCTTGCCTTTCCATGCCCAGCTCCCCCCCGGGAGCCCCGGGAATGCCTCAGCCTGTGGCAGGAGCGTCGTCGCTGCCGCTCGATCCGCTGGGTTTGAGGTTTGCGTCCCACATAACAAACATCTTGTTTGTGGCCTGACAACAAGGGCTGGTTAAAGCCATTCCCCCGTGCCAGCTGCTCTGTGGGCAGCTGGAGGGCTCCTGGCCAGGCAGCCACCCTGTAATTAGATCCCTGCCGAGGAGATACCGGCAGGCAGATCCCTTGGGCTGCCTGTGCTTGAGAAAGCTCTTTGTTCAGCAACTGTCCTGCTCCCTCATTCCAGGACAGCTCCATGGCTGTTCATTTCCTCTTCCTATTAAGTGCTTATCTGTGGTGAGACAGGAGCAACTGGATGGAGACTGAGGGCAAACGGGGAGAGCTGCAGGCACTGCCCCATCTGAGGGTGCTGCAGCCAAGAGCCTGCAGGGCTGGGGGTGCCAGGGCTGCTCTGGGCAGGACCGTGGGGCCCTCCTGGCACCTGGATGGGCAAACAGGCTGTTTGCCCTCTGGCACGGGAGGGACAGGCTTCCACTGAGGCTCCAGCTCCCTCCCAGCCCCTCCCGGGGCTGCCAGGGGACACCTCAGGCTTCCAGTGAGGAATGGCTGAGGAACCACCTTGTTTTTCTAAGGTTCAGCATCAGCAGAACAAATGAGGGGACTCATCAGCTCCTGATGACTTTGCTTGGTTCTGTTCCACGTCTTTCACTGACCTATGTGGTGGAAATACTTTCTGTCTTAAAGCACAAACCATCCCAGTGAGCAAGAGATAGGGAATAAGCCAAGGGCCAATATTTTGATTAGAGCAACACAGGAGATGATTTTCCCGACTCACACAAGCTGATTCATCTTCACTTTGAGTGTCTTGTCTAGGAACAAGTCTGCAAACTCTCCCACCATCATTCTCTTCATTATTCCCGTTGATTTCCATGTTTTCAGGCACCCACAAGGTGCACAAGGAAAGTTCAGCCATTCCAGAGCTCACCCAGGAGTTCAAATTGGATTAATCCCCTTATCTGATCCTCACACTTTCTCTTGTGCTGGTGATGGAGCCACAGGGGCTCTCAGCTTTGGGGCTGCCAATCTTTCCTTATGAAATAAAAGTGTTATTTTTAATATTTTGTTACTTTCTAAGTAGGTTGAATGAGATTAAGCAAAATTAGCACCTTCCAGTCATGAACTCCAATTTCACTGCAATGATTGCTATTCCCCTTCAGGATTCATTCCTTTCCCAGGTCAAGAGTGCACAGTAGCACTCTGGAAGCAATGGATTAAAGTGCTGATAGGAGATAGTTCTCCTTTTATCTTCTCAAGGATCTGTCTGATGACTATTTTGGCCTGTTTAAATATTGGCTGCAATTCCCTCAGCACAGGGGTTGTCCTGAATTTTACACATTTGTCCTGTTGAGTTTAATGACATTAGTTGCTTGAGAAGTGGGAAATGCTTGCTAACACTTTTAGCCAGGTCTTTACTCCTCCTTATCTGCATTAAGGTGAATTTCTGAGAGTGCCAGTGCTGATTAGAGGTGATGCAATGGAAGTAATTTGAATTCCATGTTTGTGTGAATCTTGAAGCTCCAGGATAAACAATCATCTCTGACACTTGCTGTGCAATACTGAAAGCACAAAGTGATTAAGCAGAGCTTGGAAATCACCAAACCCCTGCAAGATAATTGCACGGGGGCTGAAAATTCAAGTTTTCAAACACAAAATAAAAGCAGAGCTTGGGAAAGCATTGGGTGATTTCCCTTCCCTGCCACGACTGAGTCTTAGACGAGGTGCTTTGTTCCCATTGGGACAGAAAATAATATTCACCAGTGGATTTGTTCAAAGAACTCCACTCTCAGCATTCCCAGAAATCAGATGCAATCCATCAGCTGGGAGGGGGACGGGGGCATCACTGTGAATGTCCCATTATGGACCTGCACTGAAGGAAGTAGCCCCATGCTGTTCCCTGCCCCTGCTTCCTTTTGATTCAAGGAGCCTGTTTGTGGATTGTGTTGGGTTGCATTTTTGGCTTGCCAGGGCACTGCCATGGCTTCAGGAAGGTTTCCCTGTGAACACTGCCCAGTTTCTATTCTTCAGGGTTGGTGCAAGGCCAGCGGTGCTCAGACATCTGCCTGTGGGTGCTGCTCGGGGTCAGGGTGGCTCAGGGAGGTTTGAGGGGCCCAAAGAGGGCTCCCCATCAGCTGGTGCCATTTGTGTGGCTCCAGCAGCCTGCCCAGTGAGCTCAATTATCATTCAAACTGTGTGTCAACCATGGGAATTATTCTCCTTGCAAAGGCAGAGACAAAACATTATTTCACCTCCTGGGATCCACCCCTCCCCTCCTTCCCCTGCTCAGACCTGCCTGAAAACAGAGATCTCTGCTCCCCCGTCATCCTGAGCAAGGATTGTGTCCCTGAAGGTGGACACCCTCAACCCCAGCCCCTTTGCTAAGGCAGCAGCACAGAGCTGGGGAGTTTTAGCTTCACTCAGTCCATCACTGGAGAAAAACAAGCCACATACACTGAGGTTACTGTGCTGAACGTAAGGAGAGTCAAACTTTTTCCAGACACTGGAAAAGATTAGGCATATGTATGGTCCAGCATTTGTCACACAGCAGTCTGAATTAGAATATGATAGAATATTAGCCCTGTTACCAGGGCTGATCCACTGAAACAAGAAATAACCTGGAATAATCCAAATTTACAACCCAGCCCATTAAAAATTGGTCTTCAGAGACTGCAATTTCTGGAAGACATTATCCATCAGTGATCAGAGCAGCACCTAAGCAACCTGTGGACTTTGCTCTTCAATCCCAGCTTTTGTTTAACCCACCAAGCATTTATGGCTGAGCCTGTTCACAGTCACACCACGCTGGAACCCAGTGGAGCTCCGGAGTAACTCAGGATTAGACCTTCCAGCTCAGACCTGAGCCTGAACATAGAGCAGTGCCTACCCCCAGCCTTTGCTCTCTGCTGCTCCCTTCCATCCCCACAGTGCAGGGCTTTTTATCCCCTTCCAGTTTGCTTCACAATCTGTCCCTTCACTGAACTATGATTGACTCACCCAGGAGTTTTCCCCACTGATCTCCCTCTTTCTGCTGCTCCGAACCCCACGACACAGAATTATTTAGTTTTGAGTTGACTCTTTGGTTTTGGCACAAAGTGTCCAACTGGCACATTCAGCATTGAGGGAGAGAACTTGGGCAAGGAACTCTCAACAGGTGATGCACAAATAACTAGAAAGTCAGAGAGTTGGATCTGCCACTCTCAGAAGTGCAGTGTTCCTGTGGCTGCACGATCCTCTCTCCACCCACCTGGAGAGAAGTTTCCCTGCAGGGCTGGCAAGGGGCTCTCTTTCCATAGCATGATTTGGCCATGGAACACTTGGCAGGGGGAATTTGAAGAGTGATGTGGCTGTGTCCTCTCCTTTGGGCACTTAAACGTTGTCTTCTCCAGTGGCAGCTTTGGCAGCGGCTCCCTGGAGATGGGAAGCTCCACGGGTGGCTCCCGCGGTGATAAATCTCAGGCTTCTCCAGGAAAACAACAAACTCAGGGAATTCCTGCTAAGGAATTCCAAATTGGTTCCTTTTTGATACAAATTTCACTTTGCAAAGGGCAAGGTCTTGAACAAAATCTCTGCACTGCCAGCTGATGGAGCTGCAGGCAGCAGAGCAGCAGAGATCTGTGGGCGGTTTGAGCTCCTCGCTGGGAATGCCCTGTGGAATCCCCTCCTGCTGGATCTCTGCAGTGAGGAATTCCTGTGCACACCCTGGGGGAAATCATCTTGTTGCTCCAGGCTGCTCTTACTGTGAGCATCTCTTTTGCAATTCCTTGGCCTGACTCTCTGTTTCCCTCTTTCCTGTCTCACCATCACCTCAGATGACAAACGATTTGCTGTCGCCGTTCCCATCCTGTAATTTATTTGGAGGAGCTCATGCTGGTTTTGTCAGCCACCTTTTCTTAAATGATGCAAAATTGCTGCCTCCACAATCTTTATATCCTGACTTATGTTAAATAAGACTTCAGGAAGAGTTAAAAAAAATATATTATACTCAGGTGGCAAACCAGGTGTGACTTGGGCTGCTTAAAATGTAATTTAGTGACTGAAGTGTTCAAGGCCAGGTTGGAGGGGTTTGGAGCAACCAAGTCTAGTGGAAAGTGTCCCTGCCCATGGCAAGGGGTGGAACTGGATGAACTTTAAGGTCCTTTCCAAACCAAACCATTCCATGATTCTATGGAGAGGAGAACAATGAATAACTGACTAACACCACAGTTGCCTGTTACAGGTGGTTTTTTAAATTACTGAAATATTCTGAGACCCCAAAGCATGGGATTATTCAGACTCAGGAGTCGGATTTCTGTCGTGCCCATTATCCAGCTGAAACCCAGCCCGTGACTCACCATTCCCACTGGTGGTTGCCAGTTGTACTGGGAAAAGGGACACGGAGAGCAGAGTGGGGAATTCACTGGGCAGGGGTCACCACAAAGTGATCAATGGAAAAGGCTGAACCCAAAAGGCAAATTAAATCAGACAAAGGGTGAAATGGCAAAGTTAAGGCGAGGTGACAACACACTGAGTAACCACAGTGGTGTCTTGTTTTCCTTTTCCTCTCCCTCATGGCCATTATTTCCTCATTCCACTAAGAATTTTAGCCTTTATCTGTTTTTTTTTTTTATTTTTGTGAGGGCCATAAACACATCACATATATGAAAACAATAATTACAAAAATTAGTTCCAAGAAAGATTAACCATCAAACCAGGAGCTGAAATAGTGCCCTGGGAATCAGGTGATCTCCCACACCAGGATTAGGAAGCAGCAAATGGTCAAATCATAGATGGCGTGAGATGTTTCTTCCAGTTTCTCAGTCAAAGATCTATTAAAAAATGACCATTGCACCAAAGCCAGAGTTGGTTGTGAACAATTCACAGGCAGTGGAAAAAAAAAAAAAAGAGCCAGAATTGTGAACAAATATTAACAGCAACAAATAAATCAACAAGCACCTAATCATTTATATCTTCTCACTGTAACAGCACATTAATCTGCCTGAAAGAGTCACAGATGAGTCACAGAACATCCAACCTTCCAAGTGCATGTTGGATTCCTTAGAGCTGGACCACAGATATGAAAGGGGGGGAAAAAAGTGATTACTGGAAATGGTGAAATAAATTGTCTCTTCTGGTTTGTTTACTCGTAACATTTTCAATAACAGCAGGGTGAGGGGAGGGAGGGGGAGCTGCTCTTGTGTGAGCTGAGGAGCTGAGAGCAGGGCTGTGCTGGGGTCACTTGGCTGCCCATGCAGGAAGGTCAGCCCCTCTGGAGGGTCAGATAGGATTTTGGAGGCAGGAACTTCCCTTCAGCCCAGGCATGGATGTGACTGTACCCCCCTTCCCCTCCAAATGGCTTTAACATCTTGCAGCCCTCTAGGCTTGGCACCAGGAGGTATTTTGGTTCAAACACAAGGCTCATTCTCAAGGCTTCTGGCTCTGCCACTGACTTACTGGGTGCTTGGGCAAACCACTGCAGTCCCAGTGCCTCCAGTCAGGCCCCCAACACCCAAATCCTTCCGTGCCTCCATCCTGGGCTGTGTCACCCTTGGGCACAAGGAAAACCCACCAGGAAGGGGCTGAACTCAGGGAGTTTGCACCCAGCAGTGTCAGAACCCACCAGAAACAGCTGCTGTGAGCTTTGCTGAAGTTCAGCAGCAAGAACAGTTCTGATGTTTCCTCTCTTAGAAAGCAGGAGGCTGGTCCAGAGCCCTGCAAAAGGCAGGAAGCAACTGGAGATGAGGGGGAAATATAATGGCAAAACTTTTCTAATACGATCCAGCGCTTCTCCAGAGCCCTAAAGATGTGGTTCAGGCTTTAGGAAAACGTTGTGAGATGCTTTTATTTTCTTTGAAAGGGAGTTTGCCAGCCCTGTGCTCACGAGTAGAGGGTGACACGTGAGGAGAAACAGGAGAGGGAATGAATCCCTCCCTCGCCCTTGTGCTTTCTCTTTCTCCCCCCTTTCCTCACCTGGGAGAGGTGACCACGTGCATTCCCAGCCATGCCAGGGTGCTGCTGCCTGGCAGGAATTGCCAAGGGGAAGAGGGTGTCCCCTCCTTCCCCAGCTTGCCCTCGGAAAGCACAGGGAACACATCGGCCCTTGTTGCTTCCACGGGCTGAAAGGAGTTTGTGATTCCAAGTCTACTCCGCTCCCAGCACGACATGCCCTGGGTCAGCCCCAGCAATAATGTTTTTAAACAATATTAGGTTATTCTTGGCAATCGGGGGTGACATTTTCTACCAATCGGGATATGAGAAAAACTTCTAATAATAAGAAGTGATAGAAAAACAGAAGTGGAGCCCAAAATGTTCTCCAGCGCAGGGGCTGGTGACGCTGTGGGGGCACAGGGAGGCTGGGACAAGTCCTGGCTATGATTTGTCTTCAGTTTAACCCAAACATGCTGTTAATTCCACGCTTGGGGAGCCCAACTCTAATTACTCTGTGCTCCAGGTCCTCCCAGCAGCAGGCAGAGCAAACGCTGGGTTCATATTTTTTCTCTGCTCCTGCGTGTGATCAAACGACCAGGTACTTAAACCCAGAAACTGAAACCATTTGCAAATGTGACGCTTTAATAACTCACCAAACTCTGTGTCTGGGTTGCTTTTCTGCATCTCTGCCTCCACATGGACCAGCCTCACTTTCTCCCCGTGGCTCTACCTGAATTTCTGCAGTGTGTGCTGACACACCAGTTCATTTTTCCCTCCCTCTCACCCTGTTGGAGGTGCTTTGTGCAGTCCATGCAGCAACCCTGGGGGCAGTGGGGATTCTCTTCTGTGCACAGAGGGATAATAACCCCAAAATGCCCCTCAAAAACCGAGGAGGGATTTAAAGGAGAGGGGTTGGTGCTCCCTTGCAGTGTGAGCACAGCCCCGGGGGGTTCACCTGCTGTCACAGGTAAAGCTGGAGTGAGGCCCTGCTGCCTGTCCCTGTGCAGGCTCGCTGATGCTCCCACTGAAGGGCAAACACTTTGCTACCCTTTGTTTTTCTCAGCTTAGAAGATGCACAGGAGGAGAAAGTGGAGGGAGGTGCAGGAGGCAGAAGCAAAGGAAATCAGTGGGACCATTCCACCCTGGTGGGATCCCACCTGGAGTCCTGCATCCAGCCCTGGAGCCCTCAGCACGGGAAGGACATGGAGCTGCTGGAGGGAGTCCAGAGCAGGGTGGCTTTGCCTCGCTCAGATGGAACAATAATAAGCTGTTCCTAAGGCCCATCTTCAAAGAACAATTTCAGCAGCTCCCAGACAAATAACAAGCCAGGCTGGGACTGGGAAAAGGGACTATCTCAACATTTCCTGCTGTTCCTACTCTACCCCCTCTCATGGTTCAGTTCCACTCCAGGCCTTCCAGGGTTATTTTTTATGAAGCAAACAGTACATGATCCTCCGAAAGAAAGCATGGTCTGGTCCTTCAGAACCATTCCCAAATGGGCTTGTTTTTCTGGGGTTTCACTTGTTTTAGTGTTCATACATATTTCATATTCCATATCCCATCCAACTGAAATGATAATTCCAAGCAACAGAATGGATCTTTGCTGGGTGGGCTCTTACTCAGTGTTGTGTTCAAGCCCTTCTTCATCATAGTATGGAAGTGTCTGTGGGAATAAGAGCATCCTGCAGCAGGAGCAGGTTACCAGACCCAGCTTTTGGGAATGCAGTGAGCCCTGCAAACCATGTGGGCAGTCCCCACCCTCTACCTCTCACTGTGGTTATGGGCACGACACACCACCATTCCCCAAAACTCCTCTTTTTCCATCTCTCAGGTCCCAGTATTTTTTTTCCAGCCTCCTCCCCACCCCAGGACCGACTGATTGATGGGAGCAGTTGATCTCCCTGCTCTCCCTGCCCTCGGATGGGCGAGCAGCTGCCATTCCCATTCCCAGAGCACGAGGGAATGAGCTCCTCCTTTCTTTTTCCTCCCCCCTTCCTTCAGCTGAGAGCAGGAGGAATCTCCCAGCTGGTTTGATTTATTTGGTTTAATGTTCCCCCATGACCCCTTGGCTTGGCCTGGCCTTTCATCCCAGCTCTGCAGGGGCCTGAGGCGACTCCACTTCCGTGATTAGATGAGTTCGGTGTATTCCGGCCTGCTTGGCCAAAATCCTGGCAATTCCCCCAAACTGCTGTCTCCAGGCTGAAGAGGTTGAACGGAGGCACAGGGAGAGACATCCCAAGAAATGCTGCACGGGGGGTTTGGTGGAATCACTTCATGCTGGGGTTTGCAGGGGCTTAGGCTGAGCTGCCCTTCGCCCTCTCCCAGAAAGACAAAGCCCTCCAGCAGTGCCAACCCACCTGAGTGTGCCACCCCAGAGGAGCAGGGCAGGCAGGGCTTCTTCCTCTTCCACCTCTCGTGGCCTTTTCCTCTCTGCAGCGGCTCTCGAATGTTTATTCAGAGAAAAACTCTTTTTTCCCTGGTGGTTGATGTGGTGGTTGACAAGCAACATGGAAAAACTGCCCCTACAAGCAACAAAAATGATGTAAATTTTCAGATGAGTTGATTTTCTGGCCCTGTGATTCCTCTGCCTTTCTACTCTCTTGAGCAGAGTCCTACACCATGAATTCATCAACCAGTAAAATGCGAGGGAGATGTTTTCACAGAATCCCAGAATCACTGGGGTTGGAAAAGACCTCCAAGGCCATGGAGTCCAACCTGTGACTGATCCCACCCTGTCCCCCAGCTCAGAGCACTGAGTGCCACAGCCAGTCCTTCCCTGGGCACCTCCAGGGCTGGGGACTCCAAACCTCCCTGGAAGCCCATTCCAATCTCTGACATCCCTTCCCATGAAGAAATTCTCCTGAGATTCTTTCCTTCAATGACAGGACTGCCCTGGCTCTGCCTTGTCATGTCAGAAATGTCTCTTGATCCAGGTGAACTCGACACCTTTTTTCTGCACTGTTTGGGATCTGACAAGGACCTGAGTGAACAAAGTGTTTTAATTCGGGTACAACAGTGGCCAGAAGTGGGAAATGAAGGTATTAGGAGGTGGCACGTGCAGCCCTGGCCTGCACACAGTCTCTTTTGTGCTGCTGTAATTATGTTGGCTGGGGCTGTGACATTTTACCCACGGTTCCAGCAGCGTATCCTGCAGTGTGGGCAGCACAAGGGTGCCTTATACCACCTCAGCTCGTTCCCTGTTCTTTACAGGAATAATCCCTGTGAATACAAGTGGTTTTATATTAGAAGAGCTTCACCCACATCAGGGAAATTACGCAGCTTTAGCCATCCAAAGAAAAATAAACCTTTATATAGAAAATCCTTAAAGAGGCAGGGAGCGATAACCAAAAACCTCCCTGACTGCCCAGGCTGACCCAGGCAGGTGGAGCTTAAAGACACTGGAGAAAGGGGTTCCCTAAAAAAAAAATCTAGAAATTGCCTGTGTTTTTGGCATCTCAAAACAGTCAAAGCTGCCCCTTTTATGTCCAGGACAATGTCAAAGGATAAATCAAGGCCCAGACTTGATACCTCAGGATTACTACAATAGTTTCTGACCGTGCTGTCGGGTTTAAATCCATCCAATGGTCCAAAAGAAGAATTATGAAAGCTTAAAAAAACTGGTGTGGATAGAAGCACATCATTCCACTCCATCTTCCCAGTGGTTCGTCATGGCAAGAGCTCTCTGAAGGAGCACTGTGGCTTTGCAGAGCATGCTTTCCATCCCTGACCTGTCCCACCACAGGTGTCACCCACCAGCAGTGACCATTTCCAGCCCCTCCCATGTGTGACAATAAAGCCACGTGTGACAGCCGTGGGTTTACAGGGATTTCAGGGGAGAAATGTTGGCTTGTTGTGCTCCTGAGGGAGCTTCAAATACCCACCCTGCATCTGCTCAAACTAGAAGTCCGTGATATCAGGCCACAGTTGGGAAGTGGGGAGTATTTTGGGGTGTTTCTGTTCTTTTACCCATCAGAATAATTTCCCCTTAATAGGCTCTTTCCCACTTGGGCTTTGAAAATGGAGTTACTCTCCCGTGGGGGCTGAAGCTGCCGCTTCTAAAAGGTTTGTTTTCTTCCAGTTTTGTGCTTTGACCAGCTTTAACCGGCTTTTCTTTCCCCTTTTAACATCTGTGTGCTTTCTGAATGTAATCTCCACAAGGTTTCATTCTGGCTCTTCCCACAGCTCTCCCCATCCCTGCCCCAGCTGGCTCCTGCCCTGTCCCAACTTTCGCGCAATTTGAGCCCAGTGGGTGCGATATCCCGATGCCTCCGGAGCTTCTGTGGTCTGGAAGGGATCCCTGGATCCCTCTGACAGGTGATCCATCTCTTTTCATGTTGAGTGCCTCTCTTCTCCCTTGTCTAGAGCTCTTAACTTGCATTTTTTCCCCTGCTGTTGAGCATGACTAGTGTTTCATCCCTGGAAAGCTTCTCAGGATGTTGAGCCAAGGTTTTTTTCAGTGTGTGTGTGTGTGTGTGTGTACATGTGTGTGAGCCCCAGAACAGGTTTACATCTATCACTTCCAAAGGCAGTAAAAAGATCCTTGTCAGAGGAGCTGATTTATTGCACCGTTTAATGAGGTTCTTGTCAGAACCTGGTTTACTGGTGTAAATGCAAATGTCAGGTCGGAATAAATCACAGGGCTGAGGGACAGAGGAAGAAATATTCCCCTTCTCCCCAAGAGATAAACCAGCTCCTTGGGTAAAGTGGTCTCCTCCTTGATCTGCCAGGGGAGATAAGCTGATATCCAGCACTGCTAAGTGCCCTCTCAGCATTAATTGCCGATTAACAGGAGGGGCAGGGCCCCAGCTGTGCAGATGTGAGAGCCTCACCCCCCCAGGATGTGACAACTTCCACTCCCAGGACACTCACCCTGCTGTGAACTCCCTGTCCTCCCACGGAGCCAATATCCCTGGGGTTCTCCTGCCTTTCCTGCAGCCTCTGAGCCGGGGCTATGAGCACGTGTGGGGCTGCAGGCAGGCACAAGCCCTGAGACAGAGCACAGAATTCTATAATCCCAGACTGGTTTGGGAAGGGACATAGAACTCATCTCATTCCACCCCCCTGCCATGGGCAGGGACGCTTCCAGCAGCCCAGGGTGCTCAGATCCTCTTTGCCAGGACTGCTGGGCTCAGGGAGTGGGAAAAGTCCTCTCTGCAGCAGCTCAGTCCTGGTACCTGGTGTCAGCTGGGGACATTCCCAGCAGGGCCAGGCTGTGGCTCAGGGCTTTCCCTGCTCCCAGGATGGAGCCTGGCACAGGGAAGGAGTGGGGGCTGCCTGGGGCCACAGTCAGGGGCCAGGAGTGGTTCAGAGAATCTCCTGAGTTGGAAGGGACCCCCAGGGACCACCAAGTCAAACCCCTGGCCCTGCACAGGACACCCCAAGGAGGTGCAGCTGTGAGTGTCAGAAGTGTGTCCCATTGTGCTTCCTTGGATTTTGCTCAGCTGGAATCAGCTTTCCCACTCCCTCCTTGCCTTATTCCTCAGAACTAACCCCTCACCTGCCTGGCCAGTGGAAAAAACACCAAATCCCAGCAGTTGTTCCTCTTCCATCCCCTCCCTTCTGAAAGGGAGGCGCACACCAGCCTCAAATCCCTGCTCCCCAGGAGGACCCTGCAGGATTGGAGCTGCTGGAAGGCTCTTTGCCCAGAGGGGCTCAGCCCAGGCTGCTGTCCCCATGCCCACCTTCCTGGGGCTGGCTGGCTCTCTGTCCCTCTCTCCCAGACCTCAGGCTGCCCTGTCTGTGCCATTCCATCCCTGCCTGCATCCTCTGCCACGTTCCTACTTGCTTTTCCCTTCCAGGAGAGTGTCAGGGGAGGCCTCTCCGCTTTTCCATCCTAAAACATGGAGGTTTTTTTCCAAAACCAGTAGCATGGGCAGCGAGTAAAACCCTCTAAAGATGCTGCTGGATGTGAAAGGCGGCTCCGTTTTGTCCCAAGTCATGAAAGCCCCTGAAGGGATCCAAACCGGAAAAGACAGGCACCTAATGGGGAAAACAAGGAAGGGGGGATAAAGCTGGCACGAGGGCCCCGAATCTCTCCATGGCTGATTCGAGCGTTCCGAGGCACTGGCACGGAAAAGCAACACCCGCGGCAGCACAATAGCCACAAATAAAGCCCGGGGAGAGCCCGGGCTGTGCCGGGGTCCAGCGCCGGGATCGGGCATCCTGGCACAGCCTCTGTAGCAACCAGCACGACAGTCGGGCCGGGACTGGGAACAGAGCAGGAGTTAATTAAGCCTGCGGCTTTTATTCGGCCGGGGCGATTCAGCCCGCTCTGAATGAGCCCCAGCGCCAGGACCCGGTGGGAATGTCTCTCCCGGCCCGGGAGAATCCAGGCTCCTGGGCTCGCTATTTGCATGACAATGTTGCCCAGGATGCCCTCGGCTGATGTAATGCCAGGGGTGAGCAGGGGAGAGGGAAGCTTTTCCAGGCGGGACCCGGGAGCGTTTGCCGCTGACTGGGGCCGTGTCAGCGCATGAAATTTCCTTTCTCTCCCTCTCTTCCCCCCTTTGTGGGATGTTTGCTAATTGAAGCAGTTCTGGAAAACAATAAATGTTGGAGCCCCCTCCCCCATCTGCTCCTTTAAATCCACGTTATTCTGACTTGCTGGCAAAGCAGGAGCCTCTTCTGCTCTTTAGAAAGCGGCCTCTGATTATTTGCATTTCCATGTGGGATCAAGGAAGAAGAGGAGCCCAGTTTTTGGGATGGGCAGGTGGGAGGAGAGGGCACCTCCACTGCCTGTGTCTCCTGTAACAGATGCTTTTGACAGCCAAGGTATTCGTGTGGGGAACCAAAACCTCTCCCTTTCCAATTTCTCCCCGTTCCCCAGCTGGAAGCCTTTGCTCAGGGATTGTTCTGCCTCTGTGCTCTCTTCTCCAGCAGTGGACATCCAGGTTTTTTTGGGTCTGGGTAAATCTGAGTGTCTGGTGACTTCTATATGACCAAAGCAAGGATTTCTCTTGCCTTGCATGTAAATAATACCAAAAAGATGCTGTTTTAGTGGGGGGTTGCATATATTGCCCCTGCACACGCTGTTCCAAGCACTTTTGGAAGCTGCACAGATGACCCGGGCAGGGATGGGGCACTGCTGGCTCGTGCTGGCATCAATGTGGAACTGGAGTTCCAGAGTTCTGTGTGTTGAATGATTTATTTGGGGTACAAGCACTCAAAAGCACCTCTCCATGATTTTTCCCCCCTGGATAAGCCGTGTACGGTAGCAAAGCAACAAGTTTCAATCAGCTTCTTGCTGACAGTGCTGCCTCTGCCAGATCCACCACCCCACCCTGCCTGTCCTGGCTGATTGGGGTGGTTCCAGGACAGGAGTGTCCATGCCTGTGCTGGCCTGGTCCTTGTAGCTTCTGGACACTAGGGGCCTCTGCACACTCTGCTATGATTAATGTCTGTGGGGACAGTGCTGTGTGGTGGCAAAACACAGCAAAACAGCACAACTGGGGCCTTTCCAATGAAATTTAGGGCCTTTTTTCCTCTCTTTCTTAAAGTTGTCCATGACAGTCAGTGCTGTCTCTAAGCAGGTACCTGGTGAGCAGCAGGTTACAGGAGAACAGGGGCTGGGGGAAGGTGGATCAGCAAAGATCAGGATCAATCTCCCTCTTGAGATGAAGTGCAGCACCAAAGCCCCTGAGCTGCTCCTAAAGACACTGCCCTGCTCCTTTAAGCAGTAGCCAGAAGCTTTCTAAATATTATCATCTTACCGAAAGAAGAGGGGGAGGGAAAAAAAAAAAGAAAAAAGAAAGTGTTTTGGCATGAGAACAATTTCTCCATTACCTCAATTAGTTCAAATGATCTGGAAAGGTTCTCTCTGGAGAAATCAAGCTCAGTCTGAGCCAGGGAAGGGGCTGGTGGCTGGTGGGTTGCTGGAGGTGTTGATATGAGCATTAGTCAGCACTGGAGATTGCAGTGAAGTCAGGCAGTATTGCTGTCACTGCTGTCTGGCTGCAGCCATAAATTAATTAATTATATCACTGCAGTAATTGAAGGCCTTATTCTCTCTAAGGATCCTGGCTCTGACACCTCCCTGCCTGTTGCTGAGCCTGTCCATCAATTCAGTGAGGTCTGGCTTGTGCTGAGATCATTATTTCCTGAAATACTGTAAAATCTCTTCATAAAAATGAACGTTTCTTTCTTTTTTTTAACCCATCTTCACCCTTTTCTCAGAGGAGGGAGTTGCAGCAAGTCAGGAAAGATGCAGGAGAGCAAGGTGGGGTTTTCTAATTCCAGCATTTTTGGGTTGTCCCTTTGCAAATTGGGATTGAAAGTCCACTCAGAGTCCCCAGAATAGTAACAAGGTCCTGTGGGGAGACAGATTAGCTCCTGTCAGTGCTCCAAATCATCTCTGCTCCTGCAGAGGGGTTGAAAGAAGCCCAAACACAGTGATGGACTAATGTTGGGATGACCCACCAGGCTGAGCAAATCCAGGGACTGGCTCCTGCCTGGCTGTAACTCGGTGTCCCCGTGCTGGTGGAGCAGGGCCAAATTCCACCAGCTGAGGGTCTGGATTGCATATTCTACCTATAAAAATGGTGTTTAGGATATCTTGGCAAAAGCAGGTATTTTTGCAACCCACTCCTAAGTGGGCAGTGCTGTGGAGGGATGAAATCCAGTCACACTGGTGAAAAAAACACCAATCAGGCTAAAAAAAGTTACACCAGGAGCCTGTGGAGCCTTGTTCTTTTTTTTTTGCAAGACTATTTTGTTCTAAGGAACCTGCTAAAAGCTGTTGGACACACAGGGATTCATGTTCCTGCTGAAGAAGAGGGAGGAGCACCCTCATTCCCAGCACTTGTTATTGATCCTGAGCTTCCCAGCATGGGATGTTATCATTGGAAGTCCCCACTCCGAAGGTAAGCAAGAGTGGAAAAATTTTTGGCTTTCCCCGTGAAAATAAGACTTATTTCTGGTCTTCATGATTATTCATAATGGCCCTAAAATCTGAATTCCAGGTCCAAGGCTCACAGAGGTGCAGACTGCTGAGGACCATGGAATCCTGGAATGGTTTGGGTTGGAAGGGACCTGAAAGCTCATCCAGTTCCACCTCCTGCCAGGGGCAGGGACACCTTCCACCAGCCCGGGGTGCACGAGGTGTGTGAGCTTGAAGGGTTCATTTCTCTGCTGTGAAAAACATCACCTGCAGTTGTTTTCTCCTCCAAGTGGGTATTTTTGAACTTGTCTCTCTAAATGTGTAACGTGGCCCAGGGTTGATGTTCCCAGTGAAGGCAGCTGGTCATTTTTGAGCTTAAAACCGAAAATAGGGCAAGTCACCCTTGGAAATCACTGGTCATGTGTGGAGGAATGTGCCACATGCACAGGGATGTCCAAGGGAGCCTCATTTGGGGGTGCTGGGGACAGAGCTGAGCACATTTGGGGCTGGAAGTGAAAGTTTTCATCGTGTCTGGTGGACAAATACAAACATTTACTGGATCCTCTCAAGGCAAAGCTCCACTTGGCCATGGCTGAGCTCACGTGGGAGAAGATCCCTGTCCCTTTCCTTCTCCACTCCCCATTTTGGAGGGAGTTGTGACATAATTCCAGAAAATAAACCTTCCAGGGGTTCAACGCTCTAGGAAACCTCAGGAGCTATGGAATGTTTTTTGTGCACCTACAAACCTCCCAGCTAGTGCTGCAAAGGAGGAAAATGATATTTTTTTGGACATTTTGGACAATGCCCAAGGTGTAATGTGCTTCTGCCACCACAGCAAGAAACATTTTTAGCGTTTGATGATTTAGGAGGCAAAGGAAGGGAAGGCACAGGGGTTTGTACCAGAACTGCAGGAAATTGTAACCAGCCATTCCTGTAAGATTTCCTGCAGAAAGCAGAGGAGATGTTTGGGGTTTTTTTCCGTAGGATTCAGCAAAACCTCACCAAACACTTCAAGATATCAACTGTTTTATTGACCTGCAGAGAAAGGAGAGGGAGGAGCAAGACAAGTTTCACAGGGTGATTTGGAAGCTGTTTTAGGAATGATGTGGATGTGGGAGCAGGTCCCTCCAGGCCTTAAATGGGGACTTTGGGAACCCTCCCAGCCCATTCCTGCACTTCCAGCATCACTCCCCTGGCTGTGCTTTGGGGACAGAGGGGTTTGGGACCCCCCTGGACCCTGTCAGGCATCCTGGCTCCAGCATGGATGGATCTGTGCTGGGGGGATCAGTGGCTTCATTAGTGTTATTAATCAACCCTGGGTAATTGGTTCAGGCTTCCTGGCTGTGCCCAGCCCGTGGTTTGGGGCACAGGGAGGAAGGAGAGGGAGCATCCCACTGACACCAGCCTTTTGAAGTCCCTCTCCCTGGGATCCCTCTTCCTCTGCCTGGCTGTGGCCTGAGGACTTTCCCCCAGCTGTTTTTCAGCTCGTTTGAAGTGCTGGCTGAAGCAGGAGGGAGCAGGGATGACTCCAGGGCATAAGGCACATTCCTGCAGGTTTCCAGGCCTTTCAGTGAAAAGCCTCAATTAAGCAATAATCAGCCAAGCATGGCAAACCCAGGAGCAATAACTGCTGCTTCTGGCTCCGGGGCCAAAGGCTAAAATCCATGCAAGGAGCTAAATTAGTTGTCTAATTGGGATTTCTGTCCATCCTTGTCCTGCTCTGGGTCCTCACAAGAATTAGATCAGTGACAAATTCCCAGTTCTCTCCCCCCCCCACCACCTTTCCTTAACATCCCTGCCTAATTAGTGCTGGGAAGGAGGACCAAGGTCCGACCCTGGCTGCGGGATTGGAGTCCAGGCTTGAGGTGTCTCCTCATCCCAGCTGCTGCATTCCCAAGGATTTGACCAAATTGCACTGATTTACACGGGGGAAAAGTTGTTCTCTTCCCATCCTGCTCCAGGTGGGACACACTGAGGGCAGCCCCCCACAAATCCCCCCAGCACATGGAAAGGGAGGGTGGTCTGAGGGGCTGGGGAAGGTTGCTCTGGAAGGTGCCTCATGGCAGAGTCTGTGGGACCAGGAGGAAAGGGAGAGCCAGGAATGCCACAGGAGAAATCCCTGGATGTGGAGCAAACACCTGCTCAGCACGTGGGAAAGCTTTCCATGAGCTCTGTGCTCCTGGTTGTCCTCAGCCCACCTCTCCCTGCTCCACAGGAACCGAGGAGCTCTTTCCTTGGGGGTACTTCCCACCTCCAAACAAACTCCAGGGAATTCTGCACAGGTGGGAGAGCAGATGGAGCAGATAAATCCCAGCTGGAAGCAGGGACGTCTCATTCCAGACTCAGAGACCTTCTGGGGGTGTGTCTCTGTCTCTCACAAGCCAAAGGAGAAGGTGTTTCCCTGCCCTTGGGGCAGTGAGCGGGATGAGAGGATGCAGGGAGCACAAAAATCCTGACCTGTAGGATGGGGGGTGATCCCCAAGTAAAACCAATGATAACTAAACCATTCCTGGTTTTTTCTTGTCCTGGATGTTGCTGGTAGGAGGTTGCAGCCCACGAGCTGTGCTGAGGTGGGGAATGATCCTGCTGCCAACACAGACCTCCATTGGGACATCCCTTCCAGGGTAGTCAGAGCATCCTTTATTTTTTTCTGGTTGAAGCTGAATCAGGAGAAATTAAACCCAGGTAGAGTTTTTAAAACTTCCTTTGGCATCCGTAGTTTTCCGGAAAAGCGAATTCCCTATCTCTGTAAGCTGATCAGGAATAAGGTCTTTATCCTTGTTTTCTGGTTTTACTTTAAAAAATGAATTTTAATATTTCTTTGGGGTTTTTGCTCAGTATTTGTTGCCTAAAAGCTGGCAGGTCTGAAGAAACTGGAAGGAAAAAAATACAGGAAAGATGTAATAAAAGCATTATAGTGATCAAACCCCTAAGATTTCATTTAAATTTAACTAATGGCTCAGATTGGAAACAGTAATTCCCTACTTGCCAGGCAAGAATACATAGCATGTGCTTGCACTCTAAAATCCTTTACAATTCTATGTTTAAACATTAAAATTCTATATTTAAACATATGGAAGCAGAAGGAAATCTAAACCAGGCAAAGGCAGAGCTGCAGGGAGCAGTGGAAGCACAATGCCTTTTCTTTAGGGACTTCAATAATTCTGGGAATGAACTCCCAGCCAAACCCTGGGATGGGGGACTTGTTCACACTTCGTGCTTTGGCCACTGGGGGAACGTTCCCAGTTCCCTGTGGATCTGGGAGCTCGGCACAAGGAGCAGGAAGGGCATCGTGTTGGACCACGTCCTCCCCATGGGTCTGGGTTAATTCCATTGCAGACATTATCCCCTGGATTTGGGGATCTGGCCCCGTGGCTGACAGAGGGGGGGAGCACAAACCCCACCTGTCCCTGCAGGTGTTGGCTTTGAGCACGCCCTGAGGGGTGGATCTGAAACATCCTGTGGGGCTGATGGCAATGACAGCCACAAAATCAATAGTGCAATACACGTTTAATGAAATGTAAATTGAATTAATAATATAAATTATAACAGGGCAGAGGAGATGGAGCAGCCCTGAGGTTCCAGAGAGGTGGATTGTGTGGGATTGTCCCCGACAGCAGCAGCATCATCTCTCCAGCTGAGCTCATCCCAAGCTGTTCCCTCACCCTCTGGAATCAGCTGCTTTGCTGGAAGTCCTTCTCCAGGTGAGGTCCCTTCCCACAATCCCAGCTGGCTCTCCCTGGTCCCCTCTCCCCATGCAGGGATGGAGCAGCAGCATCCCCAGCTTCTGAAGGGGGGCTTTCTTAGTATTATTATTTTGTGGTCAAAAGGTTGCACACACGATTTGATTTTTTTTTTTTTCTGATGCAGAGGCTTAGAAAGAGTGGAAAGCAAAATATTTTGATAATTATTCAGGCCAGCGGGTTACATAAAAGGTTCCATAGCCCTCTGCATCAAACCTTAACAGTTCAAACCACAAATTCTGTTTTTGCAGCCATAAAACATTCAGGGGAAAAAAAAAAAAAGGAAAAAAAAAGAAAGAAAATATTAAAAAAATAAAATAAAATAATAAAATCCATTTTCCATTTGCTTGAAACTTATAAAATTTTATGTGGTGAAAAATGACAGTTTACTCCCAGAAGGAAAGTGCCCAGAGAGGTTGGTTTCATTGGCATGGTGGGATCAGGGAATAGGCCTGGACTTGTGTCTTTAGTGAGCAAAGGCTGGGAGATGTCACAGAGCAGCAGGACAAAGCTGCAGCAGCCTGGGAAGGAGCTGGAGGGGGCAATGGAAGTGCTGATGTCCCAGGGCTCATGTGGTGCTCTCAGTTTGGATAGGATTACCCAGGGATCTGAAAGCAAGGGATGAAATCCTGTTGGAAGTTCAGGACCTGCAGCTCCTTCAGCCCCTCTGAGCCCCTTGGCTGTGATTTGGCACCTCCCAGGCTGGGGATGCTCAGGGAGATGAGCCCTGGGAACAAGGGCAGTGCCAGCAGCATCCAGGTCTTGCTGCTCCAGGCAGGAGCAGCAGCAGCCCTTGGGAAGAGCATCCCTGGCTCCCGGGGCTGCCTCTGGCTCCCATCACTGCCCGGGTTCATTGCACAAACCTCGGGGCACTCACTGAGCTTTCCTGGGTGAAGAATAAGCAGAATCGGCCCCAAAACCTCAGCTCAGGGTGAGACACTGCAGCGTGGGTGGAAAGCACTGGCACAGGAGCCCGGGAGCTCTAGGAATTCAGTGGGAATTCCTGGTTGCACGGAGTCAGACCCGTGTGGGCTGGGAGTGAAGCTGCCAAAGGGAGAGCGGAGCTCGCGCTGCCCCCACAGCTCCACACTCGGAGCAGCACAACTCCAGGAGCTGATGGGCTCCTTCCCCTGGGCCACAGCTACAGCTGGAATTGCTGGCTGGAATGGCTGGATGGCATTCCTGGACAGTGTTCCAGGACAGCATTCCCATGTGGCACAGCAGGGCTCCCAGTGCCCCGAGAGGAGCAGCCGGGTCGCTGTTCCAGTGCCCACACCACGCTCCCGGTGTCCAGCCCCGTCTTTGGGATGTGCCCCCATTCCAGAGGTGAGGCACACCTCCCACAGCACCTTCCCCAAAGAGCAGCTGCCTCAAGGCTCTGCCCTGAGCTGTTCCCAATTCCCAGGTTGTTTTCCAGCTCCGTAGGAAGGTGCAGGGACCAATATGGGAAAGTTCAGCTGAGTGATGCTGAAACCTCCAACAAAGCCAAGGCTCTTCCTAAAAGACCCAACACTGCAAACACTGAAATTCCCAGGAATAGCAGGTGCAGTGGATGGAACAGGGGCAGGGGCAGGCTGCCACGGGGATGCTCTTCCCCCTCACACACCGTTAAGTCCCAGGCATAGATAAGACACCATGAAAATCCTGAGCAAAGTGTGAAAGGAGTTGAATTCCCTGCAAAAATGTGTATTTTCAGTTTTTTTGTTATTAAATGAAGGTGGTTTTACCCATCCCTGGAAGTGTCCAAGGCCAGGTTGGATGGAGCTTGGAGCAACCTGGGCTAGTGGAAGATGTCCCTGCCCAGGGCAGGGGATGGAAAAGATGAGCTTTAAGGTCCCTCCCAACCCAATCCATTCCATAATCCTAGAGAAATATACACAAAATGTCACAATTATGTAACTACTTTTGCTTTCTAAGTAAAAGATGTCCTCAGAATTATTGAGAAGAAGATACACTTTCTTTATGGGTTTTCTGCCCTGGAACATTAAAAAGTCATCTCATCTCCTGCAAATACAGGATGAAGAAAAATGTTAAAAATTTCCCAATAGTCAGCCACAAAAACACAGACTATTACCAGCTAAAAAACAACATTATTCCCCCTGCGTGTTAGAATTTGACACTTCTGGGTACTGGCAACATTTTTCAAAAGAAAATTAAAAAATAGCTGCGTCTGAGTGAAAAAAAAAAAAAAAAAAAAAGAAGGGCTTTTTGCTTTTCCTTTTCCATTTGCAAAGGGAAAAAACAAAAAACTCATTTTATATCCTTTTTTTTTTACACGGGAAATGTTAAAAAGTCATCTAATCTCCCGAAACTAGCACTAATTAATGAGCAAACACGAGAGCTGGGAAGAGAAATAAAACCATAGCCTGGGCTTTCTGTAGCTCAATTCAAAGTCGTGACACGTTTTAAGGCCATAAATGCATTTTCTTGGTTCTGGGGAGTTCGTAATTAGCGACTCGAGAGGAAATTCGTGCAGCAGTGGAACATGGGCTGCCTTTTTTTTTTTTTAAATACTTGAGCATTAGTGGTTTTCTCGGGGCTGGGGCTGGGTTGAAGTGCAGCTGGAGCCCCCAGCCCACCGTGTGCAGCCACCCCACAATCTGCCTCTGTGGTCTGCCCGAAATACCCACTCCCTCCTCCACCAAAGCTTCTCACCCTTCTCTCTCTCTTTTTTTTTTTTTTTTTTTTTTTTTTTAAATAATTTTTTTATGGAGATTTTTTGCAGCCCAGTGATCCTCCAGCCTTCCTGAATGCCAACTTTGTACCTGGGAGATTAACTCTTGGCAGGACAACGCGCTCCCCGAGACAAGCGGCCCTCAGTGAAGGGCAGGCTGGGCTCTTCTCGTGGCCACACACCAGAAACCTGCCTGAGACTGGCACCCTGAGGGCCATCACCTGGCTTTATATTTAGTCCTGCTCTGCATTTAGTCACCTGTGTGGCCTGGGGTGTGTGCTGAGCTTTGTGACAGCCTGGTCCTCCCGCCCCTCCTGCTCACAGATTGTTCAGCCCAGCGAGGTGTTCCAGGCACCCTTTTCCCAGGAAAGGCTCTGCAAACAAGGGCCAATGTCCTCAAAGAGCCTCTGCAGCTCGTGGGGAAGTCACAGGAGCCACCTGGTGCCTCCCAACCCCTGAACTGCTGCAAACAGGCACGTTTTGCACCAGCTGGGGCTCTGAGCATCGTCCCCCAGGATATTCCCTGCTTATAAAGCAAGGAATTGCACCCAGGTCATTGTCTGCCGGGATGGGAAGGAGTGTCCCAGCTGGGTAAAGACAGGAGAAGTTGTTCCCAGGAATGTCCAGGGAGAGCTGGGAGGCAGAAGGAGCCTGGGAGAGCGTCCATGCCATGGACTGAACTGACCGGCTGTGGTCGAGGAGGCTCAGCTGAAGGAGTTATTATTTTCCTGTCTGGTAATAAATAGAATAATGGACAAAAAGCCTAATTCCTGCAAGGAGTCTGAGTAAGCAACCTGGTGCCATGGTTCACTGCAGGATTTGTGGTTTGGGACCTTCTTCCAAGCCGTGAATCAACTCACCAAACAGCCCCCGGGCCACTGGTGTGGCTCTGAGGACTCCTGGGTGTCCCTGGTTTCCCTCTGGCACAAAACACCCTTTTCTCTTCCAGGTGCCCATGAGGTGGTCGTTCCATCGGGGTGGTGGTCCATGGGTGACAACACCCACAGCAGGCAGGAGCTTATCTCCACCACCAGCTCAGCCCTCTGAATTTTGTTGTCATCTGATAAAGCCTCTTTGGCCTCTGCTTGGTCTAAAGCCTTGGAAAAACCTCTTGGGCAGCGAGGGAGCCCCTGACAAGGAGCCCTCCCAGCCTGGGGCTGTCAGCCCTGAATTGGGGCAGCACCATTAACATAATCCAGGGGTCCTTGTCTCCATTCCCAGGCAGGAGCAGCTGGGCAGGAGCTCTCCCCACAGACAGGCTGCAAGGCAAAGGGACTGCCTAAGGATGGGACTTTTTAACCAAAAAACCATTCATTCTTTGCCACAGCACCAAAGGAAAAAGCAGTTCTGGATCAGTTCCTTCTTCAGTCTTGGCACTATTGGAATTCCTCTAGATGTGATATAATATGACTTAACAACATACATTGACATGATAGAATTAATTGTATAATATTATAATTGATATAATTGTATTATATATTTGTTGCCCAGAGAGGCTGTGGAGTTTCCATCCCTGGAAGTGTCCAAGGCCAGGTTGGACAGGGCTTGGAGCAACCTGGGCTAGTGGAAGGTGTCCCTGCCCATGGCAGGGGGTGGGACTGGATGAGCTTTAAGGTCCCTTCCAACCCAAACCATTCCATGATTCTATTATAATATAAAAATATAATTATAACATTTTTCATTAGGGGTTACAAGGGCTTTAAAATCATCTGCTTCGTTGTTGATGAGAAAATTGAATTATTTTAATCCATGTATTATTTTTAATCTATTATTTTAAGGTTTTGACAAGCAGCTAAACCACCATGCTAATCCCTAATCCTGGGATAATCACCACCAATTTGATCTCAGAGACTTACAGGAGGAAACAGGAATAAAGCAGAGTCTGCACATCAGAGGATGATGACGATGATGACGAGTATTATTATTGTTGTTATTATTGTTAATAGAGTTGTTGTTGTTGTTATTATTATTGGTATTATTATTATTATTATTATTATTGGTATTATTATTAATTATTAATTATTTATTAATTATTATTATTATTATTATTTAAAGTGCCCCTCAGGCACATCTCACAAAATCCTCTTCCCCCATCTGCTCTTCACAGAAAGTGTCAGGAAAGAGGCAAAGCCAATCACCCAAAGCAGAACAATGTCCAGGGCGATTTTAATAAAATAAAAATAATCCTTCCTTTAAAAAATCCCCTCGTTTGCCACACATTTTAAAGCACAGAAAGTATTGCATAACTCCAACCACCGGCAGAGCCTGGAATACTGTGTCCCTTTATTCTCCCAGCTAATAGTTATAATTAGAACCTTTCCTATAGTGCTCCTATATCTACATGTAATTCTCCAAAAATCCCTCTTGTCTTGCCCAATAAACTGATTCATTGTTACCCAGGCTGCAGTCAAACAATTCAAGTGAGAAGTGCAGACAGTGGCTTGTGAGGAAGGTTTGTGGGGGGTTTTTTTTGGTTTGTTTTTTTTTTTTTTTTCAAAGCAGAAAAATTCCCCAACGTGAAATGTTCTCTCCTAGCATCGATTTTTTCGTTGCAGTGTCGCTGTTCACACTGGGGGAAATTGTCATGTGAGGGGGAAAAAAAAAGCAGAGAAATGGCTCAGTCTGGCCTGATTTGGGGGGGGAAAGAAAGAGTTCTGCCCAATTAGCAGGACAAGATAGAGTTTGGGTCAAATCCAGACAAATGAAGGAAGTTTGAGTTGTTAAATAAGTGAAGGTGGCAGAGTCTGTCACCATGACAAAAGCAAAGCTCTTGCCTCACTGAGGTAAGACCAGTTTGGGTCCAGTTCTGCCCTGTGCAATAACCTAAGAAAAAAAAAAACCACATTTGGCTGTGATTTAGAGACAATTCTTCAAAATCCGTTGCTTTTTTTTTTTTCCTTTATTTTCCCCCCTCTTTTCCTTGCCCCGATCAAACCCCAGCACACTCCTCACTCTGGATTTATGGGTCAGAAACCCTCAGGCTTGTCCTGATGGATTAAGCAGAGACAAGTTGTACAGAGTAAATTAAAAATGAAATAGTTACAGCTGTTGGAATGGACTCAGGGCCAGAGGAGGGAAAAGACTTTCTACCCTCCAGGGGCCTGGAAATAATCTGGGAATCACCAAGTGCATAAATAAAGGCGGCTTGAGTGTCCTGAAGGGTGGAGGGAGAATCCAACACCGTTGGGTTTGTGTGGGGACGGCTCTGATGTCTCTCTCATTCCTTGAGTGTTCCAAGCCAGGTTGGACAAGGCTTGGAGCAGCCTGGTCTGGTGGAAGGTGCCTGTGCCCGTGGAAGGGGCTGGACTGAGATGAATTTAATGTCCCTTCCAGCCCAGCCCATTCCATGATTTCGGTGACAACCCGAATTCTCTGCTGTGCTCAGCCACATCTCCCTCTCCCTTGGAAAAGTGCTTTTTGTCCCTCCCCTCCCCAACTCTCTGCTGGTTCCATTCTGTTTGTGACCTGGCTGTGCTGTCTTGCTCTGGCTTTTGTGGGTTTGGGGTTTTTTAGGGAATCCAAGGAGCCAGGGGCTGCAGCAGCTCAGCACCATGAAGCACCCAGCACAGGGAAGGCAGTGTCTCATCCCAGCTCCTCTGGCCTTCAGCTCCCCACGAAGGCACAGCCTCTCCCTATTGGTGATAAACCAAACACAGACAAACACATCCATAATTCCCCTTTTGTGAATTCCAAAGTTGTACAAAATGGCCCTTTTTAGTCAAATAAAAGCACTCCAGAGCTCTTCGCTGCTCTGGGAGGCTGGAGAGCCTTCCTAGGGAAGATGTTTGGGCCAGTCACAGAGTTAATGGAGCAGAAAAGACAGGGATGGCTGGGAATAACACCAGCAGGAATTTTTCATCCCAGAAAAGAAAAAAGAATCAAGAAAATAATAAAGAAATGAAAAGAGAAAAAAATAAAGAAAAGAAAAAAGAATCAAGAAAATAATAAAGAAAAGAGAAAAGAATAAAGAAAATAATAAAAAAAAAGAAAAAAGAGAAAAGAATCAAGAAAATAATAAGGAAAAAAGAATAAAGAAAATAATAAAGAGAAGAAAAAAAAGAGAAAACAATCAAGAAAATAATAAAGAAGAGAAAAAAGAGAAAAGAATAAAGAAAATAATAAAGAAAAGAAAAGAGAAAAGAATCAAGAAAATAATCAAGAAAATAATAAAGAAAAGAAAAAAAGAGAAAAGAATCAAGAAAATAATAAAGAAAAGAAAAGAGAAAAAAATAAAGAAAATAATAAGGAAAAGAAAAAAGAAAATAATAAAGAAAAGAATAGAGAAAAGAATAAAGAAAATAATAAAGAAAATAATAAAGAAAAGAAAAGAGAAGAGAATAAAAAAAATAATAAAAAAAAGAAAAAAGAGAAAATAATAAGGAAAAGAAAAAAGAAAAGAATAAAGAAAATAATAAAGAAAAGAGAAAAGAATAAAGAAAATAATAAAGAAAAGAATAGAGAAAAGAATAAAGAAAATAATAAAAAAAAGAAAAGAGAAAAGAATAAAAAAGAAAAAAGAATAAAGAAAATAATAAAGAAAATAATAAAGAAAATAAAAAAGAAAAGAAAAGAGAAAAGAATAAAGAAAAAATAAAGAAGAGAAAAAAGAGAAAAGAATAAAGAAAATAATAAGGAAAAGAAAAAAGAAAAGAATAAAGAAAATAATAAAGAAAAGAAAAAAGAGAAAATAATAAAGAAAATAATAAAGAAAAGAAAAAAGAAAAGAATAAAGAAAATAATAAAGAAAAGGAAAAAGGGGGAAAACTTATCGGGGTCACTCTGCCAGGCAAATCTCTCCACCCAGAGCAAGCCAAGATTAATTCCTGGCCCAAATTCCTGCCCCAGCACTAAGCAGCGCCTGATGAAGTGATTTTTCCTGACCTCATGGTGCAAGTCATTGTCAGAGGCAGGGCTGCAGCAGGGCTGGGAAGGCTCCAGCTCTCCCAGAGCCAACCCACCGCACACGCCGGCAGGGCCCGTACCTGCCCCCGGCTCCCCGCTGGAAAAACATGCAATTTTCCAAAGGTAAGGGAGGCTTGGGTTACTAGGAACACAAATCATTACGAGTAAAACTGCGTTCCCGTTTTATTGTATTTGTTTTATTTATAATTTTATTACTTATTCCACATTTTCCATATTTTCCATGTGTTTCACGTCATCCTCGTCCGTCCGGGCCCTTACGTGGAAACTTGGGCTCCTCTCCACGGCCCAAGGTGTTGAAGGCTTTACAAACAGCCTTGTTTCGGTGTTTGCTTGGCATGTTCCACCCCGGGAGTGTTTGCCTGCTCAAGTCTGAGTGTTCTCTCACCTGGGCGAGGAGGGAAGAAAAGCAACCCTCCAAGTGATAAGTTGTTGAAAATAAAAGCCATCAAATTGTTCAGCTGGAGTTTTTAACAAAGAACAGTTTGAGGCTCCTCCGGTCTGGGTTGTGGTTTTGATCATGTCGGGGGTTTAAGTTGTCAAAGATGGGGATTTTTCCAGGCACTGCAGTCAACGTGTTGCACGTGCACAGCCAGATTTCCCACCGACCCCAGACCAGAGTTTACTGAGTGCAGAGAAAATGCTCCCAGTGCTGCCAGGTTCCTTCCCTGCTCCACACTTCTGCAAGGTAATATCCTGCATCTGAATGCACAGTGAATTCAGCATTTTCCCCCCTCCTGCAGGCACAGACATCTCACACACAAGCGTTTTCCTTCTCGCTCACATCTGACCCCAATCTGTGAGTGAATCGGGCTCAGCTTTTAGGGTTTGTGTCGGCAGGAACATTGGGTCAGCTTGCAAACAGCCTGGGAAAATCTGGTGCAGCATCTCTAATGCTCTTGACAGGGCCTGCCTGGGCTGAGCCTCGCCGGGGTAACAGTTGTCACTCAGCTCCTGAGCACACTGACACCAGCTCGGCTCCTCCCCGCCAGTCTTGCACCCTCCGCGACACCTTCCTTGCTTCATTCTCATTCAGTGCAATCCCACCACCATGAACCTGAACAATCTCTCAGAAAGGATGCTCAATTCCTGCAAAAAAAAAAAAAAAAAAAAAAAAAAAAAAAAAAAAACCAAACAAAAAACCCACCACAAAACCTCGAGAAGTTCACTCTTGGTTAAAAAAATTAAAAAGCGACTTTTTAATCCCGGGAGCTCAGACAATGCAGCGTTTGCTGGCAGGGGAGGGGCGAGGAGATTGATTAAAACATCTGGCAGGGTAATTAGATTGGCTAAAAAGTTTACACTCCCAACTGCCCCCAGGTAATTGATGGGCCCATGGTGATGTGTCACCCCCAGTCACTGGGCCCTGCAGCGCCCTCGCCTCGCTGTGCCCTGGGCTCACCCTCAGGCCTGACCTGCCACAGCCCCCCATTAAACCTGCAATTATGGGGTGACTCTTAATAGCGAGGTCTTGCCTGAGAGTGGGGAAAAAAATGTTTCTGCGGCTCACATGCGACAATTAAAGATAATTTAAAATGTAAGTAATTGCACGGGGTTTCTGGAAACTACTGTAGGGGTCTTGTCCCAGGCAGCTGACAGGGGTGGAGGGGGGTATTTTGACAAGTTTTGTGCAGGTTTCCATTAAATGCCAACGAGCAGCTCTATTTTCTTTGGAGTCATTGGTCAGGAAATGGAGATTGTGAAAGGTCAGGCCGGGAAGATTCGGGCAGGGATGGAGGTATTATTCCAGTTCTGATCCATGGGGATCCAGTTCCAGAATAAATCCTTCAGTTAGCTGATTGATTCTGGCTCTCTGCAGTCCCTGAGCAGGGGAAAGGTAAGGGCTGATCCACAGGGAAGAGCTTCTGTTGAGTTCCTTTCACTGCTGCAGAGATGCCAGGCAAGGTGAGACTCAAAATCTTAGAATCTCAAAATATCCTGAGCTGGAAGGGACCCACAAGAGTCATTGAGCCCAACTGTCCATCTGCTCTCTGGAATCGTCAAGGAACCTGGGGAGTCTGAGTTGAGAGACCTGGAAACCCCCAAAACTGCACAACACACAGAAATATCACTTTTATTTCCTTTTCCATCGCTGGATTTCTAAATGACATTCAAAAGTTAGAGCTTGTACTTCTGTGTTATAGCTGCACTCAGCTTGTGCTGCTGCATCACAAAATTAAATGTACTTATAAGCAGCTGCAGGATCAGGAGATCTGAGAGATTTACCCTTTGTATAACTTTAGAGAGGGCAAAATGCATACAGGAAATAAAAGCTGGGGCAGACTTGCCCTCTTTGTTGCTTTCAAGTGGCTGCCTTCCTGCCTGCAGTGGTTCAGATGCACTGGTAACACCATGGCAGCTCACCACAAAAACAACATTGTGGGGCTGCATAAAAACCAAAAATGAAATTAAATATCCAAAAAAAAAAAAAAATTGAAAAAGAAAAAAAGTCAAACATGTCTCTGAAGTAAATTCAGTGAAACACAAACCTAAAGTGCACGACCACAAGAAGAATTGTATCAAAGCTTTAAATCATTTTCCTTCCTTTCTAAGATGAAATGATCCCAAATAAGAATATGCTTGAGACTTTGGTCATTACATTTATCCCAAAGCGGTGCTTTTAAGGAGGGATTCCAAGAGAAAATACCCTTCAGCTGTGAAGATTGCTGCAGATTTTGTTCTACCAGGACGCTCACGGATGAGCCGCAATGACAGGAACTCCTCTGGGGGGTTGGTTTTCGGAACCCAGATTCGTTTGGTTTGGTTTTTTTTTTTTTTTCCCTGTATGAAAAGTCAGGGATGTGCTCAGACACAAGAGGACACATGTTGTGGTGACCCAGCCCGCGGGCCCAGGGGCCGAGTGGCACCGAGCGGAGCCGGGAGCGGCGGGAAACACTCCGGAGATTTCCTGGTGCCTCTCCAAGCTGCCAGAGGAGGTTTATATTAACATCACATGGCTGTCTCCAGCTGCATTTGTCAGCACAGCCCATTTGGAGACCCTGCCATGTTGGGCTGCACGAGGAGCAGGAGGGGGGGGAATAAAAAGAGCCACAAAAAAACCCCCAAAAAACCACCAGACAATAAATATCCAGGTTTTATCACGGGAATCTTCCTCAAAGCTAGGCTTTTTGCCCGTGCAAAACCTTTGTAGAACCCGTGTGGGGCAGCTTTTTAAATGTTTTTTAACACATAGGAAAATAACACACCATAGAAAGCTGGCAGCGAGTTTGGCTCGAGGAGCCAAGCTGGGCATGGAAAAAAAAAAAAAAAGGACAAAAAAAGGTCATTTCTAGCCAAGTTTTAAGTGAGTATACAATATATACCTTTTTTTTCCCTGCTCCTTCCCTTAGTTCTTGGCCAACTTGGCTAGGAGCTTATGGAAAACACTGAAGTGGATTTATTATAATTGGGGGGTTTTTCTCTTTTTTTGACGAAGTAGAAGTTCTTATAAACAATAATTGTGGCAAAAGAGTAACACAGACACGGTTTTTAAGGATGCACCATCAGAAAGAAAACCCTCTTTTCCACACCATTCCCTAAACAAGGTGAGTTCATGAGCACCAGTGATCTAATACTGCTGCTATTTATGATTTCTCCAATTCTTTATTATAAAGTCTGTCCTACAGTGGAAAACTCCTGGTGCCAATCACATTTCCAAGCAGGTTAATTCAGCACCGTAAGTCAATTAGGATAACAAACCTGCTGGGGTGAGGGGGGTGAGGGAAGATTTCTTGGAATGAACATTTTCACCCTGCCCCTGGTGGGAAGGGATCAAACAGGAGAGGTTTGGGTGGCTCCAAAGGTGCTCTCCCGACTCCCTGGTTGGGTGGCAGCTCCTCTCCGGGATGGCTCCGCTCTGTTTGTCCCAACACGTTCCCAGAGCCTCCTTCCTTGCCCCCGGGGATTCCAGGTGGATGCTGACTGGGAGCCAGCTCCTTGCTGACGTGGGTTGCCTGTTCAACACCCTGCTCTGTCTCACACTGACCTGCACCTCGGGTTTGGTTTGACTTTTTTTGGGAAGGCGGAGTTTCCAAAATCAATTAAAAGGAAATATGGGGGTTTTTTTTTCGCCTCTGAGACCTTAACTGGAGGTGTCTTCCTCACCTTCTAAATGCTGTGAGTGTTTTGTCTGTAGGATCAGAGACCTTCCATGACATTTGACCTGGAATCATGGGTAATTCCATTTGCAGCAGCCCCAAAGCCTGTGTGACCTGGACCAGATACTGCAGAGAAGGTGCCTGAACAGCAGCCTCCAAAATATCCAAATGATCCTGGGATATTTTGGTGCAACAATGCAGATTCTGGATGCAAGAGGACACAAGTTTTGAAAAGCTGACCACTTACCTGAGACAGAAAAGGAGTTGGGCATGACAATAAAAGGGGAAAAAAAATAACCCAAATAGATTTGAAATGAAAAGTGAAAAGGAGCAGGAACCACAAGCCTGAGATTAACAATAAGTTTATGAGCTGCAGGTTTGGGCTGTGTTTAAACAAGAGCAACAGTTTCCCCTCTGCATCTTGTCAATTAGAGGCAATTCCTTTTCAAATGGAGCAGATAATCCATTTTCCCATATTCTCTTGGAAACATCCTTCCAAGTTGAATGATTCTTTTTTTTTTTTTTAAAGTGAAGATTTTGCCAGATGCATTCAACTCTCTGCAATTTTCTTCTGTCACTTCACAAAGTAAAAATCTAACGTTTCAAGAAAAAAAATAAATCCATTTCTATTTATGCTGCTGAAGGTGCAGCAATGGAAAAAAAGCAAAAGTCAGATGGAAAATAAACACGGTGAGTAACGCTGGAGTCACGCTGGATGAGGCGTGTGGGGACTTGATTTGTGACACACGCAGTGGAGAAGGGGCTGATGCCACCAGCTGCCCCGAGGGATTGTCTCTGGGGATGCACTGATGATGAGTTCACATGGAGAAACATCTACAGGTGAGACCATGGGAACACAGTCTGAAAATCCAGTTATCCTGGGGCTTTGTCACCCTCATGTCCTAAAAAAACAATCCCAGAGAGCTGTTATGGTGCCCTCAGCGTTTCACAGGGCACCACTAAACAGGCTGCCAAAGCTGGCCACAAAACTGCCCCAAAAACCAGAATATTGGGGTCTTGCTCATGCCCTTACCTGGTTGTTGTATGTTATGTTCAGGTTTTAATTGATGTGCGTTAGAGGGGTTAAGTGAGGTTGCTAAAAATATTTAATGGTTGGAAAAAAACATTTGACAGCTGGAATTGATGATCTTAAAGGTCTTTTCCAACCTTAACAATTCCACGATTCCATAAGACCACCTTCCACAGTGGATGGACCTTCTTGAAGAGACTCCATCCACTCACTCATCCCTTGGGCTAATGGGACTCAAAGTCTCACCCAAGTGTGAGACCCTCACAGCATCAGTGGGACATCCCACCTGGCCAAAGAATTTGGAGGTTTCCAGCTTTTAGGAGTCATTGTCAGCACAAAAGCAGCATCAGAAGGTTTTAGAGCACTGACATTCCTTCTTGAAGGCACTTGTTGGCAGTGCAGTGACTGTGCCATTTTTATGAACTCAGGCTGGGTTAGATCTGAATGCAAGATCACCAACTTTAGCACTTGGAACTGAGCTGAAAACACGAAGATCTGACCAACACCAGGAACTGGCAGCTGCTTGAAAACTGCTGCACATCTTTGTGCCCAGTCTCGGCCAGTGACAAACACAAAAGGATGGACCAAGCTTAGCTGAGGACAAAACATAATGAAACATCTCCATACCAAAGTAGTTACAGAGAGGTGGGTGACTAAATCCCATCCCTGATCTGGAGCTAAACCTGTGAGCAGGACACAATGGATTGCAAATAGACACACACACCTCTGCCAGCGAGTTACACAACCTTGCTCTCCTCCAGCTCCCCTGAACAGGCACATGGCCAGGGCTGGCTGCTGCTCATGTGGTCTGATGGCATCAGCAGGAAGGTGCTCGTTTGTTCCAGACAGTGAAAGTAGCAGAGCCTGGAAGTTTCCCACGCAGGAATAAGGCTGATCCACGTGACATCCCAAAATCCTCCTCCGCGCGCGTCATCGCGAGATGTGCCACTAAATTTAGCCCTTAAAAATGAGCTTGCAAGCAGAGAGCACAGCTTTGACCAAAAACTGGGGGTTCACCAGGAGGGGTGTTCATCGCTGGGACACTTTCTCCCAGCCTTTCCTCCTTGGGGTGAAGTTTCCACCTTCTGCACCCCGGAGATGGGCTTGGATTGGGCGTGAGGAAAGCAAGATGAAGTGAGAAGGGAGGTTTCCTTTCCCTTCCCCTCGATGAATCCCACCATCAGTGACTTACAAGCTTCGTGTCAAGCATTAGATGCCAACATGACCTTCTGCAGCAGCTTGTTTGCCCTGGATGCTGAAGTCCTCTGGGATATGTGAAAATGGAGGGTCTGTGGTGCCGAGTGACCAGCACTGGGTCAGCTTTGCACAGGGACAACCACTGTAATCACTTGATGGCCCCACATTCCAGCATCCCAGGCACATGGTGGCAAGGTCCATGGAGAGCCTAAAGTCTGGATGGAGGAAAGAGGCAAAGGGACAGACAGACAGACAGACATTGTTACCCTGATGAAAGTCTGCTGGTGAAAGGCAGGGATGTGGCCTTTTTAGGATCAAGGCATCAAAAGCCAGGACACTTCAGAAGCCATAAGAACATCCCCAGTGCAGGCAGAAGGGAGGTGACAGCACAGGGCTCCCTCCAAGGGTGTTCCCATTCCCTGCCCTGTGACAGCCCCACCACTCCAGGCTCCTGACTCACTGGGACAGCTCAGGATGAGCAACCTCAGCACCCTCTCAACAGAACCCTATTCCTGCCTCCCAAACCAACAGAGGAGCTCTGGGGAGGCAAAATGGAAACTGCTGCTTGACTTCAATAAAGGCAAGGAGGTGATGGTCCACCCTCTCTCACCAATTTATCCCAAACCTATTGATTAAATAGTGCTCCAAACAGAGGATAACTCGCTCAGAAAGGTTGGCTGAGACCCCTGTGCAGCTGAAAGCAACTTGAGACCAACCAGCCCAAGCAGAGCATTTTGTTGTAGTTTTCTAAAATAATAAGACCAGGAGATGGGCAAAGTTCCCCTCTTCACCTCAGGCCAACTTGCTCCTCTGCAATTCCTAATACTGGAAAGGAGGTGGGGGAATAAGAAACCTCAGAAAATAAAACTTATTTGGCACTGCTGATTAAAACCAGTTTGTGCTTCCTTGTGAAAATCTGGGTTTGCTCAAGGTTTGGGCAGTTCTGGTCTCTTCCATCCACATAAGGTTTGTTTTAATGACCATGGAGTTATATGAATCTATTAATTTTGTTCCTGAAGGTTTCATAATAACAATGCCTGTTTTTTTCATGCAGCACTTTCCAGCCACGTGTCTGGAAATGCATTGCAAATGGGCAATTAGTGTCAGCCCCGTGCTGGAGATGGAGAGACTCGGGCGGGATCCAGGCAAGATAATTCCTAAATAGTAATGCCAAAATCAGGCAGTTCAGTTTGATCTTCAAACAACTGGAGCTGGAGCCTGAAAAAACTCTCAAAGACAACTCAGCCAGGACAAACACAAAGCATTTCATTGAGTGGAAGGGGAAGGGCTGGCATGGGAATGACCAACACTGGGCTCGATCACAGGGTGAGCCTGGCACGGCTCGTCCCGGGGTCAAGGAGTCACTGCTCATCTGCCCTCACAGGGATGCCTGGATGGGGCTCCTGAGCCACTGCTGATGGATGGAGCACCCAAAAGGAGCACCCAGGAGCCCCAGAGAAGCCCTGGAGGTGCTGCCAGGGATGTGGGCTGGGTGATGGGAGCCAGGCAGGAGGAGCCGCCGGCAGGTCCGGGACGAGGGAGTGGGGGATGACCCGAGCCAGCCCCAGAGCCAAGGGGGGATTTCAGGATTTCACTGCTCTGCTGAGCCCCAGAAACCTGCCCAGAGATCATCCTGCGGGAGCAACACGTGGCTCCAATTCTCTGATGCCAGGCCTCGCTGCGCCGGCACCCCCATAAATCCCGGAGCCCTGACACCGAGCTTTTCATCAGAGCTGGAGCAGGAGGGGAGAGGGAGAGGAGGGAGGCTGGGCTGGGAGGAGATGGGTCTCGGCAGCAGGCACAGCTCCTCTTTCCTGCCCAATAATCCTCCCTGTGTTTCATCCACCAGCTGATAACATGTGGGTCCCATTTCCCCCCGCCCTCCCCTCATCTGAGCGAGATGGCAGATACAGCCACGCTGCCATCTGAGCCGTGTGTGCAACTGCTCCTGATTAAAGAAGAGAAAACCCTCCTGATGGGAGGCTTGACAGGCTCGGGAGGGCTCCCTACACCAGCCCAGAGTGCCCTGGTGATGCTGGAGTTGGGCTCTGGTGACATCCCTGAGCTGATCCCCTCCTGCCTTCCAGGTTCCAGGACAGGTTCTCTCCTGGGGTTCACTGGCACAGGGAAATTCCTGCCTTTTTATTGTTCTCCCAGTTCACTTTATCCACTGAAATAAATATTAAATGTATTAAGTCATTTCAGTGGTGTTAGGAACAAATTCATGCATTTTGAGATTTTTGGAGTGGGAGAGAGTATTTCATCCAAAATATCTTTCTGTGTGAAAACCCAGGAGTTTTGTTGGGCTTTTTTGGTTGTTTGTTTGTTTGTTTAAAAGAACAGAAACTGAAGCCAGAAAATCTGCAATTTGAAAATCAGAAGGGAGGGATTAATGAAGCAAAAATTCTCCCTCTTCCTTTTGGGGTGGGAATTAATAGGTGTTGTTTGGGGCCTGATCAAGTGAAGTAACAGAGAAAGTATCAACTGAACTGGGGGTATTCCCAGCATCAGATATTTCTGCCTGATATTTTTTATACAAAAATGTAAAAAGCCCAAAATAGACCTTTCAGAAGATTTGTATTTCCTGAGAATTTCCATCCTACCTGTGCCAGGGGTGCTGCAGGCAGTGCCATCCCCCAGAGTCACACCAGGGAAAGTGTTGAAATCACATCACTGGAAATCAGCTGGAATTTGGAGGAGTGAGGGCAAAAGCAGGAGAGGCTCTTGGTCCTTGTGAGACTTTGAAGTTTCTCCTTCCTAAACAAACAGAGAAAGACAATTAATTCAGGGCAGAGCTCAGGACCAGTTTTGTCCTGAAATCCCCTCCCAGCACCATCAACACCATTTTCCTTCACACACTCATTTACTTCCAGTTCACTGGAGAGGATGACAGGCTCAACTTCCAGCCTTTCTCTCCTGTGCCACCCATCAGGTCCTCCAGAGGTTTTCTCGTGGTTCAAGCTGCTTTGCTGCCCTTCCAGCTGTGGGATCAGCCTGAGGGGAGAGTGTTGCCTCCCATCCTCGTGCCAGGGCTCTGGGGCTCATCCTGCACCTTGGATGGGTGCCTGTGTTCCACCTCCTGGAGGAGCAGCCCCTGCCAAACCCTATGGTTTGGGATGGTCCTGCACCAAATCTCAGTCGATTCAGTGAGAGAGCAGCTCCTCTGAAGCTGCCACAGACCAAAGCTTATGAGAAGTGAAGAGCAAAGAAAAGTTTAGAGGAGAAATACAAAGCAGAAAAGATATTGAGAAAGAGATGGTGAATGGCAAGAAGGGAGTTAATGAGAGCCAGAAACGCTAGTTGGAGAAATGTTGATTTTATTTAGCATTAATTGCAGGAAAGAGCCTATAAAGTGTGGTAAGAAATTATTAAGTACCACTATGCAATGCCAGCTTTGTGCCAGCCATCCCCACGAAACAGGTGTATTATTCCTAGTTCCCAAGGTATAAATAAATAATGGCTTTTCCACATCTTTTTTTATGATGGCATTTCATTATTTTTTACTGCCACATTGTTACAGCCCCAGTTCCTCCAGAGCAGGTTTGGGGATGGGGATCAGGGGGTGAGGGAACACGTGTGGCTGTGCAGGGATGTGTTTGGGGGCTGGCACGAGGGAGCCAGGGCTGAGGTGTCTCACCTGAAACCAGTTGGTGATCCAAGTCATCTTTCCTGAGGGAGGGATTGCTCTGGGACAGGAGGTTTTGGGGGATATCACCCCGCTCCAAGCACTGGTATCATCTCAGCCCAGTCAGGGACGCAGAGCTGGGGTTTCTATGACTCCTGTTTGCATGTCTTGAGATCAGAAAAGCAAAATAAAACCTGTATTCAGCCCACTTTTTGTTTTCTTCTCATGATCTGCCCATGTGCCCTCCCCAGCATTGTTACATCTGACATTGTCCAAGTTAAGAACGAGGACAGATCCCATTTTTCCTGAGCAACCTTGATACCAGCATTTTTGGGCTTGTTTTCCTCGAGTCTCTCACTACTCAGGAGGAGGCTCAGAGGGGAGATAAGCACTGGATGCATTTTCCAAGCAACCTCTTGCTTCAGCTGAGGCCACCAAAGACGCCGGGGGAAGCAATGATTCCCTGGTAATGCCTCAGTCCAAGCTGTGACCTGGAACCGTGGGCTCTGCAAATATGCATAAATCTTCAGCTCCCATCCAAATCACTGCAAGGTTCAGTGAAAACAGCAGAGCTGCCAGTGAATCCAAGCTAAGCTTTAATCCAGCTCTGGGGTGATTTATGAGCTCAGGTGGAAACCAGGAAACCCGATGGCTTCGGCCCCAAACTGTGCTTGTTGGCTGCCCCAGCCCAGGGGTGGCTGCTGTGGTGCTGAAAAACTGGGACAACTAGGGCACAGATGGAATCAAACAGCACAAAACCACCCCAACAACCACGTCTGCAAACCTGGGTCACCTATCAAACAGACAGACAGTAGGAAACACAAAAAAAGAGGAAAGAGAACACCTCAGTCCCACAACCCAGTTTTCCAGGGAACAATGGGTGTCATCTCAGCAGGGAAAGATGCTCCTGTTGTTGGCAAAGCTCCCCCCAGCCAGAAGCAGGGAACATTATCTCTACAGAGCATTAACAAGGCCGTTCCCTCCCCTTTCTCTGCCCCTCATTATCCATCTATACTTTAGCTTGGAAAAAAATTAACCGTGATAACAATTAGCATAAGATCCCAGGTGATGTGACCAAGGAGACTTTTGACCAGCCTGGGTACCATCTCTGCATGTCCCCAGGAACCTCCAAATAACCATTCTCGTTCCAGCTGGGAATTCTGAGTCTCTTTAATGAGTTTAGCTGAGGAATTGGTGGGCGAGGGAGGGGATTTCTGCACCACGACCCGCCCGTGCAGCCACGCGGAGCTGCTCAGCTCCGAGCCTGTTCCCAGCCCGGGGCTCACAGCTGCAACATCTGTATCCCATCCCCGTGCCAAGTTCCTCCTTTTTCCAACACTCCCGCTCCACGTGCATGTAAATCTCCAAAGGGAAACTCTGCCTCACGGGTTTGCCCACGGAGGTGACGCCGGGCAGTGGTTACAGCAACGCCCGCGACTCGGCCAGCCCAGACCCTCCAGGGCACTGGGAACCCACCAGCCCCGGCCCCCAGACTGCCCTGAGCTAATAAACCCCACCACAGACAGTTTACAACACCCCCCAGGTGTCTGGGTGACGAGGCAGTGAGCAATGGGTCCCTTGGCCAGTGATTTTGGGGGACTGGAGAGGGTGATGCCATGTGTGCCCAGGCTGGCTCAGCACAGCCAGGGCTGGAGCAAAGGGCATGTGCTGAGTCAGGACAGAGAGACCCAGAGAAATGGGGGTGCCAGGGGTGGGACAAACTGAATTTCTCCTTCCTGGCTGAACAGCACCAGAGTCACAAACTCTCCTCACTACTTCCAAGTGTTCCAGTAACAGTTTTCTCCCATTTCTTTGTGCTGAGGGTGCACGACCACTGTCCCAACAGCAAAGCTGGAAAACCAAACCATTTCAGCTGGAAAAACCTTTAAGGTCAAGTCCAACCATTGACCCAGCACTGCCAGGGCCACCACTAAACCATATCCCCAAGTGCCACATCTACACACCTCTTAAATCCCTCCAGGGATGTTGATTCCACCGCTGCCCCGGGCAGCCTGTCCCAATCCTTGAATCTTGTACCTGGCACAGGGCTACCAAAGCCAATCTTGCAGCATTTGACACAGATTTTGAGTGTGTCACCACATAAGGATCTAGGCAGATATCACCTAGAGCTGAAGGCAGGCTTTTCTTAAGTCTCCCATCCCAGCTGGGCACTGTGCCTGCCTTCAGGTGGGTGAGCTGGAGATGCTCAGGAAAACATCTCCTGTGCTGAATGGGTTTAATTCACCACAAAAGTAAAAAACTAATCACTTTAACTGTACCACATCAATTCTGCAGGCAGACAGGACCAAAGGCAGTCTCCTGATTTTTTATGGCTATTTCTCAGCCCTGAAAGGACAAGTGTGACCTGGACAAAGGAGTCCCAGAAAAGCCTCCTGACCCCAGATATCTCTGTTAAAGACTAACATGTCTGTCCCAGTCCAATCAAGCTTCTTCTTGAGATGAATATTGTCAAAAAAATAATTCAGAGGGTTCATTCTTCCCTCTCTATCAGAGCAAACGCTGAGAGATTCCCAGCTCTCCTCACAGGAAAAAGCAAACCTGCACTGAAAGGGTTTCTGCAGGACCTGCCTTGTAAAAGAAACGAGATTAGTAACAAGCTTTTGCCTCTTTTTTTTTTTTTTTTAATTTCAAGTGAAAGAAAGAGTGTGACAAGGAACTAGGAGTCTGTCTGCCATGGAATATTCCTGCACTACTCGGGGCTGTGGTTTATTTTACTAGTGGTGACTAGTTCAAGCCACATTTAGTCAATAAATATGAGATATGAGGTCACCCCGCCATCGAGCTGTTACCCTGTCTACATATTTCACAGCTGGGCAGTAACCTTTTAACTGGCGTCTACCTCGGTGGGGAGTCTCCATAAAAAAAGAGCCAGGATCCATTGGTCGTGGTGGGGGATCAGGGCCATTCCTGAGCAGCCTGAGTGGGAGAAAGGGAGAGCTCAGGGCTTTGCTTTTCCCTTCCTTTCCCTGGTTTCCGGTGGCACAGCATCCAGCCAGAGCTGGAGACTCCGAGCTGCCCCACAGGTAACAGGCAGTGAGGCAGCACATCCCACATCCCAAGGTTTTACAGTAAGTTTACCCATCTTTCCTATAGAATTGGTTCAAAAGACAAATTTCCTCCGGTTTTCAAACCCATCAAGTCAAACATTTATTTCCTAGGGGTTAATTTCTCCTTTTTTACATAAACTTCTTTAAAAGGTTTTTTCCAAGTCTGTATCTTCTCCTTACTACCTTTGCTTTGCTTTGGGATGAGGAGGACACTTCCCTGGTTTCTGAGCTGGTAACTAAGTCTGGTTAAGGTGGAGCATCCCTGAGTCCAACATCAAACCTTTCACCCCAGCAAACTTCCTGTGATGGTCCCAAGTGTAACTGGGAATAGATGGTGCAGCCCCAGCCCTGCCCCTGCCCTGATTTGAAATCTCCAAGGGTTCAAAGCAAGGAGATCTCAGGGTGTTTTTCCTGCAGCCCGACCTTCCAGTCCCTCCAAGGCCTCCAGAGATGGGGGCAGCCACCCATGAGCAAGTGCTGAACACGAGAAGGGACCTGGGTCAAATCACCTGGCCTGGCTCCAGGAAGGTGTTCAGGTCCCAAAACAGCACTGGGATGAATGGATGGATTTGGTGGGAAGTGTCAGGGAAGACAAAGCAAACCCAGGAGTGAGAGGCCACGGCAGGGAACCAGCTGTGGGCCAGACTGTGCCCTGTTGCTTTCTGTCAGCTTTGCACCAGCTCTGCCCACCCTGCGGGTGTGCCAGGAGCTCAGCTGGCCTCGGCCTTCCCTGCCAGCCCCGGGACCTGCAGCCCTGGCAGCACAGCCAGGGCAGGGGAGATGGAGGGGAGATGGAGGGGAGATGATGGAGGGGAGATGGAGGGGAAGTGAAGGGGAGATGGAAGGGAGATGGAAGGGAGGTGAAGGGGAGATGGAGGTCAGATGGAGGGGAGATGGAGGTCAGATGGAGGGGAGATGGAGGGCAGATGGAGGGGAGGTGGAGGGCAGATGGAGGGGAGGTGGAGGGGAGGTGAAGCAGAGATGTGCCCTCCCTGCAGAGCGAGGTGCTCACAGTCCCTTCCCTGCCCTGCCCCGTGTCCAAGGGGAGAGCCAGGGAAGCAGCAGCCCAGAGCTGCTGGCAGGGCCGTGGCAGTGGCCGTGGTGAGGGCCTGGCTCCTGCCCTCTGGCACACTGGGAATATCCAGCCTGGCTCTCCCATCCCAACGTCACGGCTCAGCACCGGCAGACGCGGCTCCGGCGCCGGGAGACAGGGCTGACTCCTCCCAGCTCAGCTGGAGCCTCCAAAATCAGAACCTCTGCTGTCAGCTGCCTTTTATAGGGCTATAAAACCCCGAGTTCATGCACGAGCCTGTCAGACCTTGGCCGGCATCGGCCCCTGCCACCTCCATCCCACCTCCCCGGCTCCCACACACGTGTGGTCCCTGCTCCCTCCGCCTCCAGAACCACCACCTGAGGGCCAGGACCCCTCAGATGGACATGGAAAGATGGAATTGCAGCAATGCCAGCTCAGATGGACAAGCCTGAGCAAAACAGGTACGAGCAAGGCAACGAAACGCCCCTCATTTGGAGCCCCCCCATCCCAACGATGCTCCGCGGCAAAAAATCCACCCCTGCACCGTCAGCATGGGGCTGCAGCTGGACACCCACCCACCAAAGCCTCCCCACCACCACCTCCACCCCCCCTCAGCCCCTCGTGGCAGGATGGGAGCAGGGGGGTTGTGTCACACGCCACTATCAGACACCACTAATAACGGGGCCACTCGTAATGCTGGGCCTGGCGACAAGAACAACACGAACCAAGCCTGCACCCACCCACTGAGAGCCCGGCGTGTGTCACACTCCTCTGTGTCATGGCTGCAAAAATATCCCCGCTGACGGCCTCCCTTTTTTTTTTTCCCCTTGCCCCCCTTTTCTTCGTATTTATTTATATTTTTGAAGGTCCGGCCCGGCCAGGTGGGAAAAGTTTGCATCAGAGCCGGAGCTGAGGCCGGTGACGGGTGTCTGCTTGGTTTACGTTAAACGGGAGGAAAAGGGAAAGAAAAAAAAAAAAAAAAGGAAAAAAGCAAGTTTGCAATTACATGTTCTCTGCTGAGAGGTGTGGCACTGGCACAGCCTGGGCTCGGCCCAAACCACACAGAGAGATGCTCAGGGAGGAGGGAAAAGCACAAACAGGGGCAGCTGCAGTCGAGATTTTATGGGAGAGAAGGGATTAGAAGCTCATTGACAGGCGCTAAAGAAGAATTTCGTCCTCCTGAGGGCTTCCCCTCCGTGTCAGTCACTGTGCCCAAAGCTGTGGGAGAAGTTGGCAGCCCTGGGTGACAGAGTTTGGTCCCTGTCTGGATCCAGGGGCACCTGCTCTGGGAGCTCAGGGTCCCGCTGCAGAGGGGCTGGCACTGGGGACCACCCTCACCAGCAGGTCCCCATCAGAGCCTAAAGCTGCATCAGCCTCATCTGGCCCAAACCAGCACCACACTGAGGTCCATCCCCTGCACAAACACTTCTCCTGCCCCTGCACTGCCTGCAATTCTTTTTTCTTTCAAGAAATAGCAGCGTTGAGGTGATATTTAAATCACCAATACAGAGTTAGCTTCTGAGCTAAGGCATCCCCAAACAGGGCAACTGGGAGAGAGGCTTATTTGCACAACAGCCAAGAGCAAACAAGTCAAATAATGGGTCAAATCACAGGCATAAGGGGAATTTTGCCACTGGAGAATCAGGGCTGAAGGAATCAGCAGGCTGGGAAAAAACTGAAGTGCGGTGGGGAGAAAAAAACTTCTTGGTAAAATAAAGGACTAATCCCTCTATGTTTGCCATGTTTTACCTTCCAAAAATCACTTTAAATTTACAGTTTAAAAGGCCAATTGCATTTGAACAGGACCCTCTTCACTCTGGAGATGAGTTGGAGCACAGCAATGGAGGTGTGTGCAGCTGGGGAGGCTTCATCCCTATTCCCTAAAAATTCCTTGCCCTTCTGGGGCAAATTGTTCCTTCCTAAACCAGCACAGAGTGGCTTTGTGTTTCTAGAATGTTGTATATAATTGTCTTTCATAAACCTTCCCAGAATTAGTCACCCATTTTTTCGTCTTTTCCTTCTGCACAAGTTTCTAGATTCCCAGAAAATTTGGACTTCCTCCCTTCCTTCATCTCATTCCTCAGCCATTTGGGCTTCACACCATCACACCATCATTCCCACAAACACGGATGGCCCAGGTACAAGAATGTCCTTTCCTCTGCTGATGTAGAAAACACACTTGAAATTATTGGCTGAAACAGTCCCACCTCAAATTATCATAGTTTGCTGCGTTGGGTTTTGAGGTTTGCTTGGGTTTCTTTAATCAGACAAAGGCAGAGCCACACGACAACCACCCAAAAGCACTTCAGGGATGTTGGAGCACTCGTGTCACTGCGTGGGATGTGCCAAGCCACAGGAGGTGTGATATGGCCACAGCTCCACTCCCTGTGGAAACCCATCCCTGAACCCTCTGGAGCTGTGGCTGGAGCCCAGCCCCACCAGAACACTTCAGTTCTCAAAGTCAACATGACTTTGTCTTGCCCAACGAGGCGTAAAACATCACGAGCTGGACAGTTTTGTCCCTGCCATTGCTTCAGTCTAATTTAGTCCTGCAGAAAAGTAGGTTTGGAGCTATTTTTGATTCTTTTTCCAGGATGGGAAAAGGATAATAACAATCCAATGGGAGGCCCTGAGCTTAAAACCTCTCCCTTAATTTTTTCCCCTCCTCGCTTTCCTCCACAACATCAGTCTGAGACACCAAATCCAGTTGCTGGCCCAACGCTCTGCTGCTGCAGGGCAGGAAAAAGCCAATGTGGTGCCTCCAGTTGCCATGTTGTGGCTTTTGGGAGGCTCAGCAGCAGAGCTAATTTGGTGCTGTTTCCTGTTTTTCTGTAGAGATAGAAGGAGAGAGGGAGATGCAGCTGATCTGAGCTGCCTGAGCTCCTGGAAGGCTCCGTGGAACGTGCCCAGAGCCCCAGCTCAAACTCAGGGTTAACACCAAGCCCAAAGCAGTTTGTCTACTGTTAACAGCTGCACTGGGTGATCTTAGAGGTCTTTTCCAACCCTTAATGATCCTGGGATTCTACTCTGAGGCAACAGATGCACAAACCACCAACTGGAAGCCAAGGGATGGGGTTTGATGTGATTCCTTGGCAGCAATTTGGTTCTGCAGCACCAACCACATGTGATGGGCCAGCTCGGAGCTTCAGGAGCCTCTTCACTGCTCAGGGGTCATCACTGATGTCTCTCAGCTCAGAAACCACTGACCCTGCAAGCCTTGAGCCTGACCCATGAGCATTAACTTCATCATTATCCTCCAATGATGACACACCTACGTAAATTCCTCAAAGCCAAACACACACAAACTCAGGTGTGTGCATAAATATAAATATGTGTGTACATACACACACTGCACACATTCACATTAAAAATATATAGAGCATACACATATGCTGAATGCACTGAAAGGAGAGTGATTTCCAGGGCACTGCCATATTTTAAGGAGACAACTATTGCCAGCACCACTCGCCTGGCCCTGTGCTGAGCCACAGAGCCGTGCCCAGCTCCTCAGGCTGGCACCACAAGACTCACACCAGAGTCAGCCACAGCAATTCTCCAGCCCCCAAGACCCCTGAATCAAGGAAAAGCCACTTACAAACAAGCACCTTTGGGGGATTGTGCCTAAAGGGCCTCTCTGAAACACCCACCTCCCTCCCCTCACCCAGCGCATCTGTGCAAACAAACCCGAGCCCCTTCTAGCACAGGGGCTGGCGGGCAGGGCAGGCTGGGCACACCCCAGCCCTGCTGAGAACATCTGCTGTCCCCCTCAGGAACAGCCCAGCCCAGCACGTGCCGGTTCCTGACGGGAATGGCGATGGATGGATCCTAAAGACGCGTTTCATCGTCTGCGCCGGGGAAGGGTTTCACCACCCATCACCAGCACAACACCCACCCTCTCAGATGATGTGATGCTGCAGCCAGGGACTTCAAAAAGGACAGGATTATGGTCTAATTGGATTTCTGGTCTCAATTAGGGCAGAAGGGAAACCAACTGCGAGGCTGACAAGGGAAAGCTCCAACCATCTGGAACAACAAGTGGGTCATTTATAATGCACTCACCCAGGAGCGAGCCAGGAGGATAAAAACCTTCCTCTCGAGGGGAGCAGGACTCACCTGCTCCTAACTGAGCCCAGGGACAGCTCAGATCAGTAAGGCTGGAATATATCCCAATGTCACCTCGCTTTCCCACAGCATCATGGGATGGGGACAGGGACAATACCTGGAGGAGGGGGTTCAGCAGGTGAGCTCTGCCTCCTTCCTCCTCCTGAGCACGGGCCGGGCTGAGGGACACAGGCAGCGTGGAAGGGGCAGCACCCCTGCAGTCACTGGAGAAACCTTGGGAAACTGGAACGGGTCTCACCTTGAAATCAAACAGAGATTAGGGTCCAACAAGCAGCTAAAGCAGAGTAATGGCCTGGGCCACATGTTGCAGATCAGATGCCATGTGAGGCTAATTACTGCAGCCCAAAGGTTAGAATGGCTGCTCAAGCTTTTCCACATGGGCTCCAGGAGCTGGCCCTGGAAGCACCAAAAAATAAAGGATTGAGACAGTGCAGAGGCACCAGCAGCTGCTGGGACCTTGTTGTTGGCCAGTGCTGCTGCTGGGCTGTGCAGTTTGGGCAGGGGTGAGCCAGGCACCACACTGGCGTGGCCCTGCCATCCCACACCTCCCCAGCACCATCCACCAAAGGATCCCAGAGACAGTCAGACCAAAGCCAGGCTCATTCCTTTGTGCTAAGCAAGGCAGTGCTGGCAGCAACCCCAGCTGCTGCATGCTCAGGGCACTAGTCCCCATCCCTCCTCCCTCCCCTCCTGGTGCAGGAGACGGGATGAGATGAGGCTGGGACACGTCCCAGACCACCCAGTTAACTGGCACTGGGCTGTGCCGACCCAAACACTGGTGAGGCATCACCAGCTCTGCACCAAACAGCAACAGGCTCCCCTAGAGCTGCTAAAAAAAAACCAACAGCAACCTACAGCTATCCAAACCCCTGCTCCAGGGGAATAAACCCCAGGAATGGCCACACTGCATGTGCTGAGTGTCCCTGCACTGGTTGCTGGCCCATGGCCAGTGTCCACCCCTGGCTCCCGGGACCCCCATGACGGCCAGGCTGGAGCATCAGCCCCCACTCAGACTCTCCAGGATGAGCTCTCCAAACACAAAAGCATCCTCTGCACCCCCTCAGCAACCTTTGGCAGCTCTTTCTTCCCAGCTCTCCCAAGTGTGTCGTGCCTGGAGCCAGGGGACCAGCCCGTTTGTGCTTCCCACAGAGGACCCTCTGGGAGCCTGGTGCTCCCTGTGCCAGCACTGCCTTCCCCTCTGCCAGGAGGTTTACACAACGTTTTCCTTCAGGGTTCCAGGTTACATGGTTTAAGTGGATCTTGCCAGCTGATATAAAGTTTGGCACGTTCACACACCCACAGGGCAACCTCCTGCTTTGTGAAGAGGCCACAAACACAGCAACCCCCACAGCTCCACATGATCCCACTCCTACCTTGGCACCACAAAAGGGTCCCAAGGGAGGGAGTAGAAATCCCATTAACCTTTGGGGTGAGAGACTTCTCCAACACCCCACACACTGCATCAATGCAAAGGAAAAATGCACAATGCACCTTTTTTTCCCCTAAAAAAAAGCCTGTTTCTGGCTGAGCCCCTCCCCAGCATCCTCAGAGCCCCTGGGCTGTGGCAGCAGGAGCAGCCTGGCCGTGGCACGTTGAGCAACCAGCTCTTATTTATGCCACAGGTTGTGAGGAGCGGCCGCAGCCACCGAGGAACTCCCGGCAATTCCCACCCCTGGCAGACACAGGTTTTCAGCACCGGCTATTTTTGCTGCCCACAAGTATTTTCATTCCTCTGGGTCAAGCTCAGGGCTGCAAATGCAGCAGCTGGAGGCTGAGTGGGTGCGAGCAGCTCCTGCTGCATCCCAGTCCGAGGGCCGCTCTCGCTGCCGTGGGATTATTGCCTGGCCCCTTTCCACAGGGGCTTCCAAGCTGGTTTCTCCTTTCTGCTGAGCAATCTGGAATTTGACTTTCCTTTGCTGTGTGTTCCCCTCGGCCACGGACGTGGGGATGAGGGTCCAGCACGTTCTCAGTGCTGCTGCTCGAGTAGGGCTGGAAGGAAGCCTTGGGATTTGGAGTGCACCAGGAGCAGGATTGGGAAATGAGCCCTCAGTGGTCACCAGCACTCTCTCCTATGCTGAGGCAAAAAAATTAAAGGAAATCTCACCAGAGGTGGCACAAATAGCAAACAGAGTGGAAAGAACAAATGCTTAGGGGAAAAAATAGACCAAACCACAAGAGCTGCAAAGCAAAGCGGTTACAGAAAATGGATGCAGCTCGAGCGTGTGATTCAGAGTCTCGTCTGAGTGTCAGAGGTTCAACACTATTGCCTCCAATTTAAATCATTTTTAAAAGAAGTGCAAAAGCGAGGTGATGAAAGGGCCCCAACGCTGTTCCCTGGTCGGAAAAACACAGCCCAGTTGTGCACTGTGGTGGAGTTTTGCATTTTGGCGAGACAGCGCACGCGGGGCCGCGCTGGAGCCACGCTGGTCACGGTCACCGGTGAGCTGAGGAGGGGGAAAACGCTTCTGCCTTTGAGGAGGATGCTGTGGGAACATCACCCAGAGGAAGGGAGCACAGCTGCTCCTGGGAGAGGCTGAGGGGACCATCACACCCAGGAGTGCCCGCTCGGACAGCGCGCCGGGGAAACCAGACCCGTGCTGGTCACCTCCTCCTGCCATGGGATGGTTGGGGTTGGAAGGAACCATCAAAAAATCATCTAATCCAGCCCACCCTGGGCAGGGACACCTTCCACTAGACCTGGTTGTTCCAAGCCCTGCCCAACCTGGCCTTGGACACTTCCAGGATGGGGTAGCCACAGCTTCTCTGGGCAACCTGTGCCAGTGTCTGTCACCCTCCTGATAAAACATCTCTTCCCATCCAAATCAAATCATAACCACCCTCCTCTCCCCACTCCCGCTTTGGAGAGGTGCTCAAGGACATTGGAAGTGCTCACAAGTGGACAGGTACAGGCAGGGAGTTCTCATTCCAGCATGGAGATCTGCAGCTGAGGGGCCCAGAGCACACCCAGGCAGGGCACCCACACACAATTCCAGGGGCTGGGAACAGCCCCTGCACTGCTGGGAAGGCCTTTGCACTCTCATGTAAACAAAAAAAAAGAGAGGAGAGAAGAAACAAACCTAACTTTTCCTGCATTATTCATGCACCCCGTGTTTCATGCACCAAGCTGGGCTTGATAACCCCACCTGAGCTCAGATCAGCCTGTCCCTGACTGAATCTCAGCATGAGCTGTTATTATCATCCATCTCCTCTGCAACCCAGGCCAGAGACTTTCACTGCTGGATCAAAACACAAACTTGTGGTTCAGCCTGCCAAAAACTCCTACATGGATGTTCCCCCTGTATTTTAAAGGCGAGAAATGCACAATAAACACCCTGTCATTACAGCAGCCTCGTGCATTTGGGGCGTCTGTGTCTGTGTTGGGCTTGCACTGAAAGATAAGTTTAACAATTGTGTGATTTCTTCTTCTTTTTTTTTTTTTTTGACTCCCCTCCTGCTTATGCAGTGAGTTACTAATATCCTGATTGGAACCAGATTTGCATGAATTAGAAGTCGAAATTGGAGCAGCGACTGCTGTGCAGAGGATGTAAAGGGAATAAAATGAATGGGGTATTAACCTTCAACCACTGAATATTAATCAGTGTTTCACAAAAAAGAAAATACAGAGGCTGCCACACTAAATATTTTTAGCATTTATTGACGGGCTTGATTTCCTCCCTCTTTTAGACCTTTTGCTTCCAATCACGGACCATAAAAAATCAGAGGGAAGATGGGGAGGGCTAAAGAGGGGGAGGGGGCGACAAAAAACCCAAAGATCATCCATTTTCTTGAATATGCTGGATGATATTTGTGAGTTATGCAACACAGAAACCCAGCTAACAAACAGAGCTCCTAATCCCACGAGCGCTCGGTTCAAAGGCTCAGCTCTCCCAGTCCCAAAGCAAACAGAAACCGACCCTGGAGAACAGCAGAGCCCTCGGAAATGAAGGCACCAGAAAGAAATAAACTTCCCAAAAGCCAAACTTCCCGTGCGCTGAAAGGTGAAATGCAGCTGAAAATCAGCCCAATAAAAGAATCGGCTCGTTAAGGGAATATCTGGATTTCTTTCTGCCCACCGTGCTCCGGTGCAGTTCATAAAACAACGCCGTGGAAAAGGAACTAGGAAAGCTTGGATGAGCGTCCCTGGAAGTGGTGACATCTCCACCCCACTGGAGACACTTTGCTGTGGGAGAAGCAGCCGGAGGAGGGTTGGTGTTGCATCCCCAGCTCCTGGGGGGACTCAGCTCCCCAGTGCCCACAGAACAGTGGTTAAACTGGGGTTTTCATTGGGGTTAGCCATGGACACGGCTCTCCCTGGGATATCAGGGGGTGCTGGGGTGGGGTGGGCCGGGGAAGGGTGGGCAGGTGGGTGGGATGGCTGTTCAGAGCTCCAGGGAAGGTCAGGGTTCATCAGGAGCCCCCCACCCCCAGCACCAACAGCCGGCACTGAAACCACAGGGAACTGTGTTGGCCCAACCGTGGCACCCCAGAGCTTTCTCACAAACAATGTCTAAAGTAACAAAAAAACCACCACACAAGTGGAAAACTACAGAACCTCTTCTTTTGCCATTTCTCCCCTGCAAAATTTGGCACCGGGGGATTTTCAAGCCAGATGTCCTTTGCAACCTCCTTTGGGCAGAGACAATTCCCTCCTTCCCTCCCAAGCACTGCTGCCCTTCTCCCCAGTACACCTTTGCAAACCAGAATTCATTTCTTTTCATTAACTTCTTATCAAGTTACCTGGATTTGTTTCAATGCTTAGAATGTATTAGAGAGTGGGGGGGAAGAGAAAGAGGGAGAGAGAGAGAGAGAGAGAGAGAAAACAGTGGTAGGTTTTCAGGAAATAGCAAGTTCTTTTTCACTGAGATAGAAATCATTTGGCAGGCCACAGTGAAATACTTCTGGGTTCCAGAAGAAAGCAAGGGGGGAAAAAGCAAGCAAGGAAAGGGAAGATGCTAATGAACTGCAGAGGAGAGAAAAATAAAGCTTGAAAGAAAATGAAAACAAACGAATGAAAATGAAACTCGCTGTTGGTCAGACATCCGCACCCAGCTGATCCGAGGAGTCACCAGAGAGGGACCCTCCTTTCCTGGGGAATGGTTAAGGGTAGGTGGCGTTAAAGGCCCAGAAATAACAGCATTTAGACCATTTCTGCAAAAAAGAGAAAGCCCCATAGGTACCAGGTCAGCAAAAGTTTTAGGGACGTGCCTTCGGAAGACAAGAGCCCGGCAGGTCCCTGTGTGGGTGTGAGCAGCAACAAACCTGCCCAGCTCAGGGAATCCTGGAACATCCCAGGCTGGAAGGGACACACGAGGTTCATGGAAATCCATCTCCTGGCCCTGCACATGCGGAAGTGCTTCCCTTTTCCATGGCAGTGACCCTGGTGAGCTGGGCCAGACTCCTTCCTTCGGTGCCCTAAAACCTCCCACCAAACCCCAGCGGGTTTGTTGGGCCCCTGTCCCTGTGCTGCTGTGCAGAGCAGCACCACGAAGGGCTGGCTCTGACTCCACTGGGGATCAGCTGCCACCAGGCCCACCTGGAACAGGGTAAATCCCAAAGTGTGCTGGTAAATCCCACAGTCACCTCCCAGTGCAGCCCTGCGGGAGCAGCCCTTGGCTGATGGGCATTTTCCAGCCCTGAGTAGCAAAGCTGAGTTATTCCACACTCTCAGGCCTTTGGGGCTCTTCAGCTTCTTTCCCGGGGAGGAAAGGGGGATTCTTTTTGCTGTTTCTTTCTTTGCATTTTCCTGGACTGGAGGCTGCATTCTAATTACTCTGCATTTACAGGCTGCAGGGTGGAAACCGATCCCTCCTCTAACCTTTATCATCTGTTTCTTATCTTCAGAGCTGCTCAGTCCCCTTAACTCTTAGTGCACAGGGAGACATTTGAAAGCCCCTCTGCTCTGAGCAGAGCCACAGTGGATGGGCAGGAGGGCGAGGCAGCAGCCCCAGCCCATATGGGTGGGAGAACAGTGCCTTGACAAGGCACTTTTCTCCCACCCCCATTCCTGCTCGGACACTGTCCCCAGGAGATGGATAGGAAGACACTGGATGGGGCTCTGAGTGACCTGGTCTAGCTGAAGATGTCCCTGTTCATTGCAGGAGGGTTGGACTGTATGGGCTGTGTGACTCTTCCAACCCAAACTGCTCTGTGATTCCATGACTCCACACTGGCTGCTGTGTCCAACCCCAAAGGTGCAACAGCACCTCAGCCTTAAGGGGAATTGCTTCCCACTGCCAGAGGGCAGGGTTAGATGGGATATTAGGAAGAAATTCTCCCTGTGAGGGTGGGGAGGCCCTGGCACAGGTTGCCCAGAGAAGCTGTGGCTGCCCCATCCCTGGAAGTGTCCAAGGCAGGTTGGACAGGGCTTGGAGCAACCTGGGCTAGTGGAAGGTGTCCCTGCCCATGGCAGGGGGGGGAACTGGGTGATCTTAGGGTCCTTCCAAGCCACCCACTCTTAATTCTGATTTCCCTCTCAGCACTCAGTACAAGGCAGGCAGTGGTGGGACAGTGCCATGCTCCTCAGAAGCCCCAGGAATGTTTCTGGATGGTGGAGTGGTGAACACACAGTGGTTGTTAACACCATCTATCAGACAGGCCGTGAATTAAAACTCTGCCCTGCCCAGCCTTTGCACCAGAAGCTACAGCAGCACACGAAGAACAAGCACAAAGCCTGTGGAGGGGCTTGGCCAGCTCAGCCTGAGCTGCTGACACTGCTCCGGCCACAGCCAGCGGTGGCACTTCCAGGGCAGACTGGCAGCTGGTGAGTGCTTCTGCAGAGCTAAAATTCTACTCACGTGTTTAGACCCTAAATAAGCCCAAAAGATGTGCCTGCAGAGCCCCTGCCTGTGCAGCAAGTGTCCTGGGCAGGCTGTGGTGTGTGCAGCCCCTCGGAGCCGCGGGGTCACCGTGGGTTGCTGTAAAAACGCTTTTTCCCCTTGCACGTTTTAAATCTGTCAGGGTTGATTTCCATCACAGGCTCCTAATGCAAAACGTCCTGGGGACTCCCTGGGTGAGGAGCAGGGCTCATCCCGAGCTGCTCCTCCTGCAACGGGAGGGGAGGGACCTCCTCTGAAGTGCTTCATGTCCGAGTCCTTCCCGTCCCCTTTCCCTGGGCTGAGTGACCTCTGCTCCTCTGCACTGCCCTGCCAGAGCCAGGGGACATGGAGTGACCTTCCCAAACCCCAGGGGGAGGAGGGAAACTGCCCTGCCCAGCCTGTGGCAGCGAGGGGACCCAGTCCTTCCAGTCTTACACCAGAACTGGATTGGATTTGAACTAATGGGAACACAACCAGCCTCAGCCTTACAAATACTCTGTTTCTTTTTCAGCTGGTGGGATCTATAGGATCTTTTTCATCACTAAGTTCAAGGAGTTTCATCAGTGATTATGATGAAATGATCTCCGTGCTGCATCTCTGAGACTAGAAAAGTGCCAGCTGGATATTTTTTAAATTATTTTAGTTTCTCTTTCTTCTTCTTTTTTCTTTTTTTTTTTTTTGAGCTGCCTGTATTGCTTTTTAACCATTATCCCCTTGCACGTGGTTCAGCCTTCCACAAAAACAAAACAAAACAAAAAATCCCTAGGTGTGAGAAGATTAAAGTTTTCAAGATCTGGACATTTTCAAATCAGAACCACATGTTGGAAATAAATGGGGCTGGCAGACGGCCACCAGTTGGAAAAGCCAAGAGCTGTTGCATTAAAAGGATCCCCCGAAAGCCTGAGGGGAACAAGAACATCAGCAGTTCCCTCCCTCTCTCTCAGGGACAGGACCAGGACAATTCCAAGGGGTTCCTCATTCACCTCCACAGCCTGTGCTGTCTCCTTCCCACAGGAATGTCATAACCATTTGTGAGCCAGCCCTTGTGATCTCTGGGTGCACACACTGTCCATCCATCCCCAACATTTCAGTCTCCTCTGAGAAGACCTCAAAGCCCAACCTTTCCTCCTTCCTGCATGGATCAGCTCAGCTCCCACCAGGATCTCCAGGGGAACTGCAAGGACAAAAGCTACAAAAGCCCCAGTCTGACCCAAATTCCTCAGAGAAACAAGACACCACCTGCACAGGACAAGGGAATGGCCAGAGCCTTCCCTGCTCCCACCAACAACAAACAGGGACATCAAGAAGAAGAAGCAACCAAAGCCAAAGAGCAGCATTTCCAGATTCAAGCCTCCTGGCTCAGCCAGGGAGCTGCAAACTGTCAGGAGGAGATGGCTACAAGCTGCTGCTGCTCCCCCTTCCAAGCTTCCTTCTGCCTGTGATATCATTATGCTCATGGAATCCTCAGGGAATGGTTTGGCTCAGAAGGGACCCCCCAGACCATCTCATTCCCAGGTGTTCACCAGGGCTCAGAGCAGCTCATCTCCCAGCCCAGGCCCAGAGCACAGAGCCACACACGTGACCAAACCAAACCTCCAGTCCAGTCCTCAGTTTAGGACAAAAATGCATCATCCCAGCAGCACAACTCCTGCATGGCCCCCGGGCACCCGGAGCTATCCCAAATGTTGCTGGCTGAGAGCTGAGCAGATCCCAGAGCAAGGGCAATGCCCACCCAAGAGGGTCCATCCCGGCTGGGATGGAGCTGCAGACTGCAAGGACACCCAAACCAGCCAAGTTTCCTCCTGCAGGACAAGGCAGATGCATTTCCATCCCAAAAAGAGAACCAAGCACCCCACCACTCCATTTTCTTACCTCTGGCATTGTCCTGGTTATTAGCAGGAGAACCACCTTGGACTTCGGGGTTTGGGGGCCTAATTGGTGAGGAGAAAAAAAGAATCAACATAATTACCTGTCCATGATGGTCAGAACCTGCTTTACATGGAATAATATTCTTCATCCTACATTTGTTTATGGGGTCTTTAACTCTTCCCTTTTTATGGGGGGGGTTTCTGAAATCTATTTTATTAGGGGAAAAAGATTTGAGTGTATTAGGCAAAGTGCCAGTAGCCATGGCAACCTCGGATTTTTCCATCTTCATTACAAGTTCAAGTAAAACCTTCATATAAAATCTAAATGAAAGGGTACATTATAAGTCCATTTTGAAATGTTTGCCTGGAAGTAAAACTTTGGACTGCATCCTTTTTTTCTCCGCTGAACATTCTGGTTCTACGCGGAACACATTTTTCAAGTCAGATTTTTGTTTTCTTTCAAATTTTATTCCGTTTGCTCATACAGGGTGGGTCGTCTGGTGGTTAGAGCAAGGCATCAAGGCAACTGGTTTCCAGTCTCAGTCTGTTCCTGATCGCTCACGGAGCATTCCCAATTTTATCCAGGTGATTGGGGCAGCTCTAAAAATCATTTGGGTTTTTTTTTTTTTTCCCCTCCTTACCAATATAACAGTAATGATAATTACTGCCTGAGGTAGCACCAGGATTAGCATTGCACCACTCATTAGCATTGATGAAGAAGCCACTCCCCAGGGGAGCAGCTCATCTCTTCCACTGCCTTTTCTCCTGGATCTGGAAGCCAGGCTGAAAGGTTAAGGAGAGGTAGCACTTAGAGAATGGCATGAATTGTCTGTTTTCTTTCCAAAGACTTGATTAGGAAACCTGAAATTACACTGCCTGCTGTAAATACTGACACAGTGTTGTTCCAGGAGGTAACTCAACATGCTTAGACAATCCTTCAGTGACACCTGAGTGGATTAATTCTTGCACTGTGTCATCTTAAAGTGCTCTGGTTTCATCCTGTCTTGGGAGGAGGCAAATTCTGCAGCTGCCTTTCATTTCTGGGCACCATCTCACCCGGGGCCAGAAAGCCACGACTGCAGCAATGACTTCCTTCCCAGCCAGTCCCCTCTAGCACATGGAGCTGAGCAGCTCCTCTGAGGCTCAACCAGGAGAAATCTCCTCTCCAGCCTCTGCCCTGTCCGTGCAACCCAGACCCTGTGGAGCACCTGGCACTGGGTTTTTCCCTGGGAAACATCCTGGGACCTTGTCCATGGCCTGGTCTCCAGGTTTTACAGGAACACCCAGGCTGATGGGCTGCAGGGCAGGAGAATTTGTACAAAAGCTCTGTCCCAATCCCCTCATATTCCAGCCCATGTCTGGGGGTCTTTAATGGCCAGGGCTGGTTTGGGCTGAACCCCTGTGCTGTGCCTGCAGTGAAGTGTCTGTGCTTGGGCTGAGGGCGAGTCAAACTGGCATTTCAGGGCTTTGTCCTGGCTCTGAGGGCACAACTCCCACCTGCTCCTGCTCTGAACAGCACCCATCTCCTCCAAGGGGGTTTGTCAGAGCAGTTGTGCATCACATGGGGAGCAGCATCTGCCCGTGGTGGGGCACCTTTCCCATCAGGGAGCTCAGGAGGTTGGAGCAGGGATGTCACAGAGGGGAGGAGGAGGCCTGCTTTGCTCCCTGAGCTGGCACACCCATCCTGGTTAGGCAGGGACAGGGCACAGCCCAGCCTGCAGAGCCCTTCATCCTTCCTAATGATGCTGGAAAAGCCCTTCCACATCTGCCATTAGGCTGAAAGGAGGCCCTGCTCCTGTTGGATCCGATTTCCCTCCTGCTCTGTTCCAGTTCAAACCCCAACCTGCTGCCTCCTGGCCGGGCACGTCTGGGGAGGGCAGAGGGGGCTCTTTCTTTTTTTTGATCCATCCTTCCTTCCGCTCCTCACAATCAATTAGTGGGCAAAGACTTCCGAAAAGCTCCTTCCTCCCTAACCTTTCGCAGCCTGTTGCAATAATGACTCTGGAGAGCTCGACCCGGGCCCTTGCCAGGGGTTTGTTCCCTTCCCGGGGCAGCGGAAGGTGACCTTCATCCCTCCCTCCTCTTCCTTCCCTACCCCTGCAGCTCGCAGGCTCTCGGGGAGGAGGAGGAGGGCTTGGAGCTGCCTCCCTCCCAGCAGATAGAGTTTCTCTCCAGTGTCATTTTCCTAATCAAAAGCCAGAGGGTGGTTCTAGAGATAACAGAGACCCCGGGAGGTGGAGGGGGGGCTGCCCTTCCAAGCAGTGATTATGGTTATGCATACCTTGAATCAAGACATCAAGAGTTGGAGGGGGGAAAAGGGCTTTCTGGTTTTAATTTGTAATTTCTTGCTGGCTCTCTCTCAGAAACCAAACTCCAAGCTGCTGCAGCTTCCCCCCAAAAACACAACTTACAACTGAAGCAACTTACTTTGCCAGCAGAAGTGGGGTTTTTGGGTCCCCCCGTGACACAAACATATAGGTAGGATGGACCAGCAGCAGTTTTCCCTGGCACCTGCAGCTGCTTTCCCACCCCTGGGGATGGTGCATTGTGGGCTTTTCAAGAAACACACAGTGCAAAATCATCCCTGCTCCCCAGGGCAGAGAGAAAGGAGAGGAAGGACCACGGATACGTCCTGGGACAAACACATCCCACTCAGCATTTCCACAAGACCTTCCCCCCAGCCCTACAACTCTCCCCAAACCTGACACGTGCCTCTCCCTGTGCAGCACCTCCAGAAGGCCACAGGTGACACTGCAGTGGTCACTGACTCACACCCCTGTCCCCAGAGAGGAAGTTTTCCAGCCAAATTTCCCCCCTGTCACCAGCTGGATAACTGAGGGAGCTGCCCCCGCCACCACAGTGCTGCCCACGGGGCACCTGCTCGTGGGGAGAGGCAGCAAAGGCAGACAAAGAGCTGCCAAACCCCATGGGTGGGACCCTGCAGCCCCCAGAACACCCCCCTGCAGCCACAGGGACCTGACACAGCCCAGCTGCAGCCACGGAGTTCCTTCTCCAGGCGCAAAGTGACTCCTGGGAGAACAAAAAAAGGGCGTTTTTTTTAAGTTCCTGCCAAACTCAGATGGTACAGGAGAAGTTTTCCTCCCCAGCCACCTGTGTGTCAGCTCCTCCAGGGCTCAGCATCCCCCTGCTTGCCCCCAGAGCTCCCCAACCCTGCTCAGTGCCCACCACCCCAACTGTGTAACCATGACCAGCTCTCAGCCCCTCACGGCGTAATCAAAACCATCCCGGCCCATCCTGGGGAGCAACTGGAACCACTTTGAGGCGAGAAGCCCATTACTGAGTTATAAACCTCTCCCATCCTCCACGGGAGCCTTTCACAGAAAAATAATAACTCCAACCCATGTGGTGAGGAGGGAGAGAATATGGTGTCTCCAGGTAACAAATATTTGCTTCTCTCGCCCTTGTTCCAGCCATAAAATGGATTTATTAAAAAAAGAAAAAAAATCCAGAATTTGATTTCGTTTGAATTAAACTTGAGGGTGCCCCCCCTGCTCCCCACTGAGCTTTGTTTAATATGTTTGAAGCTGTGAAGTCTCAGCTGAGTGTGTAGGATACAGAAGGCAAGGCTTGAATAGCCCAGCTCCGCTGGTATCAGTGGATTAGCACTGATTTAAATTAAATAAAAGCTGGGGATGTGATGGGTAAATGCAGGCAGAGAGTCAACAGGAGCATGTGGGCAGATGTCCTGATCCCCTGTCCACCAAAACTCAGAGCTCCCAGTGCCCCTCAGTGCATTCCCATCAGCTCTGCCCAGCAAGGGTAAGAGGAGTAACTAAACTTTTGAGCCACTACCATGCAACGAAGTAGATTTTTCCTCGTCATCTATAGTCTGAAAAAAAAAAAAGGACCAATTTTTGTCCTTAGAGCTTTTCTCCCCTTGGTGCAGAGGGGCTGGGGGAAGCTCTCACCTGCCCTCTGGAAGTGGGAGCTGAGCAGAGCCATGCCCAGGCCAGGGTGGTGATGCCACGCTCCAGGTGGAGGCTGCCTGCCCTCCTTGGATTCTCAGAAAACCACTGCAATTTGCAAAATTCCACATTTTGCTTCCCCATTTACTCTGCTTGAACTGGCCCCCACCAGCCTCTCACCCCTTTTCCTCCTTTGGAGGGACAGGATTCCTTTTGAAGGGACGGGATTCCCTTTGAGGGATGGGATTCCCTTTGGGGGACGAGATTCCCTTTCACATAACCAAATGGGTTAAAGATCAGAATTTTTAACCACAGCTAGTCATTAACTAACCCATGATGGATCCATGCAGGGTCATGGATGTGCCTGAGACTGAGATAACAGCAACTGCTCAGGAAAACTCCACCAATTAGGACAAAAAATCCATCACCACATGGTGCTTTAGGACCATCTCTGTTCTGCTGCCTCTGCTGTGAAATCTCATCTCTGGCCACTAGAAGCAGAAGAGAAGGCCAAGAGACAAGCAGAGGACACGGTTCCTCCTGCTCTGCCCCTTCCTTGGCCCAAAATCTAATAAAGATGATTAAATTACATGTCTTTTCCTCCCGGTGCAATCCCCGCACACCGCCCGGGCATTGGAGCTCAGGAAATCAGGCACGACAACTTCCCTCGTGAAACCTAAGAAGGCAGAGCAGGGGTCTGGAGAGACAGGCCCTGCACCACTGGGCTGCTCTAATTAAGAAATCACCCCGCTGAGCAGAACCAAATCTAAATAAAATAGAGAAAGGAACTCGGTTCAGAAACGCTGCCCCCCGCCCGCCGGCCCAGCCCAGGCACGGGGAGTTTTCCTCCTCTGCTCCCTCTTGGAGGGTGAGGGAGGCTCACACAGAGCCCTGTGTGTGCTTGGGGTGGCCAACTTCCAAAGGAAAAATACACCAGCCGTGGATGGCAATAGGCTGCTGGGTTTGGGGATTTTTTTTTTTTTAATTGGTGATTTTGAATTTTTTTTTTTTTTGGCTTGCTCTTTGCTAAGGAGGGGGGAAACCAAACCCCCCCGTGATGGTTAGATTGTTGGGATGGCTGGTCCAAACTGGTCTGGGACAGAAAACTGGAGGTTGGGTTACACTTCCCACTGGCCTAGAAAAGTTTCTGTCTTTCATGGAAAAATGTTGAAAAAAATGAACATTAAAGCTAAAAAAACCCCAAATATTAAAACTAAAATAAAAAAAAAATTAAAAAAAATTAAAATTTAAAAAATTAAAATTTAAAAAAAAAATAAATATTTAAGCCCAAAGTCTCAGCTGAGTTGCTCATTCACATTTCTTCTTAGAGAATTTCCTTATGTTCCCATTCAGATTCCCCACCAACCACCATCCCCACCTTCCATCACCATCCCACCAGTCTCCCAGTCTGGAGCAGAGATCCAACCATCACCTGCTGCCTGTCCAGGTGTCCTTCAGCCCCACTCTTGTCCCCATCACCCCACTCCCCACGGTTCTCTCCCCCTTTCCAGGTCAGAGTAGGTGTCCCACCACCCTCTCCAGCTCCTCACAGCCACGGATTTCACCAGCACAGAGTCACCAAGTGAGTGGCTCGTTAAGAGCTCAGGAAGATTTACAGCCACACACAGAGGAGCTCAGACACTCCCGGGTATGTTTTGAAAAAGCACTTACCTGCTTAAAAGGGAAAGTGCTGCTACTTGAAGGTTTCCTGGCCAGACCTGAGGAGCAAATCAAACAAACACTATTTGCATTTATTCCTAATTCCCAGCATGTTGTTGTTCTAGGAGCTTTTGGCTCCAGGGGAGTTAATCTGACTCGTGCCAGCAGAGGACCAGGCTGGCTGAAGGTGTTCTCCTAAAGACACAGAATCCTGGAATCATCCAGCTTGGAAAAGCCCTCCCAGCCCATGGAGTCCACCCTGTGACTGATCCCACCCTGTCCCCCAGCCCAGAGCACTGAGTGCCATGGCCAGTCCCTCCTTGGACACCTCCAGGGGTGGGGACTCCAAACCTCCCTGGGCTCCATCACTTCCCTGAGCGTTATTCCTTTCATTACCCACCCTGCCCTGCAGATTTCTCCAGAGAAATTCCACCACAGGCATACAAGGATTTTTTTTTTTCTCCTTCCTCCTCTCCATTGCTTTTCCTTTCTCTTCTTCTCTCTCTCTCTTCCCTTCTTCTTGCTTTGGCTCTGCTCACCTGCATTCCCATGGGCTGAAAGAAAAGGCCCAGACCTAATTAAAGCTACCCAAGCCATATCTGCAGGTATTAGGGATGGTGATGGCCCAGAGGATAAGTGTATTCCGGGGATTAACATCCACCAGCACAAAGGGACAAGTGGGTTGCTCATTTTTTCTAAGCTCTCCAATGTAATTGTTTTTATTCCCAACGTGAGACACTCTGTGATTCGGAGTTTGGGGTTTCCCCAAATACTCCACCTCACCTGGAGTCTGGATTCATTGGCCCCACAGTGCAGAGCAGCAGGATGGGGATCCCGGGTGGGAGAAGCACCAGTGGGATCAAGGGGAAAGGGCTCCCCAGGAGCCAAAGGAGTTGTCTCACCAGGGTGGCTCGAAGCCAAACCACCACAACAGGTCAAGGTGAGGAAAGAGTGTCAGGAGTGCCACAAATGGAATTTTCCTGAGAAATTTGCAAAGAGTTTTTTCCTGGATGCTTGCAGAGTTTTTCACCCAGGTCTGTTGCTAGATAGAGCCAAATTCCATCCTATTCCCATTGCATAATATAATTAATAGTAATACAAGCTCTGTCGTTATGCAACAAAACTTTCTGTTCCAGTTTCATCTCACCTCAATCACCAATCCTTGCAGTGGTGTTAACACTGTTTCCTCACCCTGCACTCGGTGTAACCTCATTAATCCAAAGCCTAAGGTCTACATTATTTATTTATTCCACATGATAAAACCAGGATATTACTCACTGTGATAACGTAGGTTAATTTTCAGTGAAGCCTCTCTTGGCAAACTTTTAATACAATGAATAACACCCCTATCAGATCCCAGATAAAAGCTGTCATATTGTAACCTCAGCTCAGGCTTCGGCCCCGGGACTTCAAGGTGCAGTAATTACGTTCTGCTGGGGGTTTTTTTCCTTAATTGTTACTCATAAAAATCAAGGCATAAAATTAAATTAGTTCAGTGTTATTTAGCACGAGCTTTATTCGAGGCCAGTGCCCATGTCAGGCTGGGAATGGGGTGTTAAATCCCGTTGCCAATGCACCTCTCTGGTGGGCCTTGAGTGGGAAATTCGGTGGACAGCAGTTGGGGTAAGTGGGGTAAATATTGTCCCCATCCCCTCCTCCTGCCTGCATGGGAGGGTGCAAACAGAGCAACCTGAGCCCCCAAAACTGCACCCAGAGCAGGTTCCTGCATCCTTCCATGGGTGGGAGAAACGTGGGGGAACAAACCTGACAGTGCTAATTTGAGCAATTCCTATCAAAAGCAAAAGAGGGCGAATTGGGTGAAAAAAACAAGAGCTGGCCCTAAAGCTGAGTTCCCACCTGGACCCAACCCCGCGCAGTGTCACCGCACACCAGACCCAAAACTACCTCTGTCCTCCCACACGAGGCTGTTCCAGTCCCAGCAGAGCCCAAGGCTGCTTCTGGGACAAACTGGAGCAACTTGGGAGCAGTTCCTGAAGGGCTGGAAGGGCCTGGCTGACCTGAGATCACTCCGGGATTTATATTCCAGCCGCGTCGGAACGGCCGCGGGCCGGGGGGCAGCGGGGTTAGTTTAAAATTAGAAGAGGTGTCGGATGAGCCTTTTCCGTGAATTTGGTCTGCAGGTTTCCTTTTTTCCCCGAATCCCCGCGAGCCTGCGGGCCGGGCGGGTGCGAGGGATGGCACCCAGCGCGTCATTAGCGCGGGGAAGCCTCCGCGAGGTGTCAGAGCCACGATAAGTCCTGTTTAAACTTTACCCAGAGCTAAACACCGAGTGTCAACACGCACCGCTGCCCGGGCTCTCTGATCGGGCCAGGCAAACATCCAATCAGGGGTATAAATCAAAGCCCAGACACATCCAAGCGAGACTGGAGTGTTTAACTCTACAATTCCCATCTGAGCAGGACTTTCCCAGCGGGTTGCCCACAGCCAGGTCTCTCCCCAGACGTTTGTTTATGTAAGAAACCCGTCTGTGTGCATTATTCCTGTATTTATTTCCCCCTGGTAGGCGCAGGCACAGGGTACACGGTGTCCCAGCCCTGAGCACTGCTGGGGGATGCTCTGTTTGCTTTTCCTCCCACCCCATCTCCCTTGGGGACCAACCCTGGACAGCCCAAAATTCCAAATAACGGGAGGGCAAAGCCACGATTCTGAGCTTGCCAAGTGGGAAAGGACAGGGAATGTCACCCACCAGCTTGAGGATCGTCAGGCTGCTCCGTGCCACCCTTCCTGCCCCTAAACCAGGGGTTATATTCCCTGTGGGAAGGGGCACAGCAGGGAGGTCTCTCCTTTCGGGAACTCTTCAAAAAACCCCCAAAAAGCCACTTTTTCAAGCCTCCACCACAGCCCAAGGCTCCCTACAGGACCAGACAGCCACTGCCAAGGACGACACGACATTTTGGGTGCCTTTGGGAGCTGTTGGCCACAGCAGTTGCCAACCATTTGCTTCCAGCAGTGGGCTCTGCAGTTTTCCCTGCTCACCCCAGTGCCTGGAGGAGAAGGGGGACCCACCACCCACAGTGTCACCCCACAGCCCCCGTCCCCTCTGCGTGTCCCTGTGCCAGCACCATCCACCTCAACACACGACCACGTTTCAGGCTGGCTGAGCTCACCAAGCTTTGCATTAGACCTCCAAGTGATGCAACTCATAATTAGAAACCCATGCCAATATTCGGAGAAAAATCACTTTTTTTTTCCCCCAGATTGGGCAAAAGAAAGGTTAAAAAACACCATCTGTCAGGGTGATATTTTTTCATATTTCTCTGTCCTTTCCCTCGTTAAGGGGAAGTGGGGAGGGGAGAATGTTCATTTGAAGCTTGCAACATGTTTTATTAATTGCTGGCAAATAATCCTAAGATAAAGTGCACAATAAATTTTTTAATGAGAACATATGGTGGGGGAAAATTGATAGGACTGAGCCTTTGAAGATTTCCTTGTGAGCACAGTCACAAGAGGAGCAGGAAAAGGCTTGGACAGGGAAGCCCAAATATTCCTCAAAGGGAGAACAAGGCAAAGGGCAGGTGGGGGAATTGCTGCTGTCACCAGGTACCAAGGGCTCCAGCTGGACATGGCCCCTGAAGTGATGCCAAAAACCAGTTCAGGGCAGGTCTAAACACAGTGTTAAACTCAAAATTCACCTGTGACACTGACCTGTGCCAGGTTCTGGTGCCACTGGCCCCGGGGATCCTCCCTGGTATCAACTGGTCAGGAAGGGGCTTAAGCTGAACTGAAATAAGCTGCTCATAATTAATTTATTTTAGATTTATCAGCAGTGCCACAGACACATTCACAAAACCTGGGGGGGGGACACACACAGTATTTAAAGCAACATCTCTGGCAAAACTAAAGAAATAAAAAATACCTCCCAAGGGCAACCTGATCCCCGAGCAGCCACATCCACATTAAACACGGGATTCTTCCAGGGACAACATGACTTAGGAGCACAGCCCCCTGCTGATTTTTAGAGGATCTGTGCTCACCTTGGCATCTCCAAATACCCCATTCAAATACACGTCCATGATCAGCTGCACCCTCCAAACCAAACATACCCTGGCCCTTAACCCAGGAGCAGCCGAGCCCTGCAGGGTCTGATGAGGATCAGCCCCTGTGCCCAAGGGCTCCCCAACACCCACCAGCACATTTCAGTGCCCAAGAACCGCTTCTACCTCCAGCAAGCCCAACCCCTGTCCCAGCAGCACCTGGGGAAACACCTCCAAAGCACGTGGGATTCACTGCACGTGGATTTTGAGAAGGAATTTTGCCTTGGACCCCCCAGCTCTGGGCAATTCAAGGCACTCAGCATCCCCCTGAGCTCCAGCAAAGGGTGTGGATGCACCCCAGGGGTCTGAGCTCATGCAAAGCAGGTGCTACAAGCAAGAAGTGTCCCCAAAAGTCATCAAATAGTCACCTTAAAATACAATTAAAACCCTCACTGACTGGAAGTAAAGAAATAAAGACTTGAAAAGGGCATCTGGCTTTCACACCATTGGAGTTCACTCAGAAAAGTGGCTCTACTCCACCAAAATTCAGCTTTCTGGTCAGGAAAATTCAGGATTCAGGTAATTCCAGGAGCTGGAGCTTTAAGGAAAACCTCCTGGGAGAGCAGAGCCTGGTTCTTTTCCAACCTGTCAATATTCCTTGGCCCTGATTGATTCAGTCACGAGACCAGGCCAGGGCACCCCAGGGCAGGAGTTGCAAGTGCCAACTTGCATCAGTAACCCATTAACCACGGGCAGAGACAGATATTGAGAGGACTTTGATTTAAAACCATGTCACCTCAAAACAAGACACCCTCCACCTGCACTGCCCAGCCCTTCCCCCTTCATTTGGGACTCCTGACAAACAGATTTAAGACCCTGATGAGATGGACAAATAGTTCCTGATCAGGAACACGCTGCGGGAGCGTGAAATATAAAGTACAGGTATTTTTCAGGTGCTCCCATTTTCAAACAACAAGCCCTGTAGCCCTTCAGGGGAGTGTGAAAACCAGAACATTTGAAGCTATGATCCCAAAACTGTCATCATCCCACACCTGCACTGGGTGTTCCTGCCCTGGGCAGTGCGGAGGGACCCCCAAAATCCTGACCCTTCCCGAGCCAGCAGGATTCCTCTCGTTCTTCTCATGGACTTTCACCACCCAAACCAAACACAGGGGCCGTGGGGCAGCCCAGGGGAGGTCAGGCAGGCTCAGCCAACCCTGCCAGCATTCCCACACTGCCCAGGATCCCTTTTTATCAGTGTGGGGACGAGAGATGTCAAGGACTTTGGTCCTTTCACAAGTCAAAACTCACGGCGGAGGCAGGAGGATGGTGAAGGTTTAGGGGGAGGCACTTCTGGGGGGAACAGGGGGATTTCCTTGGAGGGTGATGTGCCCACTGCTGCCCTTCCTCCCTGCCAGCTCCCCCTGTGTGCCCAAAGGCACAGACTGCCTGGCATATGGACAATATTCCCTGTTTTACACAGACAGGATAAGGAGGAGAGAAAGAAAGATCTTTTCCCTATTGCAACCCACTAAAATTAAGATCTACAGAAAATAAAGGCAAAAGAAAAAAAGGTAAGAAATTGCATGGAAATATTTGCAATACTCATCCTAAAGCACCACTGGAGCAAAAGGCATTGGCAGTGAGCTTGAGGCTCTTGAAAACATGTACATGTATTATTTTTTTACATATATATATCTATATAATTTTTCCCACAGAACCTCAGATTAAGTGGACAGTTGGGCCAGGAATCCTATGAGAAAAGGAAGGGATTTCCCAGGAGATTTCCATCACTTCCTCCCCACACTCAGGCCGGAAAGCTGGTGCTGTGAGAATTGTCCCTCTGTGGGTAATTTTGGCCCATCCTCTTCCAGTGCTGAACAACCCAGGGGCCAAACTGGCAGGAAACATCCCATTATCTCTGATTTTTTAATTAAAACAAAACTGGTGTAAATATATTGTTGAGGATTTGGATAGAAGTTGAGAGTTGAGGGGGCATTTTCAAGCTGGGAAACAGAAGGGGTTTAATTTTTTGCAGACCCACAGTAACGAGCCACTTTCTCTTCACAGGCACAGAGAGAAACCTGCAGAAAACACTTTGCCCATCTGCTCCTTCCCCACAGAGCAATGCAGGAGCTGCAATCCTATTTTTTCTGCCTAGGAACAAGATGGCAGGTCCTTGGGAATCTCATGGCAACCTTATGTGTGGAGCAGTGCAGGCAACAGCGCTGAAAAATTCCACTCAAGAATTTGGATAAGGGTCAGGGAACACAGAAAAGGAAGCAGCTGAACAGCAAACTGAAAACAAGACACCTGGGTGTCCCTCACCTCCAAACTCCAGCACTGCTACAGCAACAAACCCCATCAAATCATCCAGCTTTGCATCATGGACAAGGTTTCCCCAGATTTGGTGCCTCCACCGCTGGTTTTGCTCCGGTTGTCACCAAATGCCAAACTCATTTCTCTGCAGGAGGTGGTTTGGACCTCCCTGTTCCCAACAGACACCAAATCCAGCCACAGAACCCCTTCAGCACCCAGTGCCCATCAGGGGATTTTCTCTGCACGAGACCTTCCAACTGAGAAAACACAAATCCACGAGGAAAATACAAATCTGTGGGGGAAAAGCCAAGGAAGGATCTCAGGAAAAGCCAAGGAAGGATCTCAAGGCCCAGATTAGGGCTTTTTCCAGCTTCCAAACCTGGAGGTCTCCCCTTTGTGAGGAAGGAGCAGAGCCCACCCCCAGCTCAGCACACAGAGCCAGCCCTGGGAGCTCAGCAGCCAGAATTCCCCCCATTTGGGACAGGAATGAGCCCCGTGTCCCCTCATCAGCCAGAATTCCCCCCATTTGGGGCAGGAATTAGCCCTATGTCCCCTCATCAGCCAGAATTCCCCCCGTTTGGGGCAGGAATGACCCCGTGTCCCCCCATCCCTGCCTGCGCTCGAGGAGGTCCCAGGCAGGTGGGGAGGAGGTGGGAAGGGAAAGGAGGGGGGGGTGCTGAGGGTGGATTTCAGACTTTCACATCCCCTCTCCAGATGTGCCGGGAGTGGAACCCGACCCCGGAGGGAGGGGTCTGAGCCGGGATTTAGCAGTTTACCTCCAACGTTTGCCCGGAATTCTTTACGGCGCGGCTCGAAGTCGAGCTGAGAAGTTTCTCAAGCCCCTCATGCCCCGGTGCCAACCCTCACCCTGCAGCTCCCCACAGATTCTAGGAACTGCCCCGGAGCGAGGGAGGAATTTCTGTGCAGCCTCCCTACCTCGCCCTGTGCTTTTTGGCCGGGGCTGCCTAAAAACCACTTGGCCTGTCCTGGCAGCCAGGTGCCAAGGTATATATGTATGTCCCGACCCAAATGAATGGAGCTGCTGAATTAAGTGCTGCAGCAAAACCCTGCAGGACAATCAAACCCATTGATGGTGCTGCAGAGCCCAGAAGTCTCCGTTGCTCCGAGCCAGAGCTCCCACAGCAGAGCCCTCCTGGTCGGAGCCATCTCCCCTGTGGGATGGTCACCGGCCTCCTGCTTGGGCTCTTCTTGGGGAAAAGCCACTTCTCCCTGGAAACAGAAGTGCTGCCAGCCCAGCCAGGGCTGGAGTCTCCTCTGGGGCACCCACCACGTAGCTTGGAGCCCTCTCAAACGCTGCCCAAATAAATCCACGCTCCTTGGAAGAGGGAGTCTGCACACAGACCTGGTCCTGCAGGTCACTCAGTCCGCAGAAACCGAGCCCAGGTCTAAGGTGGGCCCAGCCCACGCCCTGGAGCCTGTGGGACTCAAGGCCACAGGGGCTGTGTGTCCCCTTGCTTTCCTCCTGCCACGCCAAGCAATCGGCTTCCAGCTGCCACGCCGAACTGGGGAAGGAGAAACCTTCCCAAAGGAAGGAATTTGGGAAGGAGAAACCTCGCTGCCACTCATCAACTGAGCAAATTCAATACGGGCAACCATAGACAAGGGATAAATACTAAAAAAAAAACCCTCGAGATGTCAATTTTACAGTTGCTCTCTGGCTCTTTGCTGACCATAACCACACTTTAAACAGTGTTTTATGATGCAAACAGTCAGAAACCTACTGCTGGAAGCTTTTGGAATGAGCTAGCCACTCTGCAGAGATAGGAGCAGCCCAGGTGGACACTCCAAGCCAGCTCACTGGGAGGCTGAGCCAGGGCAGGACGACTTGCTTGGCTCTGGGGCACAAACCACAGCCCCGAGCCATTGATGCTGCCCATCTGCATGTGAAAAAGCAAACACATAAATAAAAATTACCGTGAACAGGGCAGAAAACGATGCTGGAGAACGTTCCCACTGGCTTGGCTTCTCCTCAGCCCTGGAAGCAGAGCTGCACCACAGCCAGTGCTTGGCCAAAGCCACCCGGCCACCACTCGCCCACCCCGGTGCCCAGGGGCACGGGCTGGGCTGCAAACCCTCTCCCACCCACGCCTGTTGGGACAAGGGAGAGGCTGTGCTCCTGCAGCTTTGAAAAATTATTAATAAAATGCCAATGGGTTGCTCAGAGCTTCTGGTTTTTTGGAGGTTTTTGGTGTTTTTTTTTTTTTAAACTGGTTTTGAGTGACACAAACCCTCCTGTATTGCACAAACTCATCTGCCACCGGCCAGTTGTGCAAACAGCAGAGTTTGCTTTCTGCCAAGGACCCAAAAAAGCCAAGATGAGCCAAGAGCTGTGCTGGGTACCCAACCCGAAAGCTGCCACACACACACATGCACAAAAAGCAAACACAGCATTATTTTTTACTTCTTTTCTAGAAGTAGTGCCCTGTTCCCCTGTGTCTCCCTGGATCTGTCATTCTGGCAGCTTCAAAAGTTGTTCAGATGAACTGAGCCTTTGGCCACTTCTAAGCCTGTTTGGGAAAAGATGGAGCTCCTGAAGGATGGAGTTGTGTGACAGAAGATGGACAAGGAGAGGAAGGGAAGTTTATGGATGTGGTGACTGGGAAAGGACAACCTGGATGTAAGAGATTTTACCCAGAGAAAGCTTTGCTGATCACCTCAGAAATGGGAAAAGCTTCCCCCCCTACCCTGCAAAGAGAGGAAGAGTTCCTCTGTCCTTCACCCCACCTTTGGAACAAGGTGGATCAGATGGGAACAATTCCTTTCTAGCACTCTTGAGCCACGTGAGCAAGAGCTGCTCACCAGCCCAGAACAGGGTTTGGTGCCCCACCCAGCACTCAGCTCCTCAAAAAGCCTGGCCATGACCTCTCACACTCCTGGTAACCACATTCCTGCAGCCTGTGCCAGTGCCACTGCAAAGGCTGGGACTCTCCAGCGGGCAAAAACAGCCCCAAAGATCAGCAAGGTCCCAGCATGTCATCCAGAGGGATTCACCAGCCCCAAAGGGTTTCTCCACCACAGCAAACCCCAGAGATCACCCTGCACTACCAGCAGACCTCCCCGACTCAGCTCACCCTGCTGAAGATCACAATTACAGGGGAAAAAAAGACAAGGAGAGACAGGTGGCACACCCTAAAATAGAGAGGTTTTCATAATGGTTACACACTGGCCTGGGGCCAGCCCACAGCTCTGAAAGCTCGGGGGCAGGAGAAGGGATTTAGGAGCTCAACTCCACATTTCACAACTGGTCCCAGGCCTGCAGAGGGACCAGCCCAAACCCCACATCCAGGAGGCTGAAGTCAGATCTCAATCTGAATTTGGTGGCTTGGGCAAGTTTCAAGAATCACAAATTACCTCTACTTATTATTATTATTCATAATAAAGTGTTATTTCACGCAGGAGCTTTGAGGTTCATTGTGATCTGCAGAGAAGTGGCTGGAGCAGGGGCAGAATGCACAGCTGGCAGGAGCAGGTGGGGTTTGCATCGTCTCCAGCAGCTCCCAGGGCCGAACTCTGCCTGAACTCCACGATGGGAACACACCACGTGCACGTCTCAGCACCCCTGAGCTCCAGAGCAGCCCCCAGGCTGCAGACACTGACCCCCCATTCCCCCTCCTGGCTACACAAGAGCAGCAGCTCAGCCTCCTGATCTTCACCATGAGCACCACCAGGCTTGTCCCCTGTGTGACAACAAGCCCAGGGCTGGCTCCTGGTCTTCTGCCAGGGAAGAAATTTCTCCAGCCAGGAGCAGGGCAAGGTCAGACACCGAGCCAGTCTGGTGCCACCCACACTGCTCCAGTCTGCATCCCGCTGGGCTCTGGGCTAAACCCCTGTGAACATGGGTGTCTAGTTCTTCTGCTTGTACTACCCTATTTTGGGAGTTTGTTTAGTGAAAGAAGAACCAAAATTGCAAAATAAATATGTTATTTCAGCCTTAAAAAAGGAGGGAGAGCCGGAGCCTGGGGAGGACCCACTGGTGCACCTCTTTGCAGCCTGACTTCCAACAGGTTTCCAAGGGCTCAGCCTGAGCTGCTGAACATCCTCACAATGAGCCAGCCCAAGCCAGCAAACCCCTCAGTGTTCCCTGGAAAAGCACCAGAGAAGCAGATTGTGCTGATGCCAACAGCTCCACCCACTCCAAACCTGACCCCAACCCCTCCATGGACACTTTTGCTTCTCCTCTGCCTTTCACAGAATCCCAGAATGGTTTGGGTTGGAAGGGACCTTAAAGTTCATCAAGTTCCACCCCCTGCCATGGGCAGGGACACCTTCCACTAGCCCAGGTTGCCCCAAGCCCCATCCAACCTGGCCTTGGACACTTCCAGGGATCCAGGGGCAGCCACAGCTGCTCTGGGCAACCTGTGCCAGGGCCTCCCCACCCTCACAGGGAAGGATTCCTTCCCAATATTCAATCTAAAGCTGCCCTCCTTCAGCTTAAAGCCATTCCCATCACCCCATCCCTGCTTACCTTTGCAAAATGTCCCTCTCCAGCCTTCCTGTATGTCCTCCTTAGGTCCTGGTACTTCCCTGGCACTGCAAAGCCTCCCTGTGCCATCCAACCCACACAGCCAGGTCGGGGAGATCAGACCCACACCCTCCAGGCTGGAACTGCCCATCCTGCTCCTCAGGCCCTTCACAAAGGAGCCCTCATTTCCCAGGGCTGGATGAACAATCCTCGTCCTGGCCAAGGACACCAAACCCCGAGCAGCCCCCGCAGACGCTCAACGGCATCACACTCAAGGAGTGGGTAATTAATGCTGAAAGGTGTGATTGCAGCCAAGCAGGCTGGCTAATCACCCCCTGATTTTGGCTAATCACCGCCTGATTTTGGCTAATCACCTCCTGATTTGCTCTAATGTCCCGCATCATTCAGAAATACAATCTGAAGGTGGTGGGAGGGACTAGCTGCCATTCCTATGGAAATGCAGGATCCCTTTCCATGTCTAAACACTACAACTCCCCTATTCAGCAGGCCAAGGCCAAGTTCCCAAGCTGAGGAAAGTGGATGTATTTTTTCCTGCAGCAGGTCAAACGTGGCTCTGCAATTCCGTGATCCTTTCCAGGGTACTGTATTAGCAGTTGGATTGGGAAAAAAACACTTAGGAGTCAGTTTGGTACCTCTGCCTCTCTTAAATCATAAGAAAATACCCATTTCCTATTCCTGCACTGCTGTAACACAGAGCTGTCCCCCCACATGGACACAGCCAGACCAAGGCTGCTCAACTGATGCAGCTCAGAGCACAGGTAAAGAAAAGGAGGATGTGCTATAGCTTGGAGATTTCTTTATCACAGATTATCAGCTCCGTGGATCTTGCAAAGCCATTAAAATGATGGATGTGACTATTTTGTGTCCAGAGATGCCACAACAAAACAGTTTTTTAAAAGCTCAGTACAAACCAGAGCCCTTGTCTTGTGTACAGGGTATTCTGTCAGTGCACTGTCTCGTGGATGGGTCAGATAAACAGCTGGGGTTGTGTGTGATGAGCTGGAGGCCACAGGGAACCATCTGATTTGACCTCAGGGAACTGTCAGTGGCTCACTGAAACTCAGAGCCCCAAGGCCACCAGAGCTGGGACCTCAGTGGAGTAGGTAGTGCTCAAAAATGACACAAGACACGCTGAAACCTACCCCCCATCACCCGTTCCTGATCCCACCACACCCTTCCATCACCCATTCCTGACCCCCAACAACATCTTCCTCCTGAACAGGCCACCCCCTGGCACAGCAAGGCACAATCACCTGGCAAAGCTCTGCAATGTCCTTGGCTGGGCTCCCTGTTTGCACACCAGGAGCAGGCAGTGGGAAGCTGCCACTGGGCTGACATCCCACCCTCTCTCCTGCAGACCTGGGAGCCCATCACCAGCCACCCTGTGCTGGGACAGCAAACCCTGGGGTGTTGTCCCACCCTGTGCCAAGGAGACCAGAAACCAGGATCTCACTTGGCAAACAACGATGCTTTCCTGCCCCTTTGCAGCAGGTCATCGCTCTCCCTCCCCTCTTTAATTAATGGAAACAATCCCTCTGCAAAAACACTCCTGGTTTTACAAGCCGGGAGGGCTCACACACCTTCCCCCTCGCAGGGAGCCCTGAGGGGTGAGCAGGGTGAGCACAGGCACAGACCTGCCCTCTCCTCACACGGGATCCTCTCGGGTGACCCTGGATCCCACGGGACTGTTTGCTTTGGATGCCACGCCGGCGCTGGGTTCGCTGTTAGTCAAACTGACCTTTCCTGTTTTCTGAGTCAACGGCCCCGGATCAGGCAAGTCAGGCACAAGATGTTGAAAATTAATCACCAGCAGGGGCTGACGGGAAACTGCCTGATTGGAGAAGTGGCATCTGGTGGGAGCACCGGCCTCGGTCCCTCAGCTGAAGAGAACACCCCTCATGTTCTACTGAAAACCCTCCCTGGGGCCACGGCGAGCAAAGAAACCCCCCAGAAAGCTCCCAGAGTGACCCCCCCAGCAGTGACACCCCCAGCAGTGACCCCCTCAGCAGTGACACCCTCAGCAGTGACCCCCCCAGCAGTGACACCCTCAGCAGTGACACCCCCAGCTCGGGGCAGCTGAAAGCACTCAGCATCCTGCAGGGTCAAAGCCTGAGGTTAATCCTGAGCACTGGATTCCCCCAGGACAGCCCTGATCGAGGGTGGCAGCACCAGGCAGGGAGTTAATGGGTCAGAGCTCCATCAGCCCAATGCACCAGACTCCCCTAAAATAGCCCAAAAACATCTGATATTTGCCTGAAGAGCCTTCCCCAGACAGAGAGGTCTCCTCTCACTCCACAGTCACCCCGTTGTCCTCCTGGCTTTTTCTTCCACAAATGCTGCCAGACCAGTAGGACTGGATTTGATTCTCTTTGGGAGATTTCTTTTTTTTTTTTTTTTTCCTCCCTATCCCAAAATATCCCTCCTGCCCCAGTAATACAGAAAAAATGTGGGTGTTTCTGTGCAGTTTCAGGTAATTTTGGAGACCTCAGATTTGTCACCTCTTCAGGGCCTGTTGTTCAAGCTGTCTCAGAAAAAGAAAGCTCATGGAAATTATTTGGCCTGGCCAGGTCCAAACCTGGACCATCTGACCTCAAATGATAAAGGATCTGATTCTGGACAGTCTTTGAGCCAACTAAGGACAAATAAGCAAAGAACTCAATAAAAAGCCCATGAGGAGCTGAATGTGCAGCAAGAAACAGGATCCTGCCTCGCTATGAATAGTCCTGTGGATTCTCTGGGGTCTAGTACAGAGAAGTGCACATTGCTGTGCTTTTTCTCACCAGTGTTTAACTGTATCTCTACAAATTACAAAAAAAAAAATAAAATAATTTCTTCAACATCCTCTTTGTCAAATTTGGCAGAAATTGGAGCAGGAATTCCAAAGGGGGACACAGGACAGTGATGAGGGAGAAGGAGACACATATCCATACCTGTATCTTGTTTGGTTTGAGTTCAGACACAAAAGGGATGCTCAGAAGCCTCACTAATAGATTGAAAAAAACCAAACCCAGCTGTTTTCTAAAGAGCAAACATTCCCCAGTACCAGGCCCTGGGGCTGGTGCTAGGAGGACAGTCCCATCCCAGGGCTGGCAGAGCAGTGCTGTCCCAGCCAGGGCTGATCCCAAAATCCTCCTTTGTTTCTCAACTTTGAGTTTTCTTTGACTTTTTTTTTTTCTCCTTTTTCTTTTCTTTTTTTTTTTGCAAGGTAACAATACCTCCTTTCAGGCTCTGCCAAAGCCCTGCTCAAGCCCACTCAGATAAGAGCTGGCAGGAAAGGTAACTGCCATCAATATTTTGGTGAATGTTAACTACCTGAGGACAGGCTGGGAGGGGGATCCCAACAGTCGGGCGCGAGCACCTGGGCTACGTTTGAAAACACCACATTAAAAGTCATCTCCCTGCCCAGATCCCCCTGAACTCCCACCAGAGTCTCTCCAGGGGCTGCAAAGACAGCGCTGAGCGAGTCAGGGCTGAGTCTGCAGTGGGGCTCCACACCAAGGTAGGTTCTCACGGCGCTTCTCTTGCGGCCCTTCCCTCCTCCCCACCGCAGCATCCCCCTCAGCCAGAGCTTGTTCTGGAGAAGTGTGGCAGGCAGGACTCGCAGCCCTAAATTCTCCAGCGCAGGTTTCAGAATTAAACGCTAAAAACCAAAATAAAACAGGACTGGGGACGTCTTTTTGTCTCCTGGGGCTTCCCCCAGAGCTCCCTCGCCGGGCTGGTCAGGGGCAGCACCTGATTCCATCCTTTTCTTCAAAGGCAACCCCGGGTTGGTGTGTTGGGAGCAGGAAGCTGGGATCACGATAGAGAGTGGTTTGAGACTGACAGCAAATGAAACTCCACGCCAAGGTACATATACACCCTTCGGAGACGTATTTATAATAGGGTTTTTTCCTAAACCCAGAAAATATAACGATATTCTGTCATGCAGTCCGAGACTTTCTGTGTTATTATTAAGACATAGCAAACATTTCTAGGTATAAAAAACTGGGAGCTGGAGGGTGTTATTCTCAGAATAAACTTTTCCCACTTAGCAGCAGGATGAGTTTTTTTCTCATGTTCGTGCAAAAAAAAAAAAAAAAAGTACGATTTTTGCCAAGCAAAATGGCCAGAGCATATTTCTAATCTGTCACAGGTAGGAGAGGCAGGTAGAGAGACAGACGCAGAAAAACCAGTACTCCCTGCCCTCCCCACTTCTGCTTTTCTATCTCCTTCTCCTTTGCTCCAGTAGTTTTAACACCACGAGTGTTGAGCTATTTTTCTTCTCACCATAAGCTGCTCCTGCGACAGCCCTTCCTGCTTCCTTGCCACTCCAGCAAAGGAAAGCAGGAGGGAAATCGAACAAATTCTCCTCCTCTGCAAATTGTTAAATGAAAAGTAAATAAATAAACTGATCAAAAAGCAGTTCTGTTTGTGGATTATGCAGTGATTGGGAGAGAAATTAAAGCAGCACCCGAGCGGCTCCCGGGCTGTCCTGCCTCTTGTCCCTCCAGGTTGGGATGGAGACCTGGATCCCAGTCCAGCCCCTGGGCAGGCATTTAAAATCAGCTGGGATTTCATGTCAGCACCTCCTGAACAAGGCTCGTGGTGCTCACCCCAACCCCCCCGGCACCCAACGTGGAAAACTCCTGGAATTATCAGCACGGGGCAAAAAAGGGAGGAAAGGAGGGAAGCACCAGGAACGTGTCAGGGATGCTGGGAACAACCCACCAGCCCTGAGTGCCCGGTGTCAGCAATGTCATCCAGCTGCCACCACCAAAAACAGGCACCTTAAAAATCCCTTGGAAGGTTTTCCCGGGGGAAGAGGAGGCCGGGAACTGCTGGGAGATCCTGGGATGGAGCACCCTCAGCATCCCTGGGGAGCAGGGCTGGGAAAAGGCTCAGTGCTCACTCCTGGGGTTGCATCCCGTCCCTAAGGGATGGAGAGACACGGCCACATCCAACTGCAGAGACACCAGGGGAAAATGGGCCCAAGTTTCAGCAGAACGAGCCCAGAGCGTGGTGGGTTCAGCACCCCCGGGGTGGCATCGGGCACAGGATGGGACTCACACACCGAGAAGGGAGGGGGGCCCTGAGCACCCCCTTCCCCACAGCCCCGGGGAAGAAATACAGCACAAACCACGAAAAAATTATCTAAATTCTTAGACACGTCTCAAGATTTATGGCCTATGCAAAATAAAATATTTATAGAGTGCCTGGGCACAAAGTTCTGCACTTGGCATAGAGAGAGGACAGCAAGACCCAGCTCTAGGGCTGCCTGCATACGTGAGTCTGTCTTTAAATATATATATATATAACTAAAACAAATCCCTGTTTATTACTCAGTAGAGAAAACTGCAGGTTTTTTTACATAAATAATCCCAGTGTAAATAAACTCCCCACCCTGAGCAAACTCGAAGTGATCCCATAGCAGATTTCTCTATTTATCAAATAAATCACCCGTTCCACCCCAACATGGACCTGGCAGCTAGAATTTCCAAATCACTCAGGAGCAGCGCTGGGATGGGAGCTGGAAACAACCCAAACAAACAATTTTACAAGTTCCAGAAGCCGGGTCCGTCCCCCCCCCCCCAGCCCCATCCTCCCTCCCCCCTCCTCTCCTTTTTTTTTTTTTTTAATTTCTTTTTTTAATTTGACGAGCGGGAGGGGTGGGCGCTGCCACTGGCCCATAGGAAATCGGTGACCCGGGGACATCTGCAAGCCATTAGGACACAGACTTCAGGTAGCTCCCAGAAACACGTGCTGTCCACATTACACCCTCCAAGTATATTTCCACAACTTTACTTCTCCAAATAAACAGTCGGGCTCTCCCTGCATTAGCGAGGAGCTGCACAAACAGGTACAGAGAATGGCAGTTTTATTCCCCTTTCCAGTCCTGATGGATTTCTTGCGAGCTGCTGCCGGGGCCGTGTAATTTGAACTGTCGCTCGGAAAACAGAAGAGGGCCGGTTTAAAGTTCCGGCCGCTTGTTTGTGGGACGCGGGCGCGGAGCATCGCGTGGGACCCGCACGCGCGGTAGCTCACCCTGCACCCGGCCTGCTGCTCGCCAGAAAGGGGTGGGGGGGGGGGGGACAAACGGCCGAAATAAAACTGGAAACACGCAGATGTGTAAAAATTAGGATCGATCAGGGGTTATGTTCGGGTTGGGAGATTGGGGGTTTTTTAAATTTCTGAAGAAATTCTGCTTCTCTTTAACCTCGCTGAGAGAGGGAGATTTCACAGCGCCCAGAGGGGATGTGTGGCTGATGGCACAGTGACCACAGACTGTGACACTGATGCTGTACCATTCATTTACAGGGAAAAAATGGATAAAAATAGGGAGAAGATGACAGTGATCACTTGCTTCCAGTGTTCCCCCCAGGGCTTTCTGCCCTTTCTGGAGAGCTCGTATTGTTGCGACTGAAAACCCCGTCTTTTGTCCTCATTACTGGAGCTTTGCTTTTGGCTTTGATCACTTTTCCCCCCCCAAGTGATTCGAACCAGATTGATTTATCTTTGCAGCTGATGGGGAAGCACTTCCAGCCCTGGCTGACATCCGGGGGATGCTGTGCCTGGAACACGCGGCAAAGCCACCGCCGGCAGCACAACGGGCACGGCTGGGCAGGCCAAAAGTGCTCCCACAAGCTAAAGGTGCACCTTGGGGTGGGGGGAGGAAGAAGAAATTAATAACTCTCCTCTTTCTCTCTTAGGAGGGGAAAAAAAAAAAAACCTTTGGGGAGGGTATTTCCATCCCACTTTAACCGAGACGGATAAATTTTCCATTTAGTCAAGTTCGGAGCCAAAACGCCTGTGAGCAAATAAATAAATAGACAAATAAATAAATAAATAAATAAATAAATAAATGCTTCTCCCTAAATGTAGCACTTTAATCTCCAGAAGTGTAAAAAAAAATAAAAAAAGATAACCAGAGCGTTTGTGAAGTCCAAGGTTGCGCGCGGTGGTTTCCAGCTGTGGGAGAAAGGGAAGGGAACAGCAAAGAGGTTCTTTCTCCTCGCTATGGTGGAGGCTGTGCCGCAGCCAGGGAATGTTCAAACCCCTCCGGAGCTCGGAGATCCCGACTCCAAAATGGGAGTGAGGGTAAACCCACCCCTGGGCTTTCCTGCGGGGGAGCAGCTCCGCAGACTGGGGACCTGCCCATCAGTGCTGGTACTTCTTGGTAGAAAAGCAAAAAATCCCCATTTTTCACCTCTTTTTCTCAGATTTTTAGCACTCCCAAAGCTTTTTTCCAAGGGAAACCAGCCTTTCTCTGCTCACAACTCCTTTTCCGCCGCCTCCAGGACTCACCCCAACCCCGACTCCCTCCCCAGCAGGATCTGGCCCCCGGCGGCTTCGCCTTCCCAGGATTATTTTTTAAGTGGTAAATAAATCTCCACACGATTTCAAGCGCTGCTGCTTGACCAGCCCCGATGAGTGTGCAGGTATTTAATAGCTAAAACAGACAGACGTGGTCACATTAACGCTGCCACCCAGCCTGGAAATAATCGGGATCATTTCACCACAGCACCGGGATTATTGCTCCAAAACTCCTCAGCTTCTTTCACTTCACTCCACAGAGCGAGTCCATCAGGGTGGGATTTTTTAGGCATGAATTAAACCCAAATATCTTTCAGCCACTTGCCTTGGGGTCTTCAGGCTCCTGGTTACCTCATATACAGAAAAAGGGGGGAAAAAATGCCTGTCCACTGGTTTTCTCACCCATTCCCAGGCCAGGATTTGTCAAGCTTAAATCACACACCGTGTTGTCTCCAGCTCAGGGCGCAGCAGCTTTTGAGGGCCGTGTATTAGCACGACGAGGCAGAAAAAAGACTTTAAAAATTAATACAGTGACATAAATATCAAATACTATGGAATTCTCAGCTGGATTTACAAAATCAAAGACAATTCTGCCCCCGGTACGTCACCCATTGGCTACTGCCCTTTATCTCCTTTTTTTTTTTCACTGTGCAATGACCTTCTGATAAGGACGTGCCAGAATGTGCCTGAGAAACGCTCAGGCTTTTGAAAAATAAATAGATACAGGACAAAAAAGGGCAACCCTGTGCAAACCCCGCTGGGGAGGCCGTGGCAGAGGTGTCCAACACCTCTGGACCAGCTGGAATATGACACGGTGTCAAGGGCCGCCTCAGAAGGGGTTCAACACCAACCCCGTGCCCTGGGAATGGTGCCACAGCTCTCGGGCAGGTGAGCCCAAAAACAGAGCACAGGTTTCATCCCTGCAGCAGGAACTCTTCTGGCACTTAAGGCAGTAACACCTGGATTGGCACAACGTGGGATCCCTGCCCTGGAGGCCCGACCACGGCTGGGAAAAGGGGATGGGAGAAAAATGGGCTAAAACACGAAGGTTTTGAGCCACGCAGGAGAACGTTGAGCAGCGACAGAGGACAGGGCTGAGCCCTCCCGGCTCACAGCCCTCCTGCAGCACAGGGGGAAAGCCCCAGTGTGGGAGCATTGCTGTGGTTGGGGGGATGCAGCACTGCTCCCACCCCGAGGGAAATGGCCCTGTGTGGGAGGGGGTGACAGAGGGTGATAATTATTGCCACCGGGAGAAAACCATCCCGGATGGATCCAAAGGCACGGCCCCATCTGGAATTCCACGTTTCGTGCCATTGATCAGTGAGGGACAGAGTTTTGATACCGAAATTGGGAGAGGGGCTGCGGGAATGCTTTTGTTTCAGAGAATTCCACTCTAAGCCAAACCTCCCCGCTTTGCGCCCGTCGCAAAAAGAACCCCAGGACGGGGAGGCAGCACCAGCTTCTCCCTGGATTTCTCACCCCCTGGAGGATTCGTGGCGGGACACGGAGGCACCGCTGGCCCGTGTGAGGTCAGAGGGGACGGGGTGACATCACAACATCCCTGGTGAAGCTGCCACCCGTCCAACACCCACCCCACGGCCGGGGGGGCCGGAGGAGAGGCTGGACTTCACCAGGGAGCTGGATCAAACCCCCCCAGCTGCCACCAAACACCAATAAACCAGATCTTACTCCAGCACAGCTGATCTGAGACGCATCAACACCATAAGTTCTGAGAGAAAAACCTCCCCCAGAAGCCCCACACGGTGCTGTTCCCTCTTCTGCCCAAACTCCTGTCTCCTCCACTCCACTTGGAAAGATTATTTCCTAAAAAACAGTGATTTGATTTAGCACAAGGCAGGAAAAAAGCCATCAAACGAGGGCTCTAATCCTCGCTAACAATCTTTCCTGATATCTGAGCTCGCCACTTAGGGTAAAACAATGTTAATTCTTTCAAAAGAAAAGAAAACTTCAATCCTGACGGGAAAGCAGCAGCAGCTCAGCTGCTCCAAAGGAAACTTCTAACCCTGCAAAACGACTGTGATTAATCAGCTTGTCCACGTTGTCTAAATAGTCCATCGAACAGGAATTAAAAATAATAATCCAGAAATTATAAAATCACACACAATAACTGGAAAGCTCTTTCCCATTTCTCTTTTGTTTATTGTTCAAACTTGTCAAACCACTTTCTTTGGTTAAAACAGGCTGTTCGGGGATGAAAAGGCAGAGTCCCTTTCAGCAGATGGACTTTCAGAATGAAAAATGTTCTAATTATTACACTTTTCATTAAATCAATTATCCTCCCAAATTGTTCTCGTGTTTATCTCTGCCAATCAGCAGCAAAGCCATGGAACAATCTGTTGTCACCATATTTTTCTCCTCCAGGTACATTTGTTCAGATTTTTGCTACAGCAGCTCCAGCTGAGATAAGAACAATCTACTGCCTGCCTTTTCTTTGATGTCCTATAACAAACACATATATTAAACGAGATTTGTTGAGCTAAATTCCATCATGCACTAGACTAGAGCTGAAATTACCAAGGGAAAACCATTCAGAATTACCTCTTTTGCTCTAAATTTACCCGTTTCACTGCAAATAACGATACAAAACTCAGTGGATCTTCTCCAGGACCACTGAATATTTAGTAAAGTAAAGAAATATAACGCTGGGAAAAGCGTCCTCCGTGCTTCAGGCACAAGAAACCCCAAATTCTCACGAAGAAAAACCCCACAGTCCCCCTGTTCCTTCAGACAAAGGCTCTGGAAAGAGGACAGACACTTACCTTTAAACTCACCCAAAGAAAAAACTACTTCCCAAAAGTTTGCAAGCAAAAAAAAAAATTATTATTATTATAATAATAATCATCATAATAATCTCAGGGAAAGCTAAAGACAACCAGGGTCTACCAGGGAGAGGGTTTCAACTGCGTTTATTCAGAGCTCCTTCCCTGCTGCCTTTTTCTTTTTTTTTTTTTTTAATATACTTTTTTTTTTTTTCACGTGCCGTTTCCAATACCTTCAAACCCCCTCGTTAAGGTGACGGCGACAATCGCGATACGGGATCCCCGCCGGGACACGGCCCCGAGCGGCCGCTGCCCCGAGGATTGTCCGGCGGGACAAAGGCTGCAAATTAAAGCAGCAAATTAAAGCAGCTTCGATAAAGCCCCAACTTTAACGCTCGAGTTGAAATGAAAAATTATGGGCTGCGCAGTTCGTAAAGGGAGAACCGGCCGAAGGTCTCTCCCCCCCGAACACGCTGCGGAGCCCAGGGCGAAGGGGAGGGAGGCGGGAAGGGGGGGCAGCTTTGGAGCTGCCTTCGCACTCAACAGCTCCCACCAAAGCCCCCTCTCCTGGAACCTTAAAAACGGGATCTGCTTTACTGCCCACCAAGATAATGCCTCAGAGTGACCCCTCCGCCGCCAGCATCCCTCAGGTTTAATCCTTATCCGCGCGGAAGAGCCGCTTGCTAAGGAAAATGAGACCGTGTGATCCACAGAAATCCATAAAGATTATTTCTGTTGAGAGAAATATTTGCGCTTATCCACAGATAACGCCGGGAAGCTCCCGGCGCTCCTTCGCTTTTGTTGGTTTGTTTCGATGACAAAAAGTTGGTCAACTCGGCAAAACTTTTTTTTTGGGGGGGGGAAGAAGAAGAAGAAGGGGGAGGCCGCTCCTTCCACCGCAGGGTCTCCAGCCTGGGCTGGTGCGGGAAAGGGATGCGGGACCGGGATGCGGGAAAGGGATGCGGGTCCCACACCGCGCAGCAGCCGAGCCCGGTCCGGCCCCGCGGGGAAGGACGAGACGGGACCACTAGGCTGAGAAATAGATATAGAAGAAAAAATATATAATAATATTATATCAACGTATAAATAAATAGTTATAAAGAGGAATAATAATAATAATAATAATAATAATATAATAATAATAATAAAGGGGGACGCGGTGGGGTGTCGCAGGCGGAGGGGGCGCTGCCGGACGCCCTCAAAAAAAAGTTTTAAAAAAAGAGAAAAAGAAAATAAAAGAAAGAAAAGAAAAAGCGGATCGGGGTATTTTCGGGTAGTTTCGGGGTTCCCCACCACCCCTCTGCCCCCAGCGGGGGCGGCACCGGGACGGGAACGGAACCGACACCCGCCGCAACCCCCTCCCCGCTCCCTTTCGCGCCGTTCCTGAGCCTCTGGCGCTCTCGGACGGGCGCGGTCCGCCGCCACCGCGGGGGAATTCGCGGGGGACCCCCCCGGGAAAGCAGCAGCGGTGGGACGGGATGGGATGGGAATGGGATGGATGGGACGGGACGGGATAGAGGGGGGGGGGTCCCCCCACCGCCCTCCGCTCTGCCGCACGGCTGGAGCTGCTTTTCCCCCCGGAGCCGCGGCGCTGGATGGGATGGGATCGGGATGGGATGGGATGGGATGGGATAGGGGGTTAAAGGGGGGTTGTCCGTGCGCGCTCCCGCGGCCCCTCCCGGCGTGGGTGTGCGCGTGTGTCCCGTCCCCCCCTCCGGCACCGCGGCCCCGCCCCTCGCGCGCGCGCGCGGGGGGGCCGGCCAATTTTTGCGGCGGGGCCCCGCTGCCCCCCGCGCCGCGCTCCCCATTGGCGAGCGCGGCCCCCCGCCCCCGCGCGCGGCCCCGCGCGGGCTATTTTTAAAGGCGCGCGGCCCCGCGCCTGCGGCCGCAGAGCCCGCGCTGGAGACCGGCGGGGCTGCCCTCCTCCCTTCCCCTGCCACCCCTACACGGCCCGCGACGCTCCGCCACGGCGAGAAAAAGTTTCCTCTTCTACCCCTTCCTCCTCGTTCTGGAGTTTTTTGGGTTTTTTCGCTTTTTTTTTTTTTCGTCTTTTTGCTTTTAATCTTTTTTTTTTTTTTGACTGAAAGTAATAAAAAAGTTTTCGCCGACTTTTCCTTTTTTTTTTTTTTTTTTTTTTTTTTGCCGGCTCTTTCCTTTCTCCCGCCGCTGGTTTGAAGCTGCGCTTCGTTTCTTCCCTGAAGTTTTGCCTTTTTTAACTCTTCGCCCGCCCACTTAGCTTCGACTTTTTTCGATTTTCTTAAAAAAAGAAAAAAAAAAAAAAGGCAAAACTTTTTTTCGTCCCTTGATCCCCCCCCCGGCCGCTTTCTCGCATGAATCTCCTCGACCCTTTCATGAAAATGACAGAAGAGCAGGACAAATGTATCTCCGACGCCCCCAGCCCCACTATGTCGGATGACTCCGCCGGGTCCCCCTGTCCCTCTGGATCCGGGTCGGACACGGAGAACACCAGACCCCAAGAAAACACCTTCCCCAAGGGGGACCCGGACCTGAAGAAGGAGAACGACGAGGACAAGTTCCCGGTGTGCATCCGGGAGGCGGTGAGCCAGGTGCTGAAGGGCTACGACTGGACCCTGGTGCCGATGCCGGTGCGGGTGAACGGCTCGAGCAAGAACAAGCCGCACGTGAAGAGACCCATGAACGCCTTCATGGTGTGGGCGCAGGCGGCCCGAAGGAAGCTGGCGGACCAGTACCCGCATCTGCACAACGCCGAGCTCAGCAAGACCCTGGGCAAGCTCTGGAGGTGAGCGCGGGGCCGGGATGATGCCGGGGGGGACCGCGGGATGCTGCGGGGGCTGCGGTTGCAGAGTCCGCTCCAGCCTGGACCAGCGGTCGCGGGAGGCAGAGGATGTTCCCAGCCTGGAAGAGTCGCTGAAAACTTTTGCATGTGCTGGCGAACTTGTTTGGCGCAGGAGAAGCCAGAATAGTAGGGGGAAAGTAGGGAAAGCGGTTTCCCGTGGCCGCTTTCTGGTCTTGGAAGCGGTTTCTTTTCCCCGAGCGATGCTCGGGAACGGAGGGGGCACCGTGCGGGCCTGGCGGAAGCCCCGCCGGCCGTGCGAGCGGGGGCTGCCCGGCGCTGTTTGTTTTTGTGCTCACCGGGTCCAGAGGAAATGATGCGGTTTGGGGATTGCATCAGCTCGGGCCCGGGAGGGAGGAGTGTCGGGAGGCGGGGCGATGCGGGGGCGCTGGGAGGGGGCGGCGGTGCCAAGCTCCGGAGTTGGGTGGCGGCGGCGAGGGCGCATGGCCGGGTGGCCTCGACTGCCAAAATAAGCAGGGAGGGGAGAAAAACAGAAGGCAAGTGAGTCACCTGGCCACCGCGCACATCTGTGACTGCCACAAGGGGCGGGGGGGGGAGATCCTAAATTTGTGGCAGGAGGAGAAATGAGTGAGCAAACCTGGCCCTGGCAGGCAGCGATGGGGCTGTCCCCAAAGCACCCGGGGACAGGGACATGTGCCCACGGGGTGGGGAGGGCGAGGGCTGGACCCCGGTGCAGCTCCCGCACCTCTTGCCTGGCCACTGAAGCAACCTGGGGGGTGACAAGCAGCGAGTGCCCCATGCAGGGGGCTCGGCATCGTGGGGGGCTTTGCATCGCCAGCGGGGGAATCCAGGGGAGAGACGCGAGCTGGTGTTAACGCGCTAATGCCCCCTCCCTGAGCCGCAGCTGACCCCTCGCACCCCCCGTGTCCCCCCCCAGGCTGCTGAACGAGAGCGAGAAGCGTCCCTTCGTGGAGGAGGCTGAGCGGCTGCGGGTGCAGCACAAGAAGGACCATCCCGACTACAAGTACCAGCCGCGGCGGAGAAAGTCGGTGAAGAACGGGCAGTCGGAGCAGGAGGAGGGCTCGGAGCAGACCCACATCTCCCCCAACGCCATCTTCAAGGCGCTGCAGGCCGACTCCCCGCAGTCGTCCTCCAGCATCAGCGAGGTGCACTCCCCCGGGGAGCACTCGGGTAGGTACCCACGCACCCACGAGGCATTTTGGGGGGGGACGGCGCAGCTACAGCTCCCTAAGAAAAGTTGCAGCCCAAACCGGCTGGGATTGGGTAAGGGAGGGAAAAGGAGACCCAGAAATGCAGTGAGAAGTGAGAAGTGGGGCAGAGCTGCCCACAAGCTTTGCCCGTGGCACGGGCACGTGCCACTGCAGCCACTTGCACCCCCCCCCTCACCCCGTGCACGTGAGAAACGTAAAGTTACGCTTTAAAATAAATAAATAAATAAATAAAAAGCACCCTAAAAACTTGGCCCACGTTACAGCTCACATCTGAGGGCTCAGTTATTTCAGCCAGTGCAGCAGGCTGGTGCTGACAGGGCTCACGTCTGAGCCCCTCACACCTGGGAGTGTTACCCCACACGACCACAGGCACTGTTCCTCTGCCCCCCATGGGGGGGTTAACCATTAACTGAGTTATCACAGCGACACCCCCTCACCCCTGTCCCCCTTCCTTCCTCCCACAGGGCAGTCACAGGGCCCCCCACGCCCCCCACCACCCCCAAGACGGACACGCAGCCCGGCAAGCAGGACCTGAAGCGGGAGGGCCGCCCCCTGCAAGAGGGTGGCCGGCAGCCCCCCCACATCGACTTCCGAGACGTGGACATCGGGGAGCTGAGCAGCGACGTCATCTCCAACATCGAGACCTTCGACGTCAACGAGTTCGACCAGTACCTGCCTCCCAACGGGCACCCGGGGGGCCCAGCCGCGCACGGCCAGCCCGGCCAGGTCACCTACACGGGCAGCTACGGCATCAGCAGCACGTCGGGCTCCCCGGCGCCGGCCACGTGTGGATGTCCAAGCAGCAGGCGCAGCCCCCGGCGCAGCCGCAGCCCCCGGCGCAGCACGGGCTGCCGGCGCTGAGCGGGGAGCAGGGCCCGGCGGCGCAGCAGAGGACGCACATCAAGACGGAGCAGCTGAGCCCCAGCCACTACAGCGAGCAGCAGCAGCACTCCCCGCAGCAGATCAACTACAGCTCCTTCAACCTGCAGCACTACAGCTCGTCCTACCCCACCATCACCCGCTCCCAGTACGACTACACCGACCACCAGAACTCCGGCTCCTACTACAGCCACGCGGCGGGGCAGGGCAGCGGCCTCTACTCCACCTTCACCTACATGAACCCCACGCAGCGCCCCATGTACACCCCCATTGCAGACACTTCGGGGGTCCCCTCCATCCCCCAGACCCACAGCCCGCAGCACTGGGAACAGCCCGTCTACACGCAGCTCACCAGGCCCTGAAGCCGCCAAGGAAAGCGGGAAGAGAAAGAAAAAGAAATTTCGAGAAAAACAAACAAACAAAACAAAACAAAACAAAAAAAAAACAAATCAGAAAAGCGTGAAGGCAGCGAGAAGAACTTCCTTCAGACTTTTTTTTTTCCTTCTTTGAATTTGAAATAATAATTAAAAAGAGACGCTCAAGTGAAAGCTGGCGGGGAGGAGAGAGCGCCTCGAGCCTTCTGCACTACAGCATCCTCCAGGACCCGCCTGAGAGCCAGCAAAACTCGGTACACACTTGCCAAGGACTGGACTTGAACTCTGCTTTCAGCATGGAGAGGAGATTCCTACCCAACCCGCCCAGCTGTCTTGTTCTCTGGACTTTTGTAATGATTTTTTTTTTTTTTAGCAGTAACTAAAGGAAAAAAAAAAAAAAAGAAAAAAAAATGGGGGGTAAAAAAGAGAAAACTCAGAGTCCTCTGTGAGGAATATTCTCTATTTTAAATATTTTTAGTATGTACTGTGTATGATTCATTACCAATTCGAGGGGATTTATACGTATTTTTTAGAGATTTTTTTAAGACGCTCTTATTTTTCCAACAGCTTAAAAAAAAAAAAAAAAAAACGACACTTAGTGGAGCAGCGCTAGGCTTTCTTGCAGTCAGAGGTATTTTTGTATAGATAAGTGTCTTTTTTTTTTTTTTTTCTCTCTAAAAATAAAACTAAACCAGCGTGCTTTGACCTGGGAACCAAGCTCTGTACGTGGGCAGCGTCGGGCACAGCGCTGGGCAGCGCTCGGGCTGTGCAGGGACCAGCATGGGAGAGGCTTTATTTTTCTAACTCGTAGCAAAAACCAGCCAGGAGAAGAGTTTCTCCGCTTTATTTTTTAATAACCTCGAGCCTTAAGAAAGAAAAACAAAAAAAAAAAAGATTTAAATCAACTGGGCCCCAGCCCGAGGCGCTGGGGAGAGGCCTTAAAGCAGCCCCGGGGGAATCCCCGGGCCCCAGCTCTGCCTGGCCCTGGGCTGGGGGGGCTGAGCTCCACCCCCCCCGGGCACCCCTGGCCACCCCAGGCCTGATGCAAAGCCCGTCCAGGGGCTCCTCTCTGCTTGCAGGACATCACAGATACTTTAAATTATTTATTTTGGGAGAAGAGCAGTTTTTAATCACAATTTTCCTCGGGTTTTTTTTTTGATCTCCCCTCTATTTTAAGTCCTTTCAAAAGCGATTGCATTAGTCAGAGCATTATTTGGAAGGTAACCGTGCCTGTTAAATTATGGTCTTGAACTGTAACCAGTCCTTTATTTATCTCTTTAATTCTTTTTTTTTTTGTTGTCGTTGTTATTATTATTATTATTATTCTTTTTGGAATCTGTGTCCTGGGTTTGTACAAACTTGTGCTCTTCCTTTTTTTTTTTTTTTTTTTTTCTCTTTTGTCTTAAGGATGAACTGGAAAAAAAAAATAAGATTTGTACAAACTAAAGATTGCAAATGTAGCGTATCACTGAATCATTTGCCTTGTTTTCTGCCTCAGCTCTCTGGGACACACGAGCTCGTGCGAGGACGAGACCCAAGGCCCCAGCCCTGCCTGGGGGTGGCTCTGTTTTAGCCTTCCATCCCCCCCAAAACTGCCTTCAGAGCTGGGGGGACACTGACTTTGGTGAAGCTGTGGCTGAACAGTTAAGGATTGCTTTTTAAAAAAGACAGCAAACTTTTTTTATTTAAAAAAAAAATGATATATTTGTTAACAATTTTTTTTTTTTTTTTTAGGGATTCAGTAGAAGAAAAAAAAATCTTAAAGCACTCTTATAATATGGCATCTTTCTATTTCTGTATAAAAGCAGATCTTTTTAAAGTATTTCTGTAACTTAAAAGACCTGTCATTTAAATCATATTTTGTCTTTAGGTAAGTTTGGTTTGGTTTGTTTGCAAGATCCTTCTCTCTGTGAAACTTACCTTTTTTTTTTTTTGTATATTATTGTTTGCAATAAATATACATTGTATTAAAAATTAAACCATGCCCCAGGTGTCTGATTCATTATCAGCCTCCAAGGAGCACTGGGGCCAAGCTGGAGCCCTGGGATGGTTTTGGGTTCACTGATGGGGTTTGGGGTGTCCCTCCTCTTTTATCAGGGCAGGCTCTGAGTGCAGCATCCCAGGGAAACCAGAGCCAGGGAATAAATGGGAGCTGGAGATGAATAAAGCCAGACTGGACAGTTCAGGGGCTCCAGCTGTCCCCCAGCCCCACTGGCTCTGATCCCTCTCCCTGGGTTGTCTGCTCTGAGCTGCCTGGCTGGGGGGGATGCTGAGCACCAGATGGGGGGAAAGGCTTTCAGGTCATTCTTACAAAACTGCTGCAATCCTCCAATCCTGCCAAACACAACCCCATCAGCCCAGACTGATCAAAAAGCCGAGATCTCCTGAAGAGCCAAGCAGGACATGTGCCATCCTCGAGGATCAGTGTCACTGCTCATCCCCGGGCCATGGTCCCCCAGAAACACAGCACAGACACTCCAGGAAGGAAAGACCCCCCAGCTCAGCCAGACATTGCTTTTCCTATCAAATCCATCCCAAATAAATCACTATCAAATCCATCCCAAAGAATCACTAAATCCTCTGGGGCAGCTCAGGGTGCTCCAGGCAGGCCCCAGCCCATGGCTTTGCCACCTCACCCCACTGCTGGTGTCACTGCAGAGCTCGCTGGTGACACCAGTCTGTGCAGGTCCCCTCCCTGACTGTCCCTCCAAGGCCACAGTTTTCACACGTGAAAACTCCTGCAGAAGTGTCCCAGCCTGTCCCAGACTCCACGGGGAGCTGGCACAGGGCAGCCCCACGCCAGAGCCGAGCTGCTGTGGGGCACCTCGAGGCACAGCACACAGCCCCAGCCCCCCAGGCTGGGCAAACCCCACTTTGCCAGCAGTTTATCCTCTCTGCACTCTTTCCCTGGCTGAAAAGCCATCCTGATCCCAGCAGCGAGCCCTGCTCCGGAGCCCCGGAGCACACGGAGCTCGTGGCCACCACACCGAGCCTCCCCAGCGGGGTGAGACGTTTTTACACTTCAGCCGGTTCCCTGCCAGGGGTTCGTTTACCCTGAGCGTTACTGGGGTCAGTGTCACTCCACCTGTGCCATCGGGCACCGCGGGCTGGGAACGCTCCGTTCCCGGACATTTCCCCGCAGCACACGGCGCGTTTCCCCTGCCCCCCAGCCGGACTTTGCCCGCTGCGAGTTTTGGCTTTGCTGCTTCTTTGGATAAAAGAACAAACACGGCTCCCGGAGTTGTGTCGAGGAAGCAGCCGGGAGCCTCGGGGAGAGCTCGGCGGGGCCACGGCCAGCACGGCACTGCCGAAACAATCCCAGAAACCAGACAGCGCCTTTCCGATGCTCGCGTGGGTGGGATGGGCCGTTACCCAGCAACACGCTGGAAAACATCCCAAAGTTACGATAGCCATCGCCTGCCTCTCCAGGAGTCTGGGTCAGCAGGGACCCTTCACATCCCTCCCCCTGTTTGCACTGGGTGCAGCGAGAGCCGGAGGGTGGGAGCGGGGCAGGTCCAGCAGGGATGTCTGCGTGGGATCCGGCAGGGATCCCTGCCAGACCCCGAGCAGGCAGCCCAGCACAGCCCCAGCTGCTCCCGGGGGGTGCGGTGGCTTTGCTGTCCCAACACAGCCCCGCTTGGCTCCCCTCTCTCTCCCGTTCCATGAGCTCCACCTTCCCGCCGGAAGCATCCCGGGGATATCTTCCTCACAAGAAACCAAAAGAGCAAAGCTCATGACCCAGCCCTGGACCTGCAATTTCTGCACTGTTTACTCATGGTGTGGGCTTTAATGCTCTTGGCCTCCACTCGGGAAAGCCAAAGCTGGACGCGGGTCCCTGCGCAGCTCCAAACTTCCTGCCCACCCACCGCTCCGGGGGGCTGCGCCCTGCGCGGGGTGGGGAGGGGGATAAAGGGACACGCAGAGGGGGAAAAACGCTGGAAAAGCCGCGCAGCTTCGGGGCACCGTGTGCTAGAAAGCAGAGCAGGAGGGGTGGGGAGAGAAATAATAAATGAACCGGAGGGAACTCGCACAATTGCGGGCAGGTTTGGAGCCGCGCAGTAAGGGCGGGGGGGGACAGATGCGCGGCGGGCGGCCGCAAGCTGCCCGGCAGGGTGGGGGCACGGGGGGAGCCCCAGGAACCTGCAGAGGCGAGGGGTTGGGGGGTGGCAGGGGGCTGAGCACGCGCGGGCTCTCGTCTCCTGCACTGCGGCGGTCTGCCTTAGTGAGGGGTTTGGGGTTTTTCGTCGGTACAGAGGAAAAATAAGCTATTTCAAAGAAAAATAAGCTATTCAAAATAACGAAAAAAAAAAAAAACCAACGGGGAGACAGTTTGAAAGCAGCCCCAGGGCACAGCCCCGGCTCCCCGTGATGCCCCGGTGATGCCCCGGTGATGCCCCGGTGCGGCCGCCTGCAGCGGCGGCAGCTGCTCCCAAACCCAGCCGCAGTTTGGATTTTCCCCACCTGCATTTCCCCAGCCAGCTGTTGGTGCTGACATCGCATGAAAGCCGGGGCTTTCTCCAAGAGGGAAGGCAAGCAGCTCGCAGCCAGCTGTGCCGTGCCGGGATCCTGGGATCGGCCGCGGCTCCTGCCCAGCTGCGGCGTTTGGGACACGGACCAGCCGCGGATCGGCACGGCCAAGGTGTTCCTGGGGTTTCTCTTTGCCCTTTTCAGGGCCCAGTTCCAGGAATCAGGTGGTTCAGCGAGATAGAGATTTGTAGGTAAAAGTGAAAGAGCAGCGAGTTGAGTTTCCCCCTCTGCGTCTGGCGTTTGCCTCCCTCGGGACCACACTCGGCTCCCGGCAGGGAACTGCTGCCACCCAGGAGAGGTGTCAGGAAGGGAGGGCAAACACGAGCCCCCTTTCTCTGCTGACACCAGAAAAATTCGGCTAAGATACTTGGATACGATGCTGTAAAGATGGAAAAGGTGGGGAAAGAGAACTTAGAGACTCAGGGCGCAAACGGGTCCAAGGAATCAGGCAGGATACAAAAAAAAAAAAAACAAAAAAAAAAAAAAACCAACAACACCTTAAGCATCTCTAGCACAACCTCCTGCCTTTCTGGCTGGCTGGGGATGTGGATGCAGATGGAATGGGAGCAGATCCTCTCTCGGGAAGCGGGTGCCAAGGATGCACAAACACTGCAGGACACAGAGCCACTGCTGTCCCTCTGCCACCCCCAGCAGGGCTGGATGTGACCAGAGCAAGGGGTGCTGGCACCCATTGCACCCAGATCACGGTGTAGAGAGAGGGAGGGGAGGAAGAGGTTCCCACAGATCCCTCCTGCTCCCCCAGCCATCTGCCCTCTTTGGGGGAAGGTAAAACTCCCTCCACTGCAGCATTAACCCCTCTGGAGCAGGAGTGGCCCATCCCCACATGGCCATTCCCAAGTCAAGCTACAAGCCCAGTGTCACCTGCCATCCACAGATCCCAAAATTCCCAGGAACGGCCCCAGCCATCACAGCCACCCGCATCCATGTGGGCACAGACACACCCTGAGTGCTACTGGAACAGAAATAATCGATCCTGGGGTGCCCTGGGGGCTGTAAAGAGCTCGGTTGTTCCCTCCTTGGGTCGGAGCCCACCTCTTTACTCCGTGTTTGCACAGGGGCTGCTCTAATGGGGCGCTGAGCCCCAACAGGGGCCTGAAGTGCCATTGTAATGCAACTACTAATCAGGCAATAGCCTTTATAGGAGCAGCCCCTGCCCAGGTTGCACTCCCAAGGCTCATAAACCAGGCCAAGCTCTATTGAAGTCACCAGGAGCCCGGCCCATGCACGGGGAGCTGGATCAGAGCTGCTCAGCCAACCCTGCGGCTGTGAAATTCCACTTTCATTCCCTGTGTGTGTGTGTGTGTGAGCTCCTGTGTGTGCTCACACATGCACACGGAGCCTGGGACCATCAGTGGCCAGCGGCCTGAGCTTTGAGACTCATTGTTTGCAGAGCTGGGGTGGGGAGGGGAGTCACCCCTCCCTTAAAACAAAGTCACGTTTATAAAAGGCTCAATAAAAACCCGTTTGAAATAAGAAATAACGGCGGCTCCGCGAAGGGAAGGGAAACAAGCCTCCAAATTCACGTTTCTAATTAATGACCTGCCCGGGAGCTGCTCTCAGCTTTCAGTGGCTGAAACATTTCGCAGGGAGAAGGTCTGGGACCGGGGCTGTGCCGCTCACGAGCGCGGCGAGCACAGAGCGGTGCAACAACGGGAGGCACCGCCGGGCCCAGGGGCTGCCCCAGCCAGGCACACGCAGCTATTCCACCTGGAAATAAGTGCATTTTCAACAAGGCCATCGCTCCAGCTCAGGAAACCCACAGGCTGAACGACGTGTGGCCGTCCCGTGTGGAAAACACCCACAGGGAGTCAGAGTTGCAGAGGTACGGGGGGAGCAACCAGGGTGGTGGCAACCCAGCCCCATCCCCTGCCCTGCAGCAGGTCAGATCCCACCCCTGCTCTGGTAACACCTCCATCAACCTTCTTAAAAACCCCACGAGGCTCTGCAGTCCACAGATTCCAGATCCATGTCAAATCTCCCAGGCTCAGGGGACTGGTCAGATCCAACCCCTGCTCTGGTATCACCTCCATCATCCTTCTTAAAAACCCCACGGGGCTCTGCACTGCACAGATTCCAGATCCACTTCAAATCTCCCAGGCTCAGAGGACTGGTTGAGTCTCCAGCCCAGAGTTTCCTCCAGCACAAAGTTTCTCACAACTGAACATGATTTAACCCTCAGGGCTCAGGGTGACAACTCACATGTGGTTCCCCGGTTCAGACAGGACAGTTTTTCTCCCCCACATCCCTCCCAGGTCCCTTCCATGCCCCGAGATGTGTCAGAGCGAAAAGGAGGGGGGAAAAAAACCTTTATATTTGATTTTCCTTCTCCCAGCGTGGGGATTAATTGCACACGTCGTCTGGGCAGAAACCAACTATCACCAAGCAAAGTCTCGCTCCATAAATTTTAAACTGCTAATAATAAGGCTGGACAGGAGTTTTAAAGCTTCAGTAGACAGTTTACAATTAACCTACTCCTGTCAGCTGGAAAATCACCTTAAAATGTGATTCCAGTTCACGTCTGACTCACTTTGAGAGTTAGAAACTGCTTCAGAATCCCAGTAAAAGCATCGAGCAGAGCCAGGAGGAAGGCCTGAGGGGCAGAGTTTCAGCCCAGGCCTGACCTGAATTTCTCCCAGCACTGGGGCAGACTTTTACCAGGTATCCCACAGGACTGCCAGTCCAGCCCTTGGAAGCTGGAAACCAGCCCCCCTCCCCTGAGTTCTGGAGCTCTTTGAGCTCCTGCCAATCAAGTTTTTATCAGCTTTTCCAAGAAGACAAACCCCGGGCCGAACACACCTTTGGTTTAGCAGCTGCAGCACAGGTGAGGGAGAGGGAGATGTGGATTTTGAAGCCTCAAACCACCAGAGACACATAAGGGATGAGAACCCAATGCCATCGTGCCACGGAGCATTGGATGCACCCACCACACCAGCCCTGTTGCATCCTGATTCTCCGTGGGCTTTTTCCAAGCTGGAAGGTGAATTCCATGAGTTGGAGCCACCATTCCAGAGGTCACCTCCCACCTGAGCCAGACTAAGCAGGTACACATGGAGATCCCTGCAGAAGAGGGGCTCCATCCCTATGACTCAGGATGTCCAAGACCCACTTCTCTTTTACCAACTCAATCACAAGTTTTTAAAGACAAAAAATATACTAAAAAGAAATGATGGAGCTTTACTTTGAGGCCCTGGCACAGGTTACCCAGAGAAGCTGTGGCTGCCCCTGGATCCCTGGAAGTGTCCAAGGCCAGGTTGGACAGGGCTTGGAGCAACTTGGGACAGTGGAAGGTGTCCCTGCCCATGGCAGGGGGTGGATCAAAATGGGCTTTAAGGTCTCTGCCCACAAAACCATTCTGTGATTCTACAAACAGCATGAGCATTTAAGGAAGTTTTGGCATCCAAACCATCTACTTGGATCCTGCAACCTCACAGAGCAAGACTTCAGTCCCTCATCTTTGGCCACAGCCACGAGGGGAAGCTTCAGAAAGGTCCCAACTGAAATATCTTTTAAAAGCCCCCATAATGAATTACATCAGCGAGGAGTAAGTTGGGGGGTGGGGGGAGACACCCAGTCATTTTCTGTGATTAAAAGGCAAATTTTATTCCTCTAGAAACTTGGAAGCAAATGTGGCGTTGCCATGGTTTCACACCCACTGGCTGGAAATGACAATATTAGCAGGGTGACCTGGTAATTAGAAACTGTGCCCCCAGGTCAGGCTGCGGAGAAAATAAAGAGAGATTACGGAGTGCTAAAGACACAGCTCAATGCTGCGGGCTCCTGCGCTCCCCACCTTTTATAACCGGCCCATTTAAATGCAGATTATGACTTTCCACCTGGGGCTGCTAATCTGTCTCACAGCCAGATCAAACAATGAGGCATCTCTCCGCACTGTGGGGCCAGGGTGCTTTGCAGCTCGGGCTGTCATCAGGTCCCTCACTCGCTCTGTCCCCCTTTTCTCAGGGAAAAACCCGGAGTTCTCCCTTCGCGGATGATTGTTTTTCCACCCTGGATGTTTAGCTCCTCCTCTCCCGCCCCCAAACCCCAACGATTTGAAGCAAGCAAGGCTCAGATTTTTGTCCTCGTCTCCCTCCCTCAAGTATGAACGATTTGGAGCAAACCAGGCTCAGATTTCCCACTCGGTGGTGCAGTGGAAGGTGAGGGGCAGCAATCAGGCTCATTAGCATCGGGCTGGCACACGCTCAGTTTAGGGGGAAGGATCGTGCAGGGGTCCTGAGGTAGCAGGAGGGGGATTCCAGGGAAGCAGGTGGCTCCTCTCAGCCCAGCATCCCGAGGAACGCTCGAGGACACAGAGTCACTGCCAACCCAACAGATCCTACTGGAGGAGAGATCCTAATGGTGGGCAGAGACACAGCAACCTCATGGGAGCTCCCTGCCCCAGCACCTGGGCAATCCCACCATTCCAGCCCTTCCCCTGGTGAGATGTTTCACGGAAGCAAGTGGGGACAGTGTTTGGAGAACACACTTCACACTGAAGGGCAAGGAAAGCAATCCCGTGTGTCTGAAACAGGGTGGGATACCTGGGTACCCAAGCAGGGAAAAGACTCCCAGATCCAGCACTTGTTCTGGTTCCCAGCTTGCCTCTTGTCCTGTCATTACCTGGGAGCAGAGCCTGACCCCATCCCAGCTCCCCCCTCCTGTCAGAAAGTTGCAGAGAGTGAGAAGGTCCCCCCTGAGCCTCCTTTTCTCCAGGCTGAGCCCCCCCAGCTCCCTCAGCAGCTCCCAAAGAAGTCCTACCCTGACAACCTAAGCATGGTCCAGCCCTGCCATGCTCAGGGCTCTGAGCAAGGAGAAGCAGCCAAGATATTTCCAGTTGTGTTTGCTCTGGTGGCAGCAGCTGGTGGTGGCTGGGTGGGGACTGTCCTCACCCAGGACTCTCATGGTGCACAGGGAGGTTGGAAAGGAATAACCCAGGCATGATCCCTGGAAGCTGGACATTAAAATCCATCCCCCATCCTAAACACCAGTGGAGTGGGTAAAGCAGTGTCATTAAAGCCAGATGACTCCATCAGCACCAGCAGAGAGGGAGAGCTTTAAGCTCCTTAGACCCCTGCACCTGGCTCTTTACTGCTCTTTGCTTTCATTAAGTGTGGGAGCCTTTCAATGAGGGTTAATAACAGCCCTGCACCCCGGGCAGGCTCCATCCCCAAGCCTGTCATGCATTTCTCACAACCCAGTGCAGGTGTCAGGTGCATCAGGCACCTTCCACAGCTCTTCAGGGAGCGCCAGGAATTTTATCTGCTTTTCTGGAGATGCCAAAGCCGAGGCCTCGAGGCCCAGCCCGTGACAGACCCTGGTAACGGGGGTTTCTGGGTCCCACTCACCCCCCTCGGGTGGATATTTAACATCTCTGTCATTTTATGCTCCTGGAAACCCGGGACAGCTCCATCCAACCATTTTCAAACACTCCCCATTCCAGAGCCACTTTAACCTTCTCAAAGTAGGAGAGAAATAGGGACAATGATTCCCAGGAGACTCGGGAGGACACAGGGGAGGGTTGCTGCCTTCCTCCCTTACCCCAACCTCTGCAAAATGCCCTTAGCAAACACAGGAGGGAAAAGCCAACAGGGCATCTGGAAAAGAGCCCCGAAGCTCTTGGGAAGAGCAGCCTTTGAATGCAACTGTGGGCAAAAGCTTTCACTTCCAGCTGCCTTTTCTACAGCAGCAGAACAGCAATTGCTCCCTGTAGCAAAGCTGGAGGAATTAAAGCAGGAGGATGACGGAGTGCTGGAGAGCACTAGGAACACGGGAGAAGGCAGACTGGATCCCCCAAGCCTTCCCCTGCACCCCTTGGCACCCAGGCCAGCTGAGCTGCTCTGTGCCTCAGCCTCCCCACACTGCACCACACAAACAACTCCCAATTTTGCCCAGTTTTCCTGCAGATCCCAGCACTGTGGGAGCCATTTGGGTCCCCTCATCCCTGCAGGCAGCCAGAGCCCCCAGGGCCCAACACAGACACATCCCACCGCTGAGAAAGGACCCCCATAAAAGCCAAACCCGAGCCTTATTAGCTTCAGACTTGCCTTCCTCAACCCCTGTGCTGCCTCCCGCCCCCTTTCCTCGCCCCCTTTCCTCCTCCCTCCCCGAACTGTCATGGTTTATTTTGTTTGGGTGGATTTTCTTTCTCTTTGCTGCCCCCCGCCCCTCGCAAACAGATAGTTTTCCCATGGAGATCCAGCCCGCTCGGTGCCCATTAGCATCCTTGTGCATAATTAGAGCCCGGGGCATTGTCATGCAAAGCGGCCTCGGATGACAACACTTCAGCCCGGACGACGCAGAAACGCTGCGAGGAAGTTTCTCACACTGGTTTTAGCCAAGGCAAACCGGCCCGCGCACGGGTCTGAGATTTTAATTAATTAATGGGTGCTGGGCTCCCTTCACAACCCCATCACTGCTCCAGGAAAGGGCCCCGGGCTCCCAGGGCTCCTGCACCCATCCATCCATCCATCCATCCACCCACCCATCCATCCATGGGCTTCACCTTTTTGTGTAATACAATCAGGGAGGGCTTTGGCTTGGAAGGGACCTTAAAGCTCATCCAATTCCACCCCTGCCATGGGCAGGGACACCTTCCACTAGCCCAGGTTGCTCCAAGCCCCGTCCAACCTGGCCTTGGACACTTCCAGGGATCCAGGGGCAGCCACAGCTCCTCTGGGCAACCTGTGCCAGGGCCTCACCACCCTCACAGGGAGGAATTTCTTCTGTAGAATACTTTTAAGTCATGAAAATAAATTAAAAACGCCACCCCAGAATCATTTCCCATCAGCCACAAGGGATGAGAGGGCTTAGTTATCATTTCCACCACAGCAACGTGATGGGTTCTGTCCTCACTGCTCTTCCTACCAGCTCACATCAGCCAAAAAGGCCCAAAAAGCTTTTTCTGCTCACAAATCAACATCTTTAGGGGTTTTCTTCTGGCTCTGTGGGTCTGGTTGGATAGTGCACCCTCCTGCCCCACACCTGGCTGGAAAGGGATCCCTGAGAGATCCCCAGCAGCAGAGGCCAGAGGGGCTCCTCCAGGCCCACCAAAGAGGACAAAGGAAACCCCAAACCCTGCCTCCACCCCCACTCCCAAAGCTGCCACGGGTAATTTGTCCTGGAGCACTGCCAAGCCTCCAGCAAGCACTGCAGCAGGGCTGGGGGGACACTGTGGCAGCAGGGACATGGCCCAGGTGGGGTTTCCATCCGCTTCCTTGGGATCTAATACACAGATCCAGCTCACAATGACCACCATCCAAGAACAGGAGCCACCAAAAGGCGAAGCAGCAGCACAGGCGGGTAATTGAAATGTGTTGAAACCCCGGGATGCTTCTGGGAAGGTCAGAGATTAACACACCTGGCAGGTCTAATCCCTCCTCAAAGCAGCGCCCTCCGAGTGCTTCCCTCCCCAGACACCGGCCCCTCTGCTCCTCCACCAGCTGACGTGCATTTTGGCACCCAGATTCCAGTGTCTTTTCATATCCCTTGAGGTGCTTTGCCAGCATTTTCTGTTACAGTAACAAGAAGGCTTTTGATGGAGGAATTTCAGAGGGAAGCAGCGGGAAACGGGGGCTGCAGGGAAGGACGGCGGCTGCTTTGAACCTCTTCTGGGGATTATTTGTGCCATCCTCTGCCCTCCCTCACAGTAATTCCTGCCCAGGGAAGGACAGGGCTGGAAACATCACGTGTACACACCACAGGAGGCTTCCTGTCCCTCCACCTGGGCTTCCCTCATAATGCCAACCCCTTCAGACCACAGACAGGGACTGAGTCAGGATCCCGTTGCTGCGGGTTGAGTCACAGGGGAGCAATCTGGGCCCCAGGATCCCACTGCAGCAGGTTGACTCACGGGGGAGGAATCTGGGGTATTTCTGGGGTGTCCCCAGTTTAACCATTAACCTCCCAGCTCTGCTCCTTGCTTTCACTCTGGGAATTCTCCCTCCCCAAGGCAGAGACCAGAGCACCAGCATTTAAAAAGAGCCGCAGAAGCAGGTGAGTCAGCAGGAGAGTCATCCAGAGAGAGGAGAACCCCCACTGATGTCTCCCCACCGAATTCCTGGAGGATGCCAACACCCCACATCTCTCTCTGTCCCACCCCGCAGAGCTGTGTCAGCCACAAAGCCAGTGATTTCAGCCAAAAACACAGCTGAAGGCCCCCCCTGCCCCTCAGTTAAAGGCTCTGGTACTCATTAACCTCAGGGACTCACAGTCCATCAGGGCTATGTGTGTGTCATGTAACCTCCCCCTGCCTGACCCTTCCCTGGAGGGGAATAGGGAAAAAATAGGAGAAGGAGCCAAGGGTGGTACAAACACCCTCGTGCCCCTCACCTGCTCCCACACACCCTAAAATGATGAGATCTTGGCCCAGGGGACACTGTGACCATCCCAGCACTGGCTGAGCAGTGTCTGGCACAGCTGATGGCAGAGCTGCCTGGGGGGTGCACACACTGGACACGGGGCTGGAGCAGCACAGGGGAGCCCTCTTCACCCACAGCACACCCCAAAAAAACGAGGGGGACCCACTGTGAGGGTGGCATTCTGCTGAGCCATCCCCAGGGGCTCTGTGCCCTGCTCCCCACACACACAGGCAGCCACGGGAATGTCCAGCAGCTGCAGGAAACCCCCAGCCCTGCAGATGCTGGGGCTGGAGAGGTCAGGAATCACTCCCCTGGAGCTGCCTGGTGTGTTTGCTTTGCCTGCCCCCGGATCCTGCCACAGAAGGTGGGCAGAGCCAGAGGCACTGACCCAGAACCGGCCCCTGATTGCAACCGTCTGGAGGGGGCAGAGGGTCCCACGTGCTCCCCCGGGATGGGGAGCACACCAGGAGCTGCCAGGGGTGCTTCCCCTCCAGGATGGGAGGGTTGGGTTGCCAAGAGCCTCCTGCAAAGCCAGGGATGAGGGATGGCAGTGCCAAGGGCAGCAGGTAGAGTGTCCAGGTGGAGATCTTGGAGCATTTGACAGCCCAAGTGGTAGCCCAGCCCCTGGGGGAGCAAAGGGCTGGGGAGGGGGGTGAGGGCACTGCTGACAGCTGGGAAAGGCACAGAGCAGGGATCAGAGGCACAGAAAACACACAGGAAAGGATCAAGCAGGACAAGGCCACTGGAGGACTCGGGTCACACCTCTCCAGGGACAGTCACCACAGGCAAGGCAGAATAACCCAGGTTTGCTGCCTGTCCCTGCTCCCACAGATCCCCTTCCCCAGACCCTGCTGCAAGGGAGCTGGTGGCCAGGGAAGAGTCCTGAAAAGGGCTCCAGTCCACCAGGATGCTCTTCCAGTTCCCTGACAGGAGAAGAGATCACTGATTGACCTCCACACTGATCCCTTTCACAGCTCTCGCTATTTTAGGAGCTTTTTGCAGGCCAGACCTTTGTTTTCCTTCCTACAACACTTCTTGCCCAGGAGCTGATTTTGCAGCAGGACAGGAGCTCACAGGGGTAGATCACACGTGGTCATTGCACCACGGGACAGAGGGAGGGTGGGAGACAGAGCAGAACAACACAAACTCCCCATATCCCCCTGTTCAGCTGCTCCCTGCTCCAGTCAGTCTGGAAAGCGAAAAAATAACCAGAGAAACGAAATCTTCCCCAAAGCTGAACCTCCAGCACACGTTAACGTTCAGCAGCTCAGAAAAATGACAACTCTTTGTTTAGACTTTCTCCTAATTCATATTTCATATGGGCCTCTCATAATCCATACTCAATCCATCTTCCCTCTTATTTGTTTTCTCTTCCCCCTCCTTTTTTTTTTCTTTTAACCTGTTTAATCCTTTTAAGTTCAAGGATTTGAAAAGCAAATACTATAAAAGATGAAAGGTGCGTTGGAGGAAATCAACTTTGATAAGAGGCTTTTATGGCTTGTAAACCTTATTCCGGCCCTTTGGCTTGAAAGGCAGCACTAATTTTAAGAGCCTTATGCAAGCCTCACAACAAGCTTCAAAAAAAAAAAAAGTGTCTCAGCCTAGAGATGATGGGCACCTGGCTTGGGGGCTGCCCATCACCACGTGCTGGAGGCTGGCCCAAAGCTGGACAATCAGCAACAGCACAACCACGGGGGTTTAAGGGCACCAGAAACAGCCAAAGGAACTTTTTAAAGAAGAAAACAACCCACTAAATATTAGGATTGACGGCCCAGCCCGGAATAAATCGCTGGTGTTATTCTCTCCCTAAAGCAAAGCTCTGCACCTCCAACCCCTCGCTCCGGAGCAGGGCAGGGCATCCCCTGCACCTCCACACCACGGGACCTCTGCCCAGGGAGAGCAGCTTTGAGAGTGTTAAACGGCCCCAGCCCCACTCCCCGGACAGGCTTCAGCTTCTCCCCTGGCCAGGACTGGGTGCAGTGAGGTCACAGCTTGGCAGAGCTGCTCCTGCCCCGGGCGGAAGCGCGGGGAGCGCGGTTGCGTAAGAGGAGTGTTTGGGGACGGAGATGTTTGACAGGGTAAACACACGAGTGCCTTGGGTGTTTGAACACAGGCCACGGGGCTGGAAGGGAAACGTCTGAGCACGGCCCCAACTCAGGACAACCCCTCTGAGGGGTGAATGTCCCGGCCCAGGGCCCAGCGCTGAGGTTGGGACCGAGGAGCCCCTGGGGCCACCAGCAGGGCCACCACCCCCAGTTATCTGTGGGTGCTACAGAGTGGAATCACTTCCACGTGGTGTCTGGCACCACTCAGGGCAAACACACAGTGCCCCCTCTCCTCTGACAAGAGACAGAGCCACAGAAACATTCAGGTTGGAAAAGCCCTCCAAGATCATCACCCTGTGCCCGATGCCCACCTTGTCCCCCAGTCCAGAGCACTGAGTACCACAGCCAGGCCTTCCTGGGACACCTCCAGGGATGGGGACTCCACCACCCCCCTGGGCAACCCCTTCCAATGCCTGACCACGCTTTCCATGGAGAAATTCCTCCTGATGTCCAACCTGACCCTCCCTGGCAGCTTGGCTCCTGCACTGCTTGAAATGTGCTGCTGGGGGCTGGGGAATTCCCTGGGGAGCACTGGCTGCAATCACCCCTCCCTACAGTGCTGCTCACACAGGGACAGGCTCAGGGCTAATTAGCATCATGTGGGAGGCTCATGCAAAGCATTATTGTACAGGAAATCAGCTGCAATCCAGAGAAGGGATATCCCTCAGGAGACTGAGGCTGTCTCCTTGGGACACTGCTCATCCTAGGGGAGCAGGGAAGCTCAGCAGTGGCTGAGAGACCAACCATAGGTGAGGGAGAGCAACTCCCCTAATATCAGATAACCATCTTTCAGAAAAAAGGCTGGACACTTGTTTTAGATGCACGACGGGTCTGAATTATTTTAGTGATATTTACAGATTCCTGTGGTCCCTCAAACAGGCCAGAGTCATCCCCCTCACCTGTTTCCACATATTCCCTGCTGTTTCCACACATCCCCAGAGCTGGAGAGGAGTTTGTTAGTCAGCTCTGAAATTTTAGCTTAAATTTTCATCAAGAACCACCACAAAAGAAAAAGGAAAGGGAAATAATAAAAGCTCTGCTCAGTCACCATAAGGCTTTTCCAACAGGATCTGGGTCAGGTCCTGCGTGTGTTTCTGGGACTGTGCAAGCAAAGACAAAGAAAAGACAACACTTTTTCAGCCAAGCCCAGTGCAGGGCAAAGACCTCGAGCCCTGGGAGCAGCAGCTTGGCCGTGGTGCCAAGGGAGGTCAGAGCAACGAGCTCCAGCACTCCGGGCAGAGGGGGCGGCCTGATGGACCCAAACTAATGGGATCTCTGGAGTTCTGCACGTAGCCCCTGCTGCTGCTGGAGCTGCTAATGAGCAGCACAGCCAGTGTGACAGCCTGAAACACGGGCTCTCCTGTGCAGGGCAGCCCAGGCACCAACGGGAAGCAACAGCCAGTTTTTAACTTAAATATCTCCCAGGCTAAATAAGCAAAATGTGTAAAGGGTGGGAGAAAGTGTGACAGGCAGAGAAGGCAGACTTAGGGAGCTTAAGGGATTTACCCCAGCTGCCAGGTGGGGACTGAAAGCTGGATTTCTGGACCCCAGAGCAGTTTGATCCCAAACCCCTTCAGGCGCCGCTGCCATCGGGAACTGCTCCTACCCAAAGGCAAATCCAACTGCAGATCCAATGGATCCCTTTGCCAGCACCGACCCAAATATCATTACAAACACGACATGGGAGCCTCTGCTCCCCCCAGGGAGGAACAGGGACTATGACAGCAGAAGGTCCTGAGATCCTGGCAGGAATGCTGCTGGGACACACCAGCCTTTGGAGCAAAACCCTGCCCTTGGGGCTCCTGCATTTACTCCCCTCATTACTTTGTTGTTGTTGTTGTTGTTATTGTTACTGAAAAGCAAAAACGTTTGCAAACACTTTGTAATCAAGCAGTTTTCACAACTGGAAAACGCTTGCAGCAGATCCCAGCAGCAGAAACTGCTTTCATTGCCACTCTCATATCTCCTGCAGATCTGCAGAGCCACGAAGCATCTCATTAGTACGGCGGACTGAAGAAACACAGTGGGCCAGAAATCACAGCAGTGCAATCAGCCCAGCTTTTTTCCATTACCCAGGCTGAAAAAAATGCCAGTAAATAATAACAATAATGAAAATAATCAGGGGAAAATGGCTAAGGACATTTTCCTAGCCACGCGTAGCACAGTTGTCTTGGGAAAGACTTTCCATCCCAAGCCAGATGTCAGGTGTTACACCCAGAATAATCCTGGCCAGAGCCAGGCTCAGTTCTCAAGGTCTCTGAGTGAACCAGCAGCAGGGTTATTGTTTCAGGTATTACTAAGCAATATCCAATTTTCACCTGGAAGCACCATAGGGGAGTTGGGAGCTGAAGCTTGGAGCTGTGCTCAGCCAGGGGAGGAGGAGGAGGTGAGAAACAGCACATGCTGTCCCTGTGCCACCTCCAGCACGAGGATGGGATGCAGACACTTGTCACATCCCTCTCCCAGCCACAGGCAGGAACCCCAGGAGCCATCAAACCACACGAGGATGAGGTGGGAGAAGAGCAGCCCCCGGATTACAACCCCCCAAACCCTGCATGTTAAAGAACACCATGGCCAACGCAATGTCTTTGTCCCCAGACATCACCCTGTGGGGACTCCAGCCTGCTCCACAACATCCCCTGCCCCTGCCCAGCCACACCAGTGACCAGCTGATGTCCCCAGGGCTGTGACACCGGGCAGCTGCTTTGTTCCACAGCCCCACACCACACACACACTTTGCCAACAGTCCTCACCACGTCCTGCAACATTTGGCCACCAGACCTGCTCCCTGTTTGTTTTTCGAGGACGAAGGGTTGCTCAACAGCTGCTGTGTGGGCCTGGTTAGCCAAAAAAAAAATAGTAATGCCCTGCCCTAAAGCACATCTCCAGGGAGACCAAGTGGGTTTTCCACTTATTTATACGCCACCAGCAGCACCAAGGGATTCTTACCAAGGTTGGGCCCTTGGCAGAGCAGCCCCACATGGAGGGAGAGGAGCCACCAATCCAGCAGGAATGGGTGGCTGCTGGGCAAGGAGCAAGGAGGAGGAGGGAAGACCGTCCTCCCCAGGCCGGGAGGTGCAGCCCAGAGCAGCCTAAAGGAGCCACCCGGTGCCACAACGGGTGGCCATGGCTCAGCTGGAGCTCAGTTTCCAAAGGCCTGAGCGACCAGAGGAGGATAAAGCACTTCCCTGGCTCCAAGGGGCTGTTTCCAACAAAAACAAGGATCCTGGAGGAGCTGCCTGCACCTCCCTGGCTGCGGTCGCGCTTCCCGGACCGTCCTTCCAGCGCTGTGGGAAACCACTGGGGCCAAACCAAGGACTGAGGTCAGGAGCCCAGCAGCCTGGGAAGAGCAGCACAGGCACTGGGACCACGAGTGCATCCTGCACGAGCCCTCAGCCCAGTCCAGCCCTGCAGGCCAAGGGCTGGTTTGACTCACTGGAGACCTGGAAGGGACCCAGGGGCCGGGAACGGCACACACAGGTCGTGGTGAAGGGCCAGGCAAAGCAACTCCGAACTTCACAAACCCTTAAAACCTTCTGTTTCAAATATTAGGGGGCAAGATCTTCATTATAATGATTTTTCTTATATTTGAAGCAGTTGACGTGCCTGTCCTGCTTGAAAATCAGGTTGGAGCAACACAGCTGCCTGCAGACCTGCCTCCCACAGGTCCTCACACCCCCCAGCCCCACCAAGCCAACACTGGTCCCAGGAGCCACGTGGCCTCATAAAGTGACACCTTTTTGAACAGGAAAATAATCAAAAACAGGTCCCCAGATTTATAGTTTTCCATCGTGGCACAAGCAAGTTCTCCACTCCTCTGCCAGAGCATCAGGCACCGTAACGTCATCACCTCAGGCAAGAAACCAAAGCACAGGCTGAATATTTCCAGAAAAACACAAGGAGCCACCAAATGGCTCTGCCTTGGTTTGGGGAAGAGACCCAACAGTCACTTGAGACACTCTGGCACCAGTGCTTCCACCACCAGAGTCACATGGGACACCTTCCTTCCTCTGCTCCTCCCTGGATCCTCTGCTGAGGAACCCCGGGGCTGCCTCACCTGGCCAGAGGTCACAGCCCCTCCTCCAGGACTGGGCTCAGCTTTGCACTGGCCCCCTCCCAGCTGCACAGACACAGCAGAGCACACAGAGTACCTGGTGTCAACCTCAACCCCCCAAAAAACGCACAGAACACTTCAAAGATTTTTATGAAGGAAATAATGAGCCTTTTCTCCTAAATTAAAATCCTTTTCTTCCCTCTTCCAACGCAGCAGGACTTATGCTATCCCTGAGCCTGATAAATAACAGGAGCTTTCATGTCAAAAAGAGCCATGTATTTATGTAGGTATCTCGAGCAACCTTTAAAATATTCCCTTAATTAGCGGAAGTTTCCAAAGCCTGAAGTTACACCCAAACTTTCTTCACGTAGGTGCACTGTTGCCAAATTAAAGGTAACATCAAGCTGAATTTTTACAGTGCATCCCAGAGAACATGAGCCCTCCTCAGCCTCCAGGAGCTCCCAGCAGGACGTGATGCAAACCACGGATTCCAGTGGTGAAAAGACAGGGATGAGGAGAAAGTAGCCCCATATTGTAGCAATCTTCCCAGTCATTAATTGCATCCTGCTGGCACAGCCCTCTCCAAGTCTGGTCCTAAAACATGTCAAACACTTCCCTGCTCTGCACACTTGTTAAAGAGGCTTTAACCTCTTCCCTCCTGAGCCCCAAGGGCCGCTGAGTCGCAGGAAAGGGGCTGGAGAGGAGGAGCAGGGGAGCAGCACTCAGGGGTCACCAGCCAGCGGGAACCTCAAGTGCCTGACTTCCTTCTCTTCCAAGAAAACGGGGAGGGGAGGGGGCAGGGATGAACACTGGTGGGAACCCTCTCCTCCTCCCCAGCTTTGGGAGGATATGGGCCCGGCTGGGGGTCGTCTAAGATGAAAGAGCATTTGACATTTTCAGACCAAAGGGTCTTATTTTTATTTTATTTTTGAGGGGCCACATGCAGTCAAACGCCTTTAATGGTGCTAGAAACAGATGGGCCACCGTTTTCTTTGCTCATACGGGGTGCCAGACATAAAAATACCATGGAAAAATGAGAAATAAAAGTTTTCCCTTTTTCATTTACTGTTTCTGCTCCTTTCTGTCTCCTGGAAACTGGCACTGGACAAGGAAAGTGGTTGGGGTGGGCAGCCACCACCTAAGCCCACAGTGTCTCCAAGACATCAGTGTTGTTCTGGATGGGAATCAAACTTCACCATCTCTTCAAACAAAGGATTATTTCTCATTCAGAACCCAGATGAAAATATTCAAACATTTCCACCTTCTTGACTTCTGCTTAGAATTATTTTTTCCCCATTTTGCTTCACTGAGACAACAGAAGGGGAAAAGGGAATGAAGTAAAAAGGAAGCTGCAAAGAAGGGTGGAAGGATGGAGGAGAAACCATTTCAGAGGCTGAAAATCAGAACATTCAAATCCAAACTTTTTGCCACCAAGAGTTAATGAATCAAGATTCTGGGAAAGAAACAGTTTGAGCTTTGGTTGAAGAATTCCAGCCAGGTCAATGAAGAGAATGTGTGAGAGATGAGGGCTGGTCCCCAGGCTCTGCATCACCCACCCCAACCACAGCACCACAGGAGTGCAGCCCAAAATCTCCAGCTGCACATGGCACATTGGGGTGTTTGGGAACACCCAAGACCTCCCTCCTCCTGGAGCACTGGATTACTCCCATTTCTGCAGGGGGTGTTCAGCCAAAGCAAAGAGGGATTCCTGGAGCTGGCTCTGGGGACTTTGGGCACAGAGCTGAGATTCCCCCAGATCAGTCTGTGCTGAGACCTTGCTAAGATTGTACAGCAAAATTCCCAGGCAGAATAAAAAGCAAGAGAAAAAAGCAATGCTCGTGCAGTGGGATTGGGAAGTTTGGGATGCAGACAGAGCTTTGGAGTTATGGAATTTGCCCCCAGTCTGCCTGTACATCCACAGAGACAGGGACAAGCAGGGTGGTCACAAAGATGGACAGGCAGGTGAGTGCCAGGAAGGCTCCTGGCATCCCCCAGGGACAATATCCCAGTGCCTGGCCCAGGAGAACACGACACAATCCAGGCTGGAGCTGCTGCCCCTCTGCCCACATAGAGGGAGCTGGGGGGGCACAGGGAGCCTGCTGGGAACAGGGCACTGAGCCAGAATGAGAAGCAACCCAACCCTCAGAAGTGAAAAGGGACAAAACTCTGGGAAAACCAAATGAAAAGTGGCTAAAAACTCCCACCAAAATGCATTTGTATCAACAGCTCCAGGGCTTCCTCCACTGGGGCACCTTCAGGCTCCAGGTTGGAGCACAACCCCCACAGCACAGGAAGGGCATCCCCTGCCCCGGGGCTGGGGGGAACATCCTGCATGCACATATTCCCCTCTACCTGCAGGATCAGGACCACTGGGATGGATGTGTTCCCATTGTCCTCACTAAAGCACCTCTGAATACACACCAGGGAAAGTTTTCCACTCTGGGATGGAGGAATGAGGTTGGGCAGAAGCTGAGGCACCAACAGAGCAGAGAGGAACCAGCCTCTTCCTCCAGACACTCTTCCTGCCATTGTGGGAAACCAACTGCTCTTCACCCCAAAGCCAAGGTGTCACCCAGCCCTCGAAGCTCCCAGCCCTGCTCTGACAGCACCTGTAGCAAACAGCCCAGACAAGCACTCCTTCCCAGGAGCACAGAGAGAGAGGTTGCTCCAAGAGCTATTTTTATTCCCTCCAAAAATATTTTGACAAAACCCATTTGCATCATCCCTGACACTTCCCCTCGCGGGCGAGAGCGGATCCGCCCAGGGTTTGAGGAGGAACGAGGGGAAGAGCCGACTTTGGCAAAAACAGGGAGCCCAGGGGGGTGGAGAGGCATCACTGCAGCGGGACAGGGATCACCCAGGGCCTTCTGGGATCCTGAAAAGCAGTGATGAGCCCAGGGCAGCCCCCAGCAGGGTTGGCAGCAGCTCGGCTCGGGTAGAAAGCAAGTTTCCCAGGATTGCACCTGGTGGAAAACAGGGCTGAGAGAGAAGAGCTGCCTGCTGGAGATTTGGGTTGCCAGGTTGGCACTGCTCACAGTCAGCATCGGTGCTTTTGTCAAAATGAAACCCAACTGCCCATGTCAGCCCAATTTCCTCCCTTTTGAACTTAATGGCAAAGTCCGGGTGGGCAACTGGCACAACACCCAAAAACCCACCAAAACACAACCCAAGGATGGGACCATCACACAGCCAGCTCTGGGTCTCCCCCAACCCACACAGCCAAAGGAGAGGAACCACGTGTTGTTCTGGAGACATGGACTGATGACCACCAGGGAGTAAGGGAAGGAACCTGCCAAACACCTCATGCTGGAAAAGATCCATGGGTTCTGCTGCCTCCTTTGCCAGGGACACCCTCGTTTTCCCTCCCCCTGTGGTGTTTCACACCAAGCTCCAGGTCTGGAAGCCAAACTGGAACAGCCTCAGCTTGCCTGGTTTGGGGTTGACTGCTCAAGTTTTCCCAACCTCCTCATGGCTCTGCTGAGCAGCTTCCCCGAGTTCCTGTAAATTCCTTGGCCAGCCTGGGCTAAATTAAGGGTTTACAGAAAAACCTGAGTGTGGGTGCTGAGGCTCAGACTTGGCCACGACTGGTCCTGGTGGCTCTTGAAGCTGGAAGACTAAAGGAAAAAAGGGGGCAGATGGAGCCAAGCAGGGAGATGAATCATTCCACTGGGGTATGTTGGGGGTGATGAGACAGAGGGGAAAAAAAAAATAAATATATATATATGTAGTTTAGTATGAGGCCACATCTTCAGCCAAAACCTGACATATGCTAATAGAGTTGTACCAAAATCCACAATACATCACATCCCTTTCAGCAGCATACTTGGGGGAAACCAGAACTGCTCAGAAGCTGGGCCCTGAACGAGGTGTTAATCCATCTGCAGCCTGAAGCCTCCCACAGCCTCACCTGGGAAGCCAGACCCCCTTCCCTCGGGGTTCTGCAGCTCCCAGGTCAGGGGTACCCCAGGGTGGGCTCGTGCTGCAGGAAACCCAGCCCACCTCAGGCTGAGGAGAGACCCAGGGAGAACAAATCCCATCCCACAGCCAGGGACAAGCGTGGCAGGGGGTCGATGTCACTGTGGAAGGTGATGGGGGACATTGGAGTCCCTGCCAGCACTCCAAGGACCAGGAGCTGACAGCCCTCCACTCCCCCCGGCTCTGCTGGGACCCGGCCACGCTGCAGAAAGCCAAACTGACCTAAACTCTTGCCTAATCAATGCAGGGACCTTTGCCTGCCCACTGCAGAACCCACAGCTGCTCCAGGACCCAATTCCACCTGGGATGCTCCGCCAGGCACAGCTCCAGCGCCTGCCTTTCCCTTTGCCCTTCCCTGGCAGGCAGAGCCTGTTTTTTCCCCGCAGCGGGAGCCCAGCAGCCCATTAGACAAGGCCTGATTGCTCCTCCTCACCTCCCCCGTGACACAATCGAGTGCGCATACAAGGCAGAACAAAACAGTGACAATTGGTGACAAATGGACTGCACAGCATCCCGTGGCCCCGTCGCCAGGGAGACCCTGGCCAAGCATGGGCGGCCGATTGGGGACGGCAGAGGGGACACAGGTGCTGGGAACCCGGCCCTGAGTGCGGATGGAAGCCCCGGAGCTGCCGGGCAGAGCCGCCCTGGGCTCACCGGCTGAGGGACCCAGGGCTGCGACCCCTCGGGCCGAGCCAGCTCTGCCTCTCCCCCGCCGTCCCCCTCTAATAAGGGTAATTTTTCCAGAAGTATTTTCCCAGGTCACAGCAGTGGTTCGACAACGAACAGGGAGGGAAGGGTTTCACCGGTGCCGTTACCGGCCCGGGGAGCATCCCGAGCACAGCCCCGGGGTTAAGGAACACGGCTCTGGGCTGGAGGTTGTATCACAGCCCTGCTCTGCCGGGGAAGGAACCCAGGCCAACAGGGGCTCGCTCCCAAGCTCTGCTGGCAGAGCCAGGAGTCTCTTCCGGGAACATCTTGGAATGACTCAATGCCTTTTACTTTCAATGCAAGTGATGTCAGTGCCCCGCCGCCGGCGTGGAAGCACTTCGGGCTCCCGCAGGGCTGCCCACATTCTCCAGCGCTCAAAGCACCAACAAAACTGGATGGGCAGTTTCTAAAATTCAGCCTCCCTCCCCCACGGCAGCAGCAAGGGCTGCCCTGGGTCGGGCTGGTTTGAGTCTTCCCAAGGAATGACCTGCAGTGGACACCCACCCATCTCAGGGTTATGGTTCAGTGGGCATGGTGGGATTCAGCCAAAGACTGGACTGGAAGATCTTTGGAGGTCTTTTCTAACCTTAGTAATTCTAAAAAACAGCCACACAGCAGAGACAACCCCTGGAAAATGACTTTGCTTCAGACAAGCAGAACTGCACCTCTGCACCTTTGTGCTCTCCGTGCCCCTCCGCTGCAGTGGCCCTCCCGAGAGGTGCCCGCGGTGCAGCCGAGCATCCCTGCACGGGCTACGTGCCTTTGGGCTGTGCCTCCTCCCCGGCCCCCCCTCTCCCCATCCCACTGTGCGGTGCAGGTGGGCAAGAAAGAGTTAAGGCTGCAGCTGCCAGCCCCGGCGGTGCGGAGTTATGCTCAAACTGTTCCCACTGCTGCATGAAGTCAGCTGTCATTAGGGAACAAAGGCGCCCCGGAGCAGCTCAAGTTGTGTCACACTCGGGAGGCGCGGAGACTGCTCCCTGATTAGGATTTCTAAATCAGTCCCATCGAGGCCACAGAATAAAGCCGCAGAACAATGAGCGGGGGCACATTCACACAAGCAGCAGCCCCCTCCGTCCCCCCCGCCCTCCCCACCCTCGGCACGCTTCTCCTCCCGCCCCAGCCCCGCAGCACTTCACCTCCCCGGCCCGCCGGGGACCGCAGCTCCCGGGGCTGGCTCTCCATCCCTGCTCACCCCTCAGCTGGGACACTTCTCAAATCACCAGGGTGGGGCATCTCCTCAGTGGGGACCCCTTGCCCCAGGAGCCACCGGCCCTGTTCTTTGAGGTGCCCAATTTGGGCAATGCACAGAGGCTGATGGAGGAGGCAATGCCAGGCACTGCAACTTCCCAGCGTGTTTCCTGAGCAACCAGCCTGGCCAATGCCTGGAGCACCTTCCCCATGCCTGGGGAACCATCCCCATGGGCCTGCCCTCAGCGTTGACCACGGCAGTGGTGGCCACCACAGCCCTCTGCCTCCAAGCCCTGTCCTGAGCCCCCCATCCCCAGGGATGAGCAGCCACGCAGTTCCCACCAGCCTGACATCCTCAGGGACCAGCCACACTGTGTGCCAGCACTGCCAGCCAGGCTGGGCACGGACCAGCAGAGTGGCTGCTGCAAACACGCTGGTTTTTCTTTGGAAATAAGGTGCTTTTCACACCTATAACAAACTCATGCACACACATAACAAACCTCACCTGCAGCAACACCAAACTGTTTTAAAGGACTGGTCACCTCCCTCAGTCCTGGACTGTTCCACCACTGCCCCTTCCTTACCGACACTTCCTGGACTCCCCCCCATGGACCCAGAGCATCCCCCACCCCCTCATCCCTGTCCTTGCCCCACAGAGGTTTTTCTTTCCTGCTAAGCAAGACTTTGTGCACGCAGGAAGAGCTGGGAGGGGGCAGCCCCTGCTGCTGAACCCATCCCAACCCACACAGCTCACTCCATGAGCACACAGGTTCTCACTCTGGGCAGGAGGGAGAAGTTGGTTTGCCTGGTGGGGTCCGTAAAAACTGTGGGAATTCTGGCACAAAATGACACATCACAAGTCAGAAAACCTTGAGGGAAACCAAACAAATTCACAGTTGTGAATTTGGGATGTTAAAGACACGGAGGCAAGAATTAAGTGGTAATAGGTGCTGTTCTTGGCTCCAAATCTGCCTTTGCTCATGACGTTGGCTTTGTCAATTAGGAGCTCTTTACCACACGGAAGGAGAAGGTGACCCTGTAAGTGGTTACCTTCCACAAATCCCAATCCTTAACACTCAGGGTTCCCACAAGGAATGACAAACATGATGGGACAGTTCTCCCACCACTCTTGGTTTATCCAGAGCTGTGACTCGCTGGGGGACCTGGAGGCCTCCACCGAGGTGGGGTTGGGATCCAGGCTGTGTTCCTGGTCCTGTGGAGCCTCCAGGCCAGCCCAAATCCCACACCTGTGCCATCAACCCGAACTCCTGAACAACCTTCCTTGGAGAGCTCCCGTCTTCCCCACACAAAGACTCCTCCCTTGCACAGAGCCAGAACGACCGCACCTCTATCCCCTCTGCCCTGCTTCGGATTTGGGAAGAGACAGGGGGATGGGAGACGGGAAAAGGGTCGGGAACCCACTGCCCCAAGGGTTGGATCTTCAAACCCGCAGCGAAAGGGCGGCGGGCAGCGGGAGGGCGGCAGCCAGCAGGTGCAATGAATAAATATCCCGGCAGAAATCAATCCGGAGAGGGGGGGAAGGGAAGGAATATAGATATCGGGCATCCCGCCCCCCGCCTCCAGCCCCCGGCAGGACACGCACGCAGACACACACACACTAATCCGGGGGATTTGGCCGTCATATGACATGCCCGGTCCGTCCGAGGGAGGGGATTTAAGGCACGCCTCTCCTTTCACGCCAGGAAAGGATTTTCATCTCTCAAGAGCACAATGAGGGGGGAAGGAAGGAGGAAAGAAAAAAAAAAATAGAAGAAGAAAAAAAAAAAAAAAAGCCAATCAAGCCGGGATCAGCTGTGGGCTGGGCTGCTGCAGGTCTGCCTGTCCCAGAGGGGGGTGCGGGGACACATATTGGGCCGTGTGGGAAACCCACAGTCTCAGCTTCTCACACATTGTTCTCCTGCCCGGCTCCCCCCAGCCCCCAGCCAAAGCCGTTAATGCCACAAAAGATACTTTGCCCATTGTGCCGGGGACAGCTGAGAGGATAGAGTTAGCCTTACACAGCTTTCCTGCCTCCCTCTCCCGCTGGAGAGGGGAAGAGGGGACAGGGCAATCAAAATGGAGAGTTTGATGCTCACCATACAAAAGAATTAAATCCACTTAGGCCCCTTTCTCGCTAATCTCGGACTGTGGGGGGTTAAATATGGTTACATTTTCATTAGGTACTAATAGCAAAAGGGCAGCTAATGGTAGCACAGCCCGCCGCATTGTCATGCAGATGGCTCCCAAAAGGGCTCCCCGGCCCGGCCGCGGCGCGATGGCATCCCCGGAGTGGGAAATTGTGTCACTCGGCATTGTCGGCGCTGAATTCCCTCAATGGGAAAAGTCATGTTTCCTCCGCCGAAAGGAAACAAGTTAAAACGCCCGGGGAGGGGTGGGTGGAGGTGGCGGGGAGGCACCTGGACCCTCCGGCAGAGCACAGAGCGATGCCCGGGGCGAGGGGCTGCTGCAAAGGACCGCCTCGAGCCATCAGCCTTTGGCTCTGGAATGCCAGCGGTGCCAGCAGCCAGCGCAGCTCCTGCTGCCCAGGGGCCGGGAGGATGCTCTTCCCCCTTCCTTCGGGACTGCGGGGGCCCGGGGCAGGTCCCTGCTCCAGGGACACCCACCGGGAATTTGGACAAGGCGACAGGACGCTGAAAACTCTTTCTTTCTCTAAACACTTTGTTTGCAGCCAGCTCAGCCTCGCTGGGGCTCGCTCTGTCCTCCCCCCCACTTCCTCTGAGCTGGAAACTGCAGATTCCAGAGGAGCTGGAGCAGGGAGAAGCACCCTGAGGGGTTGTGCCACTGCCCGCTGACCTGACTGCCCACAGAGCCACTCGGGGTGCCTGTGGTCACCCCAGGGTGACAACTCCCCCCCTTTAATCCTCTCCCTGCCCTCCCAGCAGGTCGAGCTGCTGTTCTCCCATCACACCCACACACACACTCCTGTCACAGGTGGCATCAAAGGACCAGGCTCAGATTGGCACTGGTGCCAACATGGTACCTGGAACCTGGTGCACACACCCCCTGGGGTGCCTCTGGAGCCATCAGCACTCCCAGCAAAGCACAGGTGCTCTGGTCAACTGGTGTCATCCCTTTGGGGTTCCCATACAAGCACCAGCATCCGTGGGGTCACAGCCTTCCAAACATTCTCCTTGCTGGAAGACCAACCACCACTGTCCCTCACAGCTTCAGAAGCTTAATGCTGGTGTCTCAGCTGAAGGAGTGTTATCCCTCAGAGACCACCAGCTCCAAAGGGATCCCAGACCACTCAGGACTTCAATGCCTTGGGAGTGCCCACCCACAGAAAGGAAAACTGCTCATTTGGGTGCCTGGGCTAAATGCTCACACTAAGAGAGCAGACAGAAAATATCTGCCAGGGGATATTTTATAGGATGAGAACACTCTGGGCTATTTTTTCTTAGGGTGTTAGAAGAGGGACCCACGACCCCACCAGTCAGTGAGGTTCTGTCCTTTCCCCCACAGCAAGTGGCACGAAGGTAAAAATCCAGCAGCACAAGCAAGGACAGACAAACCCCCCATCTGCACAACACTCAAGTGCAAATCTCCTGACAAACTCTGACACCACGTCTGTCTTGCCTGACTGCCAGAGCCCAGACCTGAGCCAGATTTCCTGCAAGCATTGCTGAGTTTTGCAAGCTTTGAGTCCTCGGAGAGTCGCATTTTCAGGCTTCTCTCCGTAACCTTCACACAAACCCAAGCTGTGACTCTGAAAGCTGAGATCCCTGATGCTCTGGAGCCAGAGCTTTCAGGGAGAAAGCAAGAGCAGGGGAAGCCATGAAGGTTGGCTTCCTGCAGGACGGATTCCCTGATGTCCAACAGGCCCGAGCTGAACTGTGGTTGCACCGTTCCCTTCAGCAGGAGTTTGAACAGGACCTGCTCTTCTACCTTCATCCACCTACACACACCCTGCTGGAACTGGGGGTGTTTTACACCTCTGACACGGTGGCAAATTTCGTTGACACTGCCCAGAAAGACTTTAAAAGTTTCTTGACAGTGAGAGGGGCAGATGGATGGATGGACAGCACGTCTCCAACCCCGCTTCCCTAGGAAAGCCTCCATGGAATAGGGTGTTGTGCAACAGCCACGATAGCATCTTGACAGCTCGCACCGATATTTTTCTGGTTTTGGGGAGAGCTGTGGTGTTGCAATCCAGGCTCAGGGTTAAGGGCTGGAGTTATGGAAAGCTCATCCCTGCGAGGGGTGTCACGGAGAGGCGTCACGTCCTACGGGCACCCAGGAGGGGCAGGAGCCTCCTCCGAGAGCGAAGCCGTGAGGCTGCCCTGGACCTGCTCCAGCAGCTTACGCAGCTGATGATCTGTTCTGGCCCAAAATGTTTATTGTTTCCCAGCAAAGCTGCACTAGAGGCACAGCAACACCACAGAACACAGCACTCCGAGGTTAACACGTGTTATTTTTCACTCCTGTGCCTCAGGACCTTCCGGCACTAACGTTAGTCATGTTTGCTTCCTTCAACCTGAGCGAGTGAAAACAGGGGAGGGGGTAGACACTGAAACCTCCTCAGCAGTGGGGACCACTTGCAAGGGGAAGCTGCTTTGGGAAACCCGGCCACGTCCAAAAATTACAGCCGGTCTCGGCAATCACGAGAAGTAAAACATTAAAAAGCATGAGGCAAAGTGCATTTGCATGCTAAAAGCTCCCTTCCTGGGGCTGGGAGGCCGTGTCCAACAACAAACCAGAAAACTTCCCTCTCCAAAACTGTGCTAACCCTGCTGTCACCCCCCCCAAGGGCTGTGGGGTGCAGAGATGACAACGGGTGCAGCCACAGCCCCCCTGCACCTTGCACTTGGACATGGGGGGTGCCTGAGCTTGCTGGACAAGCAAGGCTGGAAGGGTTAATCCCTGCTCAGTCATCCCCATCCAGCACAGCCCCCGGGGCTTCCCGGGGAGGGGGGCACTGGGAGGTTTCCACCAAGGGGTGGATTTGCTGGGAAGTGGTTTTCCTGCAGCCCCAGCCCGGTCCCGCAGAGCGCTGCAGAAACAGGTTTGTGCTGAACTCAGAGGCTGCAGGTGGGCAAGTTACCTGAAGGCCATGGGGAGGAAACTCCTACATCCGCTCCCAGGGCACAGGCCTGCAGCCAGCCAAGGAGGGAGGGAGCAGGGGAGCCTCCTCCAGGGTAGGGTTTCACCTGCAAACACAGCTCCCTGCTCCAAACATGAGCTGACAGGCGGCTCTGAGCCAAAGCCCTGGGAGAGGCAAACTGAAAATCCCAGTTAGAGCTTCCTAAATCTCTAATGAGGAACAGGGAGAGAGCAGGGCTCTCCTTGACTGCCTGCAGAAAGCAGGAGTGTGTCCCACCACCACTTCCCCATCCCAATCTCATCCATTAGCACACCATGGGTCTTTGATCCTGTAATCCTGCCCTGGCTGTGCTCCTCCTCCCCTTCATTCCTTTCCCCACCCCGGGTTTAACTGGGACCCCAACCAGCCTCAACAGCACTGCAGGGATGAGGCACCACCTTGCTGATAAAGCCTTGCCTTGCACAGGGCTTGAGTCCATGACTAGAATTCACGGGGCTCAAACAGCTCCCAAAGCACTCTGAGCTCTGGGAGCACCTGCAGAAGTACCTGATTTGTAGGGCACCTGAGAGCAAATGACAGGAAAATAAGGGGCACATCCAGGGCTTGTTCCATACAAACCCTACACAATTTCCATTTAGGTCAGAGGGGAAGACTTGCAGATGGCAGGGTGGAGGAGAGACAGAGCTCTTTGTGCTTGAGGAGGTCATCAGGTACAGGACAGTGACCCTGGACATCCAGCCTCCTGGTTACTACAGAGCAGCAGTCAGGATGAAATGCAGGAAATCACCTGACAGCCCATTTCCCAAAGGTATCAGATCTCAGGTTTCATGGCAGAAGTGGCAAAGGATTAATCTTTAAGTCAACAGTTGTGCTACCAACCCTCACTCCAGGACGCTGCAGCAGTGGGGCGACACCTCCTCGCTCACCCCTCTCCCTCCTAAGGCCCAGCCACAGCATAACACACCCCCCAACAGCCTCCAAAATGGGCAACCTCCTAAAATGACCCACACAGAAAACTCTCAGCACAGAGATTCCTTCTGATTCCTACGCTTAGAACCTCAACTTCAGCTGCAAAGTTATTTTCTGTTAGAAAAGTGGTGGACAGGAGCAAGTTGGGAGTGAAGAGGGGAGACAACCCTCCAGACACCGGCTTGGAAGACATGAAAACACACCTACAAGCTGGTGTTGGAATGGGCAGGAATGGCAAGGCAATATATAACTCCATACAAACACACATTTCTATCAAGCAAAGGCGTTTCTGGATTCAATGCCAAAGAAGGGCTTTCCTCGAGGAAAGCTCATTAGGAGTCCTCACCAGCCCAGCACCTTTCCCCTCAATAATAATAATAATAAAATTTAAAAAAAGCAGGGCATGTTCTTTTGAAGGTTGTTTTCTTTCATCCCTCCTGCACCCCCCGTGGATCTCCCCTCCAGCTCGGGGCTGGCTGTTACCTCCGGCTGAGGGAGCAGGCTGGCAGCCAGGAGCTGCTGCTCCTGCCAGGGCCCCCGGACACATCCCAGCCCTCCTGCCTCGGCCCAGCCCTGCTCCAGCACCTCGGGGACATCTGGAGCCCCTGCCAGGCGAGGGGGCCTGGGAAGTGCAGCCCATTCCAACCAGAGCTCCCACTCCCTGCACAGCATCATGCTGGGACCCGGGAAGGGCTCGGTGGAGATGGAGCTTTCTGTCCAGGGAGCACAAAGGAGAAGGGCTGGGGGAGTTTAGGTGGCTTTTTTCTTGGATTTTTTCCTTTTTTTTTTTTTCCAGGCAGCAGTTCCTGGTTCCCTGCAGGACACACAGTTCCCCACCACAACCTCCAACCCTCGTGGGTGAGAAATGAGCTGGGCTGGATGCTGAACATGGTTACTGCTGAAATCTCTGTCAATGCAAAGGCACAGAGAGTCTTTGCCAGCTTGCTGGGCTCAGTTATTGCCCAGCCAGGCTTATCTGGCAGCAGATCATATATGGAGCCACATCCTAGAGCTGGGCACCAAGGGAAGGTCTTGGAGGTGGATTCACCAGACAGGGGATTTGGTCTGCAAAGCCTCTTCCACCCCATCTCCCCAGTTAACCCTGCCAGGGGTTGTGTCTCAACCCAGTTCACTTGCAGCCTCGATGCAGCCAATTCCCAGCTCCAGGTGACCACATCCAGTCCTCTCCAGCCCCAGGAATGAGAGGCCATCAGGCCTGAGGAGTGAATTAACACCTTATCCTTGCAAGAGCTCATCACATAAAAGTCCCAGCACCAGCCCAGAGAGGGCATCCTTCATTTAGATCACAGCAACACCAGCAAGGCTCAGCCAGGCTGGGCATCTCCAAGGAGGCTCTGGAAAATGCACAGGGTCTAATTCTGCTCTGCTCAGCCTTTCCTACGGGAGAGGGCAAAGCTGCTGCTCCAAACTCATCCCGTTCTCCATGTGTTTTACTGCTCTGAGTGACAGGGCAAGGCAGAAAGCAGCTCAGAGCCAGGACAAGAGGGAACCACAACCCCTGCCCAGAGAGCGCTTATAAACCCGAGAGGCAAGATGGAACACGAGGGGGAAACAGGCTGGAGGCCAGAGGGGATGCCATAAAAACTTTGCTGTGGGCACAAAGCACCTCCCATCTCTGCCCTGGTCCAGGAGCTCAGAGCAAATCCTCCCCAAACCAAACTGGAGCAGCAAAACCCACTCATGGTGCAAACGAGGTGGGACAAAAAGGGGTGTCTGAGCCCTGGGCACCCCATGGGGCTGGAGGCAAAGGGACTGGGCTGTGTCTGCCCAGAGGGTTCAGTGTCACAGCCAGAAGGTGACTCCTGGTCTCCCCAAGCTTTGATGAAAAGACCCTTCCTCTCCCCTCCCTCTGCTACCTGCAGGGGAGGGCAAAATCCTCCTGACACCAGCGAGGCTCAAAGAAATCCAACTGCTCTCCACAGCACACGTTTGTCACCTCTCCTTCCTCTTCATCCCACCTTCCTCACTTCACTCACAAACCTGTGATGGCAAAGAAGGGATTTCTTCCCCCTCCTGCAAGAAGGAAAGAGAGGAAGGGTTGGGAGGGAAGAGGCGTCTTATTTCAAATAAACAAACAAAATTTATTGCCGGACACATCCCCAAGCCCTCGGCCCAGGCTGGCAAACTGCAGCCCCGATGTAATAAGCACATAAATAAAGTTTACAGCTAAACTGGCCTGACCCAGTATTGCCCCGAGGTGCAGGAGCAGTATCTTGTCATTAGTATGCAGAACACATCCCCTTAATGTCTGCTCATTTGTTCTCAGCCCACTCGGCTCTATAAATCTCCACAAAAGGGCAAGGCAGGGCTGCGGGGGAGCCGGGGGAGCGGGGCCAGGGGGATGGGAATCGCCTCCTGTCCCGCTTCCAGCCGCAGCAACACGGCCTGTGCAGGAATCTCTCTGCCCTTCCTTCCACCGGAGCCCACGGGAGGAGCAGGACGGGCAGCTGGGAAGTGCCCGCACTTGCCTGCCCGAGGGGAAGGGAATAAACTGGGATCTGTGTGTCAGCACAGGTCCCAGAGCTCCCGGCACGGAGGGACACCCCTGGCTGCTCCCAGCTGGGGCACAGGTTCAGCTGAGATGGACACAAACACAGCTTGGAAGAGAAAGAGGAATTCAACAATATTTTCCCTCTTCTTTTTTTTTTTTTTTTTCCAGTGCTTTAAATCATCATCCCTCCTGTCAGACCCTCTCACCTTCAACACCCCGCACAGCACAGGGCATCCCCTCCCTAAAACTCCTCTGGCAACTCCCCATCCTTAACAGCACCTTCTTGGAGACCCACCCGAGCTCTGCTGCAGGCTCTGGGCTGCACACAGGGCACCTGGGGTGGGCAACAAGGGGGGAGGATTCCTGCCTGGACAGGAGCACCAGGATCAGCACTGACAGCATCTCAATCCAAAGGGAGATGTGATCTCCCTCCCACACTGCTGTGAGAGGAGAATCATGGAATCATGGAGTGCTTTCCATTGAAAGGGACCTTAAAGCTCATCCAGTCCCACCCCCTGCCATGGGCAGGGACACCTTCCACTAGCCCAGGTTGCTCCAACCCCCGTCCAACCTGACCTTGGACACTTCCAGGGATCCAGGGGCAGCCACAGCTTCTCTGGGCAACCTGTGCCAGGGCCTCCCCACCCTCCCAGGGAGGAAGGAGAACAAGGTCTCTGATTCACTGTCCCACAGTCCCACAGAAGTTATCTGCACTGCTCCAGTGCTCTGCACAAAACTTCTGCACAGGGCAATATCAGCCACCCTTCCCTGTCATGAGCCTCGTTGGGATCTCCCCCACACGCCTGAAGAAGGCAAAACATGATTTATTGTCTGACACACACACAAAACCCCCCCCAAAAACCAGGAAAGAAAGAATTAGGCAAAGCAACCACCCAGCACAAGCACCTGGGGAGCAGAGAGGGGGGTACATTGGGTGCAAGGAGCCAAGGGGAAAAGTGTTGTCTCCAGAGCAATCTGATGGCTCAGGAATCGGATTTCTGATACGAAATGATGGTTTAAAACCCCTCAAAGCAGCCCAGCCACCCCACATTCCTAACCCCTATTCCTGGCATTCAGAACCTTCTGCTGTCAGGGAGTCTCACAGCAAAGGTGTCAGGTCTCAGAGGTGCCAGGCTAATCCAGGAGATCACAGAGTCATGGAATGGTTTGGGCTGGAAGGGACCTTAAAGAACATCTCATTCCAACCCCACCTCTGTCCAGTTTGTGCCAGCCTGAGCAAATGCAGGGGAATTATTGCAGGTATGGAAAAGGGCAAAGCCAAACAAGGGTGCTTTTCTGCATACCCACAGGGGTACCTAGAAACACCAGAAGTCACCACTTTCCTAGGATGCATCAAGGAAGCCAAAGCCATGTGCTCTTTTAGATTCCAAATGCTGTAAAACTTTTCCTTCTGTCTTAAATAATGAAGTTTGCAGACACACGAACTCCACACGTTTTGGAATTCTTTCAACACTTGTAAACACAGGAGATGTGGTGCTCCAGCAGCCCACAGGCACCTCAGCCTCCAGGATACAAGAGAAATAAGACATCTCGAGTAGGAGATTTAAGGGCAGGGACTAAAGTGAAGACTGAGGTTTGAAGTGCAACTCGAAGCTATAGATGATTTGCAGATCTGAGCCCAGGTGTTGCAACCCTGCTCCCTGCCTGCCCTGCACAGACAAGGAGAGCCTTGAAATTCCCCTTGCAATCAGCTGAATCAGCAAATCCCAGCAGTTCCCACAGCCCTTGCTGCAGACTGGCAGCGAGGAGCAAACAGTGCCACGTGCTGTCGGGACCGGGGCGGAGGGGGCGAAGCCTGAGAACATTTCTGATGTCAGGAGCAATCAGGAGCTGCTCGAAGGTTCCAGGGAGACAAAACCGTGATGAAACCACCAGATATTTCACATCTCGTTACACGGGAGGGTTTCACCCCACAGCCTGGGAGCCCAGAGGTGCCACACACGCTCCTGCCCACGAGCAGGGTTCTACTGAAACGCGGCAGGACCCACGGAATCCGCACTGGTGGAAAGGCAGTGACCTCCCTCACCTCGGGTGGGAAACCAGCACATCCTGCCCCTGCTGCACCTCTCAGACGCTCCAGCTCGCTGGGTGATAACTGACATGCCATAAACCTGGTTTTTAACTCGCCTAATTACCAGTGCTGTGCTCATGAGTAACACGAGAGCGTTTAAGGTGGGGCACATTTTCCATTACGGGGCCCCGCTTGCACGGGTTCCATGAGAAGTGTTTTCTGCTGGATGCGGCTGGGACAGAGCAGAGCCACGCTCCAGACAGAGCTTCCTAACCCCAAACCACCCCTGCCAACCAAAAGAGCCTTCCCCCTTCAGCAGAGGGGCTCCTTCTGCAGGAGAACACCCCGAGTCACCCCCGCCAGCACCACGGAAGTTGACCTTGGATAAATTCCCTGCCTCCCCGAGCTTTCCCCTTCTACAACACTGTGGCACTTGCATCAACAGCATTGGCAACATCAGATGGATTGGAGGGTACTATGCCTAAAATAATAAGGAAGGAAATAATGCAGTCCAGGCAAAATACTTTGGAATAATTAAATTCGAGGAACGGCACAATCCAGTTCCCAGCTGCAAATTGCTCTGGAAACATGGTTCCATTCCATGGAGCAGCAAGCTGGGGGCTTTGGTACAGGGAAAAACAGAGCCCCAACAGGGGGAATGTCTCGAGGAGTGAGGACAATGCAGTTTCTGGGATCACCTCTGTTCCTCTGTGATCAGACCTCGCTCAGCTCACACGATCTTTTGTGTTCCCAGCGGAGCAGAACCCACAGAAACAAACCTGGCTCTCATCTAAGAGGCTGTTTTTCCAAAATCCCCTACTGCAGGTGGGTTTGGTGGAACCTGCATCGAGGCTGAGCACAGGGAAGCTTTTCCTCAACAATAAGCTGGAGGGACAGAGGCCACGTGATGCCCAAACGTGTCCCTGTAGGACTCTGCACACAGAGAGACGCACAGGGAACAATGGGAAAGCCCCACAGCTCTTGTCCCAGACCTGGGACAGCTCATGGAATATCCTGAGCTGGAAGGGACCCACAAGGAACACCAAGTCCAACTCTTGGCCCTGCACAGGGCAACCCCAAAAAGCTCTTGGATCCAACACACGGTCAAGGGGAAGGAAACACCAACAGAGCAGCCCTGTCCTTACAGAAGGGCAGTAGCAGCCTGGGAGCCCTCTGACCCAGGCAGGGGCAGAGCACAGGGCTGAGCTGCTCTCCCAGAGGAGCCCAGAAAGCTCAGCCACTCCCAATGCAAAAGAAAAATAGAAATAAAACAGTCCAACATACCAAAACCATCATTTTCAGCCCAGTGTGGAAACATTTTGGAGCTCCTGGGAGCTGCACCGGTAGGAGCACTGGTTTAGTCATCACATTTGAGCCCTTCAGCTCCAGGACAGCCCAGTGCAGCCACAACCATGCAGGTTTAGGCTGGGCTGCCTAAAACTGTACCCCAATTCTCCTGCAAAGAGGGAGCCAATGCTTTGCTACCCACACACTCAGATCCAAACTCCTCCTTGCCATCCCTGCCTTCCAGCTGGCAGCTTTCGGTCAGGGAAAAGACAGAGGATGGAGTGGGAAAAAAAAAACCCCAAGACTAAATCCCTGCAGATTCTCATCTTCCTCCTCTCGTCTCCTCAAGTCATTGTTTTGCAGTACAAGTATTTCAGCTCTCCCTGTACCCGAGAACAGGATTAGACAGGTCACACCGTGGAATCAGATTACAGACTTTTACCTTTTTAACTTCTCTTCTCAGCACGTAGGCTGTGAGCTGACACCGGGGAGGGAGCACTCAGGGGACAGCCAGGGCTGGGTGGAGGTGGCAGCAGAACGTCAGTGAGTCACAGGGATCTGCCAAGTCATTGGAAGTTCTCACGAGCCCGGGACCTGAAACAAAGGAACAGGTGGGTTAAAATTCAGGGGAGTAGAAAAGAAAAGTTTTACCCAACCCATGCAGGCAATAGAGTAAAAAAACAGCTGAAAAAGTGTCCTGCTGGAATTTTGTCCCGAAGGGCTTCAGCTTCCTTGCAATTCAGAATTACAGTTTCCCCTCTCACAGCTGCCTGCAGGGCTCCAGCAGGGCCAGGGAGCCCTTGGTATCCTAAACAAGTGGGCTCTGAGGGTGCAGAGTCCTGCAAGATCTGGGACCTTGCAGAGGACTTTTGTGGCCATGGACTCCAAATCATTAATGAGCCCTGTGCTTTCAGTGCTACAGATTTTATTTTCACATGGTTTTCCTTCAGCCAGGGAGAACATCTGTCCTGTCTCAGCCTCCCCTCTGACTTCTTCCAGTATCAGCATCCTGCAGTGTCCCCACTGAGCCCAAAAACCAGGGATGAACACAAAGACAGTCAAGAGACATCAAGAAATGGAGAAGATGAAGAGCCCATTCCTCAGGATAATCATTCTGGTAAAAGCACGTGTTGAACTTGTTATATGTGTGTATAATCTCGAGCTGTTAATGCTCATTCTGATCTCTGGGGACAGCCCAGGACAGCCTGTGCTCCCAGTGCTGCCTGGCCCCACTCCACCTGCACAGGAGCATCACCCAGAGCAGTTCATTCAGGCTGGAAGTGTCTGAAGCATCATTACCCAAAGCACCCATTTCAACTGAGCCTTTTGGGTCCCTTCCAGCTCAGGATATTCTCTGCTTTTCCCTGCAGTCAGCACTGCTCCTGCTACATCTTGGCTCTTACTGTGAACAGTATTCAAGTGCGAGTGGAACAACATTACTAAATTTATTATAATTAGCCCCAAAACACGAGGAGCATAAAGAGATTAAATTCCTTGCCCTATTTTATACCAGACAGCCAGGCAGGGCACACCACGAACTGCTTCTCCAAGGCAGAGCAGTGCCCTAATCAATGATCCATTCTTCCTCCCTTAACGCCTCGAATGGCAGGGGAAAAATAATTAATTGCCAAATAAATTATTTAACCAGCTTGGCTTTTTGTTTTTTTCCCTGTTCACCCATCACCTTTACATTTATTAACCTGGTTGTTCCAAGTCCTAGGACACCCAGGTGTTGACAGGACAGTCCTTTCTACCACAGCACTGCCTGAAGTCACTGGCACTGTCCAAGGACATGGGGGTCATCAGCTGGACCCCAAAGGCAAATCTCCCCTCATCCCACCCCTGTGCCCCGCCAAGGAGCCCTGCAGAGCTGGTGGTGGAGCACCAAGAAGCCTCCAACCAGTCCCAGGCTGGAGGGATGTGCTGTGAAACAATGTCCATGAAACGCCCAAGGCTTGGGAGTTCAAACCACAAGAACAATTCTAGAAGATGACCAAGAACTTCCTCTAGACAATGAAAAGCAAAATTAAACCCTCCTGTTTTCCATTCAGGGTGTTGCTCCCAAGTGCCATGAGAGCAGCCAGGGTGTCCCTCACCTCCCAGCTCTGGGTCCATCTGGCAGGGGCTACAAACCCAGGGGGAAACACTTCACGAGATACAGAGAGAAAATCAGGGCAGATTTCCCTCAAATAACATCAACCCCTCATGTCAACCCAGGGCCTGACCCCCAAGGGCACGTTATATGGTTTTATTGGTCTCAAAACCTCTGAAGAAGGCTCTGACACATGATTTCAGCTCCGAGCCATCTCCACTTGACCAACTCAACTCGTCTTTCCCAGTCAGAGGGATAACGAGAACAAACTGATGGAAGGTGCACACCAAAAAAAAATAGAGTCACTGAGCTCAATCCCCCCCAGAGGGAACCATCTTTAGCATCATTCTTACAGAATGTACAGCACACACAGCAAGTCTGTGATGGTTTCATCACACTCAAACAGGAGAAGCCTTAACTATCCATTTCCAGGGCTGAGCAGTCACAGCACATCGTGTGGGTATTTTAAGTCTTTCCTACGAGGCACAGCCACCACAAGTCAACCACAGGCCTCCTCCTTCCCACCCCTCCAGTGACAGAACCAGGAGGAACCAAGAGTTCTGAGGAAGGGTAAGAAGGGTGGACTTGTGTCACCCCTGATGAACCTCCAAAACAGGACCATCTGCTGCTGGGGACAAGCCAGGGCCCTGCACAGCCCGAGCACCACCTCAGACATTTCAGCATGTCCCAGAGCAGCCCAGAACATCCTGGTTAATGAAGTTCCCGAGATAAAGATTAACGCAATCCTTTTCACAGGTTTCTGCTGGTAATTATAACTCTATCACTTCAGAGTTAATTACACACAGCTAAAGAGGTTATTAGGTGTAGATGGAAAAAAGCATTGTACTGGAAACAATTCCCTTCTGCCCTTAGCTGGCTGAGAGCTAAATATTCCCAGAGAAGAGGAAAGGTGGGAAGGAATTCTCTGTTTAACTGGTGTGTTGTTGTGAAAGACTTCTACCTTTGGGAGAGGGAGCTGGGATCAAACATGTCTCATGGGTGAAGTCCCACCTTCAGGGGACCTTTGAGACAAGGGCACAAAGAGCATCATTCCCCCAACTGCTGCTCTGTTATTTTAAAGAGGTAATTCTGGAGCAGAAAGCAGAGAAGCAGGAGGAGCTCAGTCAGGCTGCAGCCATTAGCAAATGCCAAAGGGGTGCACACACCACCCTCCCCGGGATGATGTGTGAGACAGGCCAGGGCAAACCCCAGCAAATGCACTTCCGAGCTCAGAGCCCCAGGGCTGGAACAGGTACCAACAGAGAGGGAGGGGGGAGGAAAAAAATCACAATTATAAAAAGCAACTGTCAGAGAAAACACTTGAAAACCAGCAGGTGAGAAAAGCGACAGTGCAGGTAAAGAGAGGTGCTGACAGGAGCTGGGGAGGGGAAGGGCTGCGTGTGTGACCAGCCTGTTCCTGGAGAACAGCAGCCTGGATAACGGTCCATCACATGGATGTGGCCCCAGGATGGACCCCCAGCCTCCCTGGGAGGGGGTTTTCCAACCCTGCTGTGGCCAGGAGGGTTTGGCTCCCTCGGTGAGTTCCCATGTGTGGATCAGCTGGATCAGCAACGACAGCAGGGCTTTCAGAAAGCTGCTTGCTCTCATTAAAGACTCCAAGGGATGGAGAATTGACTCTCTCCTCCCTCACAAACTGGTCCAGCACTTAATTAAAACTCCAAATTAAAAAATCCCCACACTTTCTTTTCCAGTGGGAAAGCTGCTCCCAGCCCTGGGTGTCTCCGTGTCTCCTGGGAGTGTCCGTGTATCAAACACCTTCCTGGAAAGGTGCATCACCTCATCCCTTGCCATCACCCTGCTCAGGTGCTGCTTCTGGACTGAGTCAATCCTTAAAATATCTGCCATCAACAGGTCAGGTATGTGAATGAGTGTTTAAGCCCTGATGTCTTGTGCCCAATTAAAGACAATCCCCAGCCGGGGCAGCGCTGCCGCTCCCAGGCTGGGGCTCAGGGCTGGATTTGCTGCAGAAAAAAAATCACCTTGTTCCAACAACCCCTGCTGAAAATCAGAGCTGTTCCCTGTGTGTAATCCCAGCTGTGTTTCCACCTGGCCCTGCAGGACAGCAGGGTCTGTCCATCACCATCACCGAAGCAGTGGCCAGGAATGCCCTCCACCATCACCTCTCCAGCCAGGGCACAGCTCCTACAGCAGCTCAGGGGCATTTTTACCCTTGAGAACCCACCTTCCCACCCCCCAGGCTGGAGGAATGTGGCTCAGGCAGTCCTGGGTGCAGATGGAAACCTCTGGCTTGGCCATCGAATGCAGAACTGAAACCATTTCCAAGTCACTTGCTGACCCTCCCCACCCGTTCTGCCCCACGGGAGGCCAATGGTTATTTACCCAGCGTTATATTAAATAAAGAGACAAAAAAAAGAAAAAGGTTTTAAGGCAAGCAGAACTCCTTATCATTTCCTTCAATCTAGGGCTGGGTTTTGGAGAGTCATTCGCCTACAGGTGACTGACAGCAAGGGTTCGTGATGAAATACTGTTTGCAAAAACATCTTGCCTAAAAATGGCTCCAGCAGAGCCAACAAATTCCACCAGCTGATCCAGCGTTGCCACCCAGACCTATTGCTCATGGATGCAGAGGGACAGAGGCAGTGCCAGTGTGGGGTGGGGGGGAAGCTGATTTAACTGATGTTCTCCACAATTCTGCAGCGAGGCAGATCAGCCGTGGATTTTAGCACAGCCTGCCCACGGAGAGGCAGGAACCCCCCCAGGGATTGCCAGGCACAAGCAAGCACTGGTCCATCCCTGCATGCCCAGGCCAGGAGCCCTGGTGGCACTGGGCACGCTGCTCTGTGCCACGAGCTGCCTGCAGGGAGCAAACACCCGGGACAGGCAAGACTGGACACGTTGTTTCCTCCCTGTGAGGCCTTTGGATGCCGCCGAGCACCTCGCTGGAAAAACCTTTTATCCCAAGTGCCCCGAGACAACAGCGATGCAAATGCACACGAGGGTTTGCTCCTTCCCCAAGGGGAGAAGGAACACCAAGTACATTTTGCAAGGTGCTGGCAGGAGAAGGCAATATTCCCATTCTGCACAAGGGACACAGGGAGGTAAAAAGTGATGGGGTTCTGAAAACCACCAGCAAAGTGAAAATCAGGAGTCTCTGCGTGCCAGTGCACTGCTAAAGTCTAGCACAGCATCCTATTTTTAAGGCAGAAGCCCAAGAATGTTTCACAGCTTAGATGAGCCTCAGAAAGCAACACACACAGAGAGCCTTGGAGTTAATGGCCCAATCAGCACACTTAGAATGAAGTTAAAAACGATTATTTGAGAATTCCTAAGTAACTGCAGGTCAGCTGAACACCTTCTCCAGCCCAACTGAGCAACCCAGAAGCTGAGCCTCACTACACCCACCATCTGCTAGGTCTGATATCACAGAATGCCAGACTGGTCTGGGTTGGAAGGGACCTTAAAGCTCATCCCGTTCCACTCTCCCTACCATGGGCAGGGACACCTTCCACCAGACCAGGCTGCTCACTGCCCCATCCAACCTGGCCTTGAAAAGCCCCTTTAAAAAAGGTGGCCTTTAAAGCCCATTTTTAAAGGGGCTTTGCTCTTTAAAAAGCCCCCTGAACACTCAGAAATACTCATCAAAAATGATTATACAAGCAGAGGAATAAATGCCACCCCTTGACCACAGTGTCCCAAGGACTGTCAGCCCCCTTGGAGAGGAACATGTCACCAGGCAGGGCAGTCACCCCCTCCAGCTACTCTGCTTCCCCTGGGAGTCAAAGGAGAGGGCTGGGAGCCTGCATCCATCCTAAAAGAAAGGTCCAAGGCTGGTGGGTTGACTTAATCCAGTCAGATCAGCTTCTTCATTCCTAAATGACTAAATTAGTTGTGACAGGTTTGGCCCGAGCTACATTCAAGCAGCCTCATGCAGAAGATTTTCCAGATGCTGCTGGATTAACCCCGGTGATACACTCAGTCAGTCCAAGGGCCACCCATCCCGGTTCCAAAGCCCTCGGGCACTTTGCATCAGCCCAAGCCAGGTCCACCCTGCCCACACCCCACCTCGGGGTTGCTGTGCCCTGTCCCTGGGAGATCTCAGGCACAGATCTGCAAAGGGGTTTGGAACCGACACAGCTACAGAAAAAATAAATTATATATATATAAAAAAAACCCCAACCCTGCACAAGGTAGAGATTTCCAAAAGCAGGTAATTAAAGCAGCTCGGGTGTTCCCTGCACCTCGGGCTAATGGTAGGGAACAGCCCGCATGTGCACGGGCACAAAGAGGCAACAGCCCATAATATGCAGGCCGGTGCTTCTCAGAGGCTTTTACCTAAATGTTGCCAGGGTGATGTGTACATAAGGCTGTCCCTGCTCTGAACCGCAGCCACCACCCCACGGGAACACCCTGCTGGGAGCCCGGCACGGGGACTGCCGGGGGAGCACAACCAGGGGGGGCTGGGGGGGTAACCCGAGGGCTCCCGGTGGGTTTGGGGAGCCCGGAGCACCCCTCGGCTCCTGCTCCCCCCCATCCCTCCAGGGGTGTGACA